>NC_084820.1:67486164-67834831 GCF_958449725.1 Rosa rugosa
TATATATATATATATATATATATATATATATATATATATTATATTTTTTATAAGTAGTTGAATTCAATAAGACAATGTGAATCAAGGTTTAGACATGCGGCCAAGTATAGTCGCCTAGACACAAATTTTCTTTCAAATCCTTTGGGCAACCTTACTGAAATGGCCAGGTGGGGGAGGGCGAACAAGAGAGGCAGAATCCATTTTGGCATGAGCTACTCCCACATAGTGGTTTAGGCCCATTTGCACGCATTTCTGGATTCAAGAACCTGTCATGAACGTTGTCCCCTTTCTAGACACCATTTCACATAGGCTATACTTACTAAGATGTGAAAGGTCATAAGTGTGAAGACAGTTCAACAAGTGTTAATAAAAGCCGCCCTTAACCTTAAGGGACCTGAACTAGGCACCAATAAGGAGTTTAGGCCAATATTAACAAAAGAGACTTCACCTATTCCGTTATGATTCACAACCCCTTACCAAATTCATTTTTGGTAATTAGAAAACTAGGCCATTTTTTTTTTTTTTAATGAAAAGAAAACTAGAAACGAAAAATTAACAGCAAATTAAAAGCAAAGAAAGAAAGAAGCTAGCAACACCATGTTTGGCTAACCTCTAGAAGACCACGGGGGAGGCCATCTATGCTTCATTCCAAGCTCCGATGTATCAAAATTTGTAGGGTAAAAATCCCTCCTGTGAGAGCTTGTAGGAAAAGAACAAAGATACTTCTCATCGAAAACTTGGGAAAAAATTGGCTCATAGGAGGAGTAATCTTGCCCCCCAAGTATCTTTGTTGGTTGGCGAAACATGATCTTCAATTGCACCTTTGGCGATGAAGATGTTCCAAGATCGGCTTTGTTGCCAACTACCATGTCATAGAACATGGTGTCTTCAGGATTAGCCACAGATTGGCCATTATAGACGACCACTTGCTGGTCTAAATTCTCCACACCAAGAGCTTCACTTGTTGGATAATTATAAACAAGAGTTAACTTGTATTGATGATACTCAAATTTACAGTTGCGAAGGACAACTTGGCCACTAGAATAATTGTTCTGGCCATTCATGCAACGTGGGTTATAGATGTGCCCTCCACATATATCAAAGCCACCGCTTGGCCTTGAAGAATATATGAAGAACTTCAAGTTGAATTGATTAATAAAGCCACAGATTGGCTTCTGTAGGCCACAACTTAATTGATAATTAAGTTGGTCCTGATTTTGATCACCTTCCCCATGACGTCCAGTAGCAGAGTCACAATTAAAATGATCATGAACTTGCTTCTTTTGATCAAAGGGATGATCATGGGCCATATCTTGCCCCCCATGCATCTGATCAGTGGCCACGTATTTGGCTTGATCAGTGGAGAAATCAGCTATATGTTCAGAGACAATTTCATTGTCAGAAAAACATTCTTGTGGACCGTCTTCTCCATGCACAACCTCTGTGTAAGGCTGTGACTCAACAGTGAGACCCTTACGTTGATTGCCACCTATAGGCAAGTTAGTCTCAGAAATGACCTCTTCGTGAGCAGGTTCTGGAATCGTGAACTCATCAAGCCGTCGACGGTCCTCCGCGAGAGCTTTACTCAGATTCTCATGGTATGCGGTAGAATTCTTTTGAAGGATATCAAGCCGCTCTTCTATGCTCGCATTCTCTGGAATGGGAATGGGCACATAGCCTTCTATCGTCGCCATGACTTCAGGAATTTCTTTTGGTAAAGAATTTCCTCTGGCATCCCAATGATGGTGAACATAAAAAGACTCTGGTGTAGTCCCACTGGGCGTGCCAAAATGTTTGTTTTGAAGCCCGGTGGTTGAATGTCTTCAAGAAAAGAAAAAAAAATTCTAACCTGGTCCCACTGGGCGTGCCAAAATGTTTGTTTTGAAGCCCGGTGGTTGAATGTGCTTCAAGAAAAAAAATTCTAACCTTGTCCCACTGGGCGTGCCAAAATGTTTGTTTTGAAGTCCGGTGGTTGAATGTCTTTGTTTTGAAGCCCGGTGGTTGAATGTGCTTCAAGAGAAAAACTTCTGATGTAGGTCCCACCGGGCGTGCCAAAATGTTTGTTTTGAAGCCCGGTGGTTGAATGTCTTCAAGAGAAAAACTTCTGATGTTGTCCCACCGGGTGTGCCAAAATGTTTGGCTTTAATTTTGCTTTTACTGGTCAACAGTCTCTTTTCTTGCGCGGGCGTGCCAGCACCGTTCGGGTGCGGTCGTCGGGGGTGTCCCTTGACCTGACTTCTTTCAAGTGATTGTAGACGAGGAGAGCACCAACCTCGTCGTGGGATTCTTTGTGCCTCGTGGTGAGGACTTTGCTGAAGTTTCTTCCTGTTCACAAGTCGATACTCAATATTGCAGATTGAGCAGAGCGAAATCACCGGGAAGTATTGAGATCTTGCTAAAGCATGACTTTAGCTTGGCTGGGTTGCTAGGGCGTTACCCTTGCTTGACTGGTTCTGTAACCGTTGTGGTCGCGGCACTACCGTCGGCTCCCGAGGAGACTAGGACCGAAGCACGTTGACAGAGGGTTTGGTGGCACTGAAAGTCGGCTTCTGAGAAGACTAGGACTAGGAGTGTGATCACCGGTAAGAGAAAGAGAAGGAGAGGAGTTGCTCTTAGAGAGGTTTGCTCTAGAGAGAACTTAGATCATCTTAGAGATGTTGTTGTTGAATGTGAATGTGTATGTGGTCGTGGTACTACCGTCGGCTCCCGAGGAGACTAGGACCAAAGTACGTTGACAGAGGGTTTGGTGGCACTGAAAGTCGGCTTCTGAGAAGACTAGGACTAGGAGTGTGATTACCGCTAAGAGAAAGAGAAGGAGAGGAGTTGCTCTTAGAGAGGTTTGCTCTAGAGAGAACTTAGATCATCTTAGAGATGTTTTGATGTTGTGTTGTGAATGTGTGTCTTGGAATGAGAGGAGAAGGTGTTTATATAGGGAAGAAAAAGAAGAGTGAAATGATGAGTGGAAGAAAAATAATGAAAGTAGATCTAAGTTCACTTGTAAAATATGGAAAAGATAGAGAAAAGATGAAATGAAAGCAAAGCATGAAGGTGCAGCAACATGGAAGTGGTGATGATCTATTAAAGAGATTGTAGAAGAAAAATATATCCAAGGAAAAAGAGAAAAGCATCTAGCTTTCTTCATGTGGGTAGGAAACATGAACATGTGAATATTGAGCTGGTTTTAGGTCAGTTTCTGCCCCTTTATTCCTTCAATTATTTCTCCAACAAGACTTCATTATATGCCTTCGACTTCTTCATATGAAATGTTCTACTATGAGTGTAGATCATCCTGACAAATTTTCAGATTTTTATTCCATGTGGTTGGGCCGAAAATGCTGCTGGACCTCTTACAGGTCCAGTTTTCCAGTTTTGCTTCTGTAGAAAATTGGGCTGATTGTTTGAAGGCCTTCCACTCAAAACAAGCTCTTGCACTCTTCATAAGAAATGATCCTTGGGCTGTCTAGAATGGATCTGGAAAGTTTCAGCACATTTCGATTTCATTTGGTTAGTCTGCCACCCCTCCTTCCTTGTCTAGCTCGGTTTTTCTTAGCCGAAGTAGGAAAATATGCTAAAGTTGACTTGTCATACTTCCATAGTAGGCTTTATTTAGCCTCTAAATATATATTTCGAGCTTGTCGACAATATATAGCTTGAGCCACTGATATTTGCTCAATTTCTCCAAGACGTGCCTTGTCAGGCCAAAATGTTCATTTTGGGTCCAAACAGATCGGTTTGGAACATTATGTATAAGAATTATTAGTGGCATTTACTTGGTGTACTATTTGCAAAATTTTCCCTAATAATAATAACACAAGAACTTTTAACAAGAATACTCCTCGCGATCACTCTAACGTTGCTCTCTTGTGGCGGTGACATGCACGGGGTTCCGACTGCCTTGAAACTTCCAGATATTTTAGTCTAGTCTTCCCATGGGTTGGAGAATATCTCTACCTTTTTGAATCCTCAGATCCATCTCTTCCTCCACCCCTCCATCTGTCTAGGGATGGTGACAGGGGTGACCTAGGTGGAGTGGCGGTTTGGCCGAGAAAAATCAAGGTGCAGACGGACTTCGATCAACGCGACGCTATTGCCTCGAGATCGCTTATGGCCACAGTCTCGCGATCGATTCCGATGCGATGCTATTCGGAAACTTTAGAATATTTTCGACCACCGATGAGTGGTGGTGACAAGGATGCCCAGGCGGGGTGGCAGTTTGGTCAAGCAACATCCAGTCGCGGTTGGACTGTGGTGCTGCACGGGAACACGAAGCCGGATTTGCAATGGCGATCTCGGTGATTTTAGAGGAGAGGATAAGGACGAGGCGGCCTCTCTATTGGTCCGAAATGGTCATCACACTCAATATCAGTTGGGTCGACGCGGGTGCCTGGCTATTACCCATCATGGCCTCGGCTTCGAAATTGAGCCAAACTTCACAGGTCACAAAAGCTGCTTGGCGGAAAGTCGGTCCGCTGTTGCTAGGAGCTTATCCAGGCGTTGCTAGACCACCATGGACAGAGATGGTAGCGGGTAGGCGTTGCATCTATTGGTATTTCTACGGATTCCGGAGTTGGGTGCTCGGAAATTGGGCTGCTCTGGTGTTGCGAAGTCGGGACTGGTTTCCAATTTGGTCATGTTGGATCGGCGATGGAAGCACAGTCGTGCAGTCGGTGTTGTGGCAGACGAGCTATGTCGCTGTACCCAAAAGGGTTTGTGATCTGTCCAAGGTGTTGGACTTGCTTGAGGCCCAAATCAGAAACAATGGGTTGGGTTTACTTCCTAGGATAGCTTGGAAGTGGGCTCAACTGATACCAAAGAATTTCTTAGAGAATTATGAGCCACAGATTTCTGCTGATAATATATTTAATTGTTTAAACCTCCTAGCCCTATTGATGTGCATGGAAAAATGTAGTTTGCTTTACATTTGCCTATAACTGTGTTCTAGTTGTATCGTAGTTTATAGGCTTGCTTGAATAAGTGAGCACTAGTTGTATAATGAATGGTCTAGTCCCTATGTACCATGTGGTACTCCCGCAACCTCTTATCTATCTTTGAATGGTGGTGGAGGGGTATGTAATGACTGTTCTGACTTGAGTTTATTAATGACAATCATTGATGGATTGATTAAAAAAAAAAACAAGAATACTTCAGAAAAGAGTATTTTTATTACAACAGAAAAATAAAACAGCAAAAACGAGAAGAAAAGAGAATTAAGAGTAACTATTACAACAAAGACAATTCATATAACAAAGAGTTTCCAAATAAGATGTATTATCCATAGGTTGCAGCTATCGAAAATTAAACAGGTAGGTGATTGATGGTCTGGTTCTGGTCTTGGGCTTCATGCTCTGTCCAGCAACCGATCAGCTCCTTCAATTTCTCAAAGACACAAGCAAGTGCTAGAAATGCATTACTTTCAATCAAGCGGCCATTCAGTTCAATCAACTTCTCTTTCAATTCGCGGGAGCGATGATGAAGACCTGCAATTGCACTTCCATAGAGTGTTTTCAACAATTGGTACGAGTTAGTCACAACGCTTAGAAAACAGATGCTCCAGATGAAGAGCATGACCCATCCAAAAGGTTGAACAAGGATGAGCAATTCTAAAACAAAGGCAAGACTTCCAAACAAGAGGCTAATCTTGTTCATGAACACTCCGATATCTGCATTGTTGCGGGCAACTTGGATTATCATGAAAGCTAAACTCCCAAAGTAAATGACTGAGTCCATAATAAACAGAGTCATCAGCATACTGCCATAGTTTGTCTCAAATGGAGATGCATTTGCAAACTTGAGTGGGAGGCAAAACCCCAAGATGGTGATGAGAGAAACAATGCAACCGTGTAATGCTCCTATAGAACTGTTGAGAAGTGAACCCTGATCCATTCTGTTGTTATGACCATGAGAAAATAAATTTAGTAAGTCTTCATGCCGGTGGCCTCCATTGCCAGTCTCTAGCTCAAACAAAAGCCGCCACAGTCGAGTTGCGGGGGCTTAGAGCAAGGCTTCGTGCCGGTGGCCTTGTAGAACAAAGACAGAATCAGAAACAACAACACCTCCTAGGTTCGTTTCATCATTGCTTTAATCATATATACTTGCTTGCTTTTGGGTACCTAATTGACAACAAATTAAATATACAACAGCTTAGTGGAACATATATATATAAAGGCGACCACTAGAGATACGGTATTAGACCAACGTAATGGTCTATAATTTTCGTGGCTTCAAAAAGAAATGGTGCTTTTGGAAATGACATGTGCTGCGGCTTAAGCTTTTATAAGGGGCTCAATCCTTTGTATTTTTCTGCTTGTAGAATACATAATATGTTTTTGAAAATGACATGTGCTGTGGCTTAAGCTTCTCTAAGGGGCTCAATCCTTTGTATTTTTTTTGCTTGTAGAATATATAATATATTTTTGAAAATGACATGTGTTGTGGCTTAAGCCTTTATAAGGGGCTCAATCCTTTGAATTTTTTCTGCTTGTAGAATATATAATATGTTTTTGAAAATGACATGTTCTGTGGCTTAAGCCTTTATAAGGGGCTCAATCCTTTGAATTTTTTCTGCTTGTAGAATATATAATATGTTTTTGAAAATGAAAATGACATGTGCTGTGGCTTAAGCCTTTATAAGGGGCTCAATCCTTTGTATTTTTTTTGCTTGTAGAATATATAATATATTTTTGAAAATGACATGTGCTGTGGCTTAAGCCTTTATAAGGGGCTCAATCCTTTGAATTTTTTCTGCTTGTAGAATATATAATATGTTTTTGAAAATGACATGTTCTGTGGCTTAAGCCTTTATAAGGGGCTCAATCCTTTGAATTTTTTCTGCTTGTAGAATATATAATATGTTTTTGAAAATGAAAATGACATGTGCTGTGGCTTAAGCCTTTATAAGGGGCTCAATCCTTTGTATTTTTTTTGCTTGTAGAATATATAATATATTTTTGAAAATGACATGTGCTGTGGCTTAAGCCTTTATAAGGGGCTCAATCCTTTGAATTTTTTCTGCTTGTAGAATATATAATATGTTTTTGAAAATGACATGTTCTGTGGCTTAAGCCTTTATAAGGGGCTCAATCCTTTGAATTTTTTCTGCTTGTAGAATATATAATATGTTTTTGAAAATGAAAATGACATGTGCTGTGGCTTAAGCCTTTATAAGGGGCTCAATCCTTTGTATTTTTTTTGCTTGTAGAATATATAATATATTTTTGAAAATGACATGTGCTGTGGCTTAAGCCTTTATAAGGGGCTCAATCCTTTGAATTTTTTCTGCTTGTAGAATATATAATATGTTTTTGAAAATGACATGTTCTGTGGCTTAAGCCTTTATAAGGGGCTCAATCCTTTGAATTTTTTCTGCTTGTAGAATATATAATATGTTTTTGAAAATGAAAATGACATGTGCTGTGGCTTAAGCCTTTATAAGGGGCTCAATCCTTTGAATTTTTTCTGCCTGTAGAATATATAATATGTTTTTGAAAATGAAAATGACATGTGCTGTGGCTTAAGCCTTTATAAGGGGCTCAATCCTTTGAATTTTTTCTGCTTGTAGAATATATAATATGTTTATAACATATATATATATATATATATATATATATATATATATATATATATATATATATATATATATAAAGGCTCTTCTTTCTAGTGAGAGATTTTTAAAATTTTTATTTTTGTCTTTTCTAAGGATAGGGCATTAGACCAACTTTTCGATCACATATCGGCATCTCAACCGTTCAGTTTTTAGGACATAATGTGTTGATCACCTCTGCAAATTTTCAGCCAAATTGATTATCGTCAAGGCATTCAAACAGCGACTTATAATTATAAGTATGAATGGTTCAGGTTGGACAGATTTGGTTGGTCCATTGATTTAATCTAGTTCGATACTTTAACGATTACCGATTTGGTTGAAGGTGATCTACACATTAGGACCTAAAATGAACAGTTGAGATACTGATATGTGATCAAAAAGTTGGTATAATGCTCTATCCCTATAAAAGACCAAAAAATGAATCCCTTATTCAAAAGGCCCTATATATATATTGCTTTAATCATATATACTTGCTTGCTTGTCGGTACCTAATTGACAACAAATTAAACATACAACAGCTTAGTGGAACATATATATAAAACCGAAGGAGATTAGTCAAGTTGATGAAATCTTGTGGGTACGTAATGGTCTGTAATTTTCGTGGCTTCAAAAAAGAAATAGTGCTTTTGGAAATGACATGTGCTGTGGCTTAAGCTTTTATTAGGGGCTCAATCCTTTTTATTTTTCTGCTTGTAGAATATATAATATGTTTTTGAAAATGACATGTGCTGTGGCTTAAACTTTTATAAGGGGCTCAATCCTTTGTAATTTTTTCTGCTCGTAGAATATATATATATATACGATCCTGATCACATGGTCAGCAGCTGACCATGTGATCAGGACTGTATATATATATACATACCCAGGGTAGTGAGTTGTGGAGTAATTGCAAGAAGTATAGACAATATTTGACCAAGTCACCAAAGACTTGTATAATGTCAAACTTCAAATGAATGAACAAACTGGGAAATTTCCCATTAGGAAGGATTGCACACCAAATACAGTGATTTTAATATATTAAATCAAGAAAGCATATGTCCTGTCTACATTGTTAAGAAAGATAAGGGAATAAATGTCAAACAGGATAAGGTAGATGATGAGAGAGAATCTTGCGTAGGGCACCCGCACGGGACACGTGGTGGGGAGGGCCGATTACTGCCCAGCAGGGGAGGTGTTTTGGGTATTTCACTTTAGGGAGCAGAGGCAGTTTCGAAAAAGATGAAAAATTTACTTGCTTCTGATTGGGTGGCCGTAAGGCCACGTGGTGGGGAAACCCCCACCTAAGTATTTGCCAGATGATGAAGAGAAGTTATTCTTACTTTGGATTAAAATATTATAAACAAATTAATCTTGGAATAGAAGGAATATATTGCTGTGGAAGCTTAGAAAGTGCCTGCAGATCTCTATGTTTGTTTACAAGGTGTACACAAAAATATGACCCTCTCCTATTTCTTTGTTGGCCTAGAAAGTGACTGTAGATCTCTATGTTTGTCTTTGAGGAGGGAATGAAGAACTTCGTACTAGTTTATGTAATGTGAAAGTATGGAATTTAAGATGGTGGAGCTGATGAAATTTCTTGCCAAAATAAATTGAAAATACTGAAAAGAAAAGGTGACTTCCGATTGTGCCAATTACAGCGTGGTATGCATCACTTATGGTATGCATGCAAGACTACGTAATAAGTTGTTGGATGCTTCCAAATTGTGTTTTGCGATTGATTTGTGAAAGTGTAGTCTCAAAGTCTAGCCTACTCGACATTGAAGGCTAAATTAATGATTTTAATTATATCGGTTAATGTCTGCGAGCATGCATTCTACAACAATGGTTGATTAGAGTCGTGTTATCGTACGTTTCTCCTCAAAAAATAGTTGACAGCTAGTCTTCTACAAACATTATAGCGTCTAATTTCTATGTACCGATGAATGATCTCCAATGTATATATAACAGCTAGCTAATCAGCTGGAAAGAAAGATCAACAAACCTCAAAGGGTGGAAAACAAGTGAACTTTGATCCTGAAATATTAGGGAAAATTTCGCAAACAGTACATTAAGTAAATGCCACTAATTAATAATTCTTATACATAAAGTTCCAAACCAAACATTTCGGTACACGAAATCTGAAACTCGACTCACTATCAGTACAGGACGTCAATTTTTGACACCAAAATGTCCATTATGCCCTCAGTTCTTTTTTTTTTTTAATAAATTTTTTTTCCTTCGTTTTTTCTGTTATTTTTTTTCCTTCGTTTTTTCTGTTATTTTTTTTTCTTCCTTCGTTTTTTTTTTCCTTCGTTTTTATCTCTTTCTTTCTTTTCACATTACTAAATATTGGCTGAGTTACAAATATAAGTTGTAAGACCATAAATCTCACCAATTGGAGGGCAAGGGCGGCGTTGGAAGCGAGGGAGTGAGCGTGGAGGTGAGGAAGAAGAAAGAGATAAAAACGAAGGAAAAAAAAATAACAGAAAAAAAAAATTTATTAAAAAAAAAGAAAGAACTGAGGGCATAATGGACATTTTGGTGTCAAAAATTGACGTCGTGTACTGATAGTGGGTCGAGTTTCAGATTTCGTGTACCGAAATGTTTGGTTTGGAACTTTATGTATAAAAATTATTAGTGACCTTTACTTGGTGTACTGTTTGAGAAATTTTCCCTTTATTAAGCAGACTGGCTGAAGAATAGCTAGCATGCCAGATATCAATGTATTTGGTTGTGAGAATAGAGAGAGGATCCTCTCCTGAGTTATGTTTTTGCCTGAGCTTCCTGAGCTTTGAATTAGATGAAGACACGTGGCTCTCTCTAATCTAATGGTCTACACTTCCTCTTTTTCTTCAGAGCCACTATGTTTCTTTCCTTTCTCTCTCCTGTTCTTCTTTAAAGAAAGTGTGTGTAGTGCAAATGCCGTCGTCGTGATCTGCAACAAGATGAGAAGATGGGTTTTCAATTGATTTTGTCCATTGATTTTTTTTTTCGGGTAGATAATTTTCTGCGTGTTATGTACATCTTTGAATATGGGTTTTCAAAGTTCAAGTGAGAAGATGAACTTGAACCCACCCTTTACAGTTGCGATTTGACAATGGAAGGCAATTGAAGTGTTGGAGGTCAGGTCTTGTAGTTAGAATTTCAATTGGATGGCGATGAGAATAGCAATTGGGTCAACTGGACTGGAATGGGACAATGAAAAATTGGATTTTCTGGAAGAGTTTTTGTTTTCCAGTTTTTGGGTTACCTATCTGCTTTGGAGATTCATAAAAACAAAAAACAATGAGTTTTTGCTATGTGCTGTGAATATGTGGTGAAGCCACTTTTTCTTTTTCTATAATGAAAGGGTTGTTGATGCCCTTTGTTATTTCTTCAATTACCAAGCTTGTTAATAGTTCTCAGGCAATGGATCGAACCACTGGACATTGAATAATCTTCACTCCCAAAAGCAGAGAGAGAGAGACTGTGCACTTTAGAGTTTAGAGAAAGAGTCTCCCGAATACTTTTAATAAAAAGAAAATTGAAAATGAGTGAAAATAGAGGGCAAAAGCAATATGAGCCCTTAGAGGAGAAGAAGAACAGCGAAGGAAAGAAGAACAGGAGAGAGGAGGGAAAGAAACATAATGGCTCTGAAGAAAAAGAGGAAGTGTTGACCATTAGATTAGAGAGAGCCACGTGTCTTCATCTAATTCAAAGCTTAGGCAAAAACATAGCTCAAGAGAGGATCCTCTCTCGTGAGAATATGACATGATGATAAAGATGGATTAGACATATATAGAAATGGAAGCTTTTGGGTGTGTTTGGTATGGTTGTGCTTTTAAGAGAAGTTGACTTTTGCTTATTTTTGAGTGTTTGGTAAACTGACTTTTTATAAGTGCTGTCAGAGCATCTTTAGCAGACTCTCTATTTTGGCTTCTTAGCTATTTTGGAGAGCATGTTTAGTTTTTTATATATTTTAACAGCTGCCCCAGACTCCTAAGTGGATCTCCATTATAACTTTTAGCTATCTCGCTCCTAAATATAAAGAGCGAGATGAGGCTCTCTATAATTTATAACATTCATTTTGAGTTATTTTATGTAATTTTTAAATACATTTAAATTATTTAACCTTCCTTTAAAAAATAATATAAATTCAAAACTAGCTATCATAGAGAGCACTGATGTAGACGTATTTCTAAAGTGGCTAGCCAAAATAACTTTTCAGCTACTTTGGCTAAAATATGACTCAAAAATGGCTAGCATTGCTAAAGATGCTCTCAGTGACAAAATACTTAGTAAACTCAAAACTGGCTTATGCTTTTAGTTTGCGGAATGACCAATTTAGACATAACAATATTTTTGCCTTTATTATGTGGTTATATAATGTAGTTGCATTGCTCTTGTTTTTTTTGTTTTTTTTTTCCCTTTCCTGTGAAGAACTTGAACGATTAGTAACGTATCTTTAGAATTTACATATAAAATCCTTGGTGGTTAACCACCTTCATTCCATTAGCCAGGGCATGTAACATTTCTTATTAATGCTATACCTAACTAGCACAGAATACTTGTGCTTCTACGTCAAGCTAAACCAAGGATCAAATCGAAAAACTATAAAATAAAAGATCATCACGAGTCTAGTAACATTGGTTTCCCACCTTGGAAACAAAGCTCAAAATTGGCGAAATCAGTATCATATAGCTTCATTTCACTTTTGCTACTTGTGCTTCTACATCAAGCTCAAACCAAGGATCAAAACTAAAAACTATAAAATAAAAGATCATCACGAGTCCAGTAACATTGGTTTCCCGCTTTGGAAACAAAGCTCAAAATTGGCGAAATCAGAATCATCTAACTTTATTCCATTTCTGCTACTTGATGTATTGCTGGAGTATACATTTCAGCATGTTTTGGTGAACTTTTGCTTGATAATACTACAAAAGAAGAAAGTTAGAAGGAGCGATAACCCAGCCATGTTTTTACTTCAATACATCTCTGTATATGCCTTACTCACATGTTCAAAATATGAGAGCTTGCTTCGATTACAGTAATGAATACATCACCTTTAACAGAAGGGCACATCGTGACTGAATCGTCAACTACAAAGTCATGAAGCTCTGCACAGAGTTTCCATTAATAAATTACAATTTGTTTCACTCCTAATCCAGCTTAAAGATTCCATACAAATAAAATTTGCGATGACTGCTAATCGAATAGTCATTGTCTTGGAACTTAATTCTTGTAGCTGTTCTTTGTTAATACACTAGTTATGAATCCCGCGCGTTGCTGCGGGCGTGTTTTCTGCTTGAATTTTAGCAGTTATATGGCTACGTCTAAATCAAATAGCAATTACAAACACGGGATATCATACAAGTGTATAACTATATAATAAAAATCTTTCTGTTTATAACTTCTAAATCTTAAAAAAGAAAAAAAATTGGCTCTAGCCTTATCTGCTTTGGACCCCTTGTTTAAACTTTTATACAGCACCATGATCTTCTTACAGTCCGGATAAGTTCCATTTTTTTATAGCCTTGGTCTTGCTGGTCTTGTGCCAACGAACAGCCTGTGCAGCCAAAGCATGCTCTTTGTCAATCTTGCGACGCTTCCACTGACCAGTAGAATATGCAAATTAGTCGATTCTTTTTGAGGAAAAATGACTTAGTTTAGTACTGAAAAACATCTACAACTGATATAAAATATGCTGAGTTTAACATATGCAAATAGGCTAGATAGAGAATTTAACGTTTCTTATACATCTACAACTAAAACCGCGATTAATCACTAAATCTATGTGCAAATAGGCTAGATAGAGAATTTAACATATCTTATACATTAATCAAACCACGCATGACAACAGCGTCTCCATAATCAATTACATCTCTGTGTTGTGCAAGGTAGTCCTTTCTCCTGCATGCATTCACTCTCTTGAAAACCATTAAGTTTCTCGCAAAAATGCACCTGAATCAGTTCCTTCTCTTATAAACACACATCACTCAATTCAGATTACTGAACCTAAACCTAAACCTGATCCAATTCCAATGGAGGATTTGCTGAACCGAAAATCAAATACTGAAATTTGACAAACTTTATTCATCGATCAAAGCTGACGAAAACTCAGAAAGAATGCAAGTCTAAGTACCTGCCAGGCGTTGTAATAAAAAGAATCTCTCGTATGAATTCCTTGAAACGCACTGCACAAAGAAAAAGGAAGAGAGGAGTTAGTGAATCTGCAAACAACCTTCAGTGTTGAAAACTAATTATTCCCGCATCCAAATTTATCAAGTTTACCGAAACGAAAAACTCTTGTCCTAACAAATCGGAGATCAAACAAAAATAAAAAAGGAAATGATTGGAGTGAAAAGAACTCCAGGAACCTAGCTACCAACATTCATGGAAAACTTCATGAATTCAAATTCTATGAAATCTTCAAGCTTCTGCACATAAAAAATTAACTAATTTTGGTGGACAGCAATAGAGCGTGGAAGCTGGATCTATCACTTACATAGAGTATAAATTAAGTCTACTTCTTTCCTCTCGATAAGCTCTGAGCCCTCCAGGACATATCTGCCATTTTATTCTTATCCCCTGTAAAAGAGAAGAGATCGTTATTAAAGGATATTTAACCTCTAAGAGTCAATTTGGATAGTGAATTTGGATTCAAATTAAATTATCTTTGATATTCTAAGACGCAAATAAATAAAGTAAATATACATATATTATGTGCGTACACAACATGCTAAACAGTATATGAAAAATGTCAAAGTATCAATTAGGACCTATGATACCTCCAGATTATGAGACAATTTTACAGTAAGAAGTGTTAAAACCTTAAGGTCAAGCAAGCAATCTCTTATAAGGGAACATAGCAACAGAGTGGACATACCTAACATCTCTTCAATTGCATTTCCAAGGGTTGTCGAATCAAGTTCATCTTCAGTTATAACCCTTGCACTCGCCAAGTCTGCCAACAAAGAAGCAGTTTTAAATTGATGTCCTTCAGCAACATCGGGTGACGGTACCTACAAATTCAAAAGTAATAATGAGTTCTCCCTTTTAGCAGAAAATAGGCAAAACTACAGACATTAAAACATGATCAAAACATGGTTGATAGTGGCATATTAGATTCACACGAAAGATTGCCTCATACAACATGAAAACAGAAGTAAAACATTAGGTCTCATTTATGATCATATCATGACATACTTTAGTTCTACAACAGAACTTGAAAACTGAAATTACCAAAATGGAAGGCTTCCCAGTTGCCAAAATCTCATAGCAAGTCATTGCACCAGCTCACGAAATGATTATGTCTGCAGCTGCATATGCCAAATCCATTTTATGCATGAATCCTTGATATGCAGAGTTAGATCAGATTCAAGGAAAACATGGACACATCTTGAAAAATGTAGAAGATAAAGTAAATCTACCATCTCTGACTCGTATCACTTATCACAGACTTAAAAAAAAAAAAAAAAAAGAAGAAGAAGATAATGCTAACCACTACTATTGGACCTCAAAAGAATGTTGCGTAAGTTATCGGCATGATTCACGAATGGATTACTTTTCCAGTCTTTCCAAGCTTATACTCCTAATGAACACATTAGTTTGCCTGCATAAGTTACGTAAATATGAGGATGCAACATGTTTAAGTCTTCAAGCAACATAATTGCAGTAAAAAAGAATCTAATTTATACTTGACCTTATAAAAGAACCAATATATATGAAAAAGAAAAAAGAAAAAATTGAAGGCAAGAAGTGGCATGAAGGCAACAGTGTGTTTTTCAAATGAACCCACATACTCCAATAATCCCTCGGCAATAAAATATCTGGAAGTGGCAGAGGACATTTTTTACCGAGCCATTCAATTGGAGCAATCTAAGTTCTTCAGACCTCAGAGATTGACGACTTCTTCTCAAGTGTGCATGTCACAACCTCAAACAGCGACGGAAGGATATTTATCATATTAAAGAGGCACTTCCTGCAACTCAATTATAAACACTGTATTGGTAAGAGTACGGAACAGTAAGAACCTAAGAAGACCACACAGATGCAAGACTGTAATGTTACCAATTGATTGTCCTCCCTCCGCTTGCACGATTTACCTAAAAATCTTTTTGTTCAATCTGGACCAACCATGCCACCAGAGAAATATGCACTCACTGCATTTCAAAGAGGAATGCAAACACTAACTCAAATTTTCATTGCTTAGTATTCAGATAATTATGTAACTCATGCTCAATCTAATTTTAGAAGGCATCAATATTATACCTGGTTTGGGAAGTGGTTGTGTAATCGGAGATTTCCTTGTCTGATACCAAACAATGAAGAAGTTTCATGAGTACACCATAAAATTGAACATGACCATCGTTTTCTATCATTTTGCTTCTATTAATAGGATATGAAGGATATGCATATATATTTATCCACAATGGGCAGCTTGTCTTCTCTTTCTGAAACTGCTCAAAAGGGTTACCTTGAATCATCTTCTGGACATGTTCATAGCTTTCAACATCATTCCGATTAAGCTTAGGCACAATCATCTACTGCCCATCAAGGTTTTTTTCAAGATCAATAACTTCACAATACTATAAACGTATCTATACCCACTTAAATTTCAAATCTTAAATCATAAATTATTATCCTCAGAGTCATAAATCAATAAAACTCACCTGCCCTTGGAATTACTGTTGATAGAGAGCTTTGAGGACAGGGCATGGGTTTCTTCAAGGGTGTTGTAACTCAGGTCCTCAACCGAATCATCGGAGTCATATCCTGGGTTGGATCCTCCGCTTTCTAAGCAAGGCCAGTAATCGACGGTTCTCTCGGCAAGGGGAGAGAGAGATAGGGGCTGAAGCCCTCGGCATGCAAGCACAGAATAGACCTCTCTCTCTCTCACTCGTTCTCTTCAGCAAACACGCCCGCCCGGCTTCGCAGATTGACAGGTCAGGGGCGTCAGGCAGCAGGGGCAAAAGCGGAAGCACACTGTTACTAAGGGAGATTACTGTTCATAAGCTACAGTAACTCCTACACTGTTTTAGTATATAGTAAATTAGCTATTTCCTAGAAAAACGAGAATCAAACATAACAATCGAAACTATATTCACACATAATCATCAACCTAGATCAATAGGCCTCATCAAAAAGCCCGCGGATCAAGCGGGCCGATGGAGGCCCGCCGACCCGGAGGGCCAAAAGCCCGGCCCGGCCCGTCAAAATGCCCGCAAAAACCCGGCCCGGCCCGTAAAAGCCCGTAAACTATTATATTATAGGATTAAATTATGTTTAGTCCCTATACTATGACCATTTTTTCGTTTCAGTCCCTGACATTCTCAATTAATCTGAAAAGTCCCTAACGTCAAAATTTCTGTCTGATTGGTCCCTCCCGCATCAAATTGTGAGTTGGCCTTAGGTGAAATGTCCAATATACCCCTCTGTTATTTCTTTTTCTCCTTTTTTTTTCTTTTTCCTTTTTAATTTCTTTTTTTCCTTTTTTTCTTTTTTCTTTTTAATTTCGTTTTTGCTTTTTCTTCTTTTTTTCTTGTTCCTTTTTAATTTCTTTTTTTCCTTTTTTTTATTTTTTCTTTGTAATTTCTTTTTTGCTTTTTCTTCTTTTTTTCTTGTTCCTTTTTAATTTTTTTTCCTTTTTTTTCTTTTTTACCTTTTAAATTTCTTTTTTGCTTTTTCTTCTTTTTTTCTTGTTCCTTTTTAATTTCTTTTTTTTCCTTTTTTTTTTCTTTTCGTTTTGCCTACTTTCTCCTTCCTTAACCCACCAATCCCATTCCGATCAAACTCCACAACCCATCTGTTTCTCTCCCCAAATTGAAACCAAACCCAGCAAAGACCTAGCTTGGCGGTGCAGAGATGGACATCGAGCAAAAGCAAGAGGTTAGGAGTTGATCGATCACTTCTTCACCTTCTCTCAAGCCATCTCCCTTTGTTGGGATCCGCCCTCGCCTCCATCTCCCAAACACAAGCAGATCCCAATCAGAGCGGAAATTCGCCGCTAAACCACTCCCCTCTTGTTTTCACAGCCTACTTCTCTCTCTCCCACTCAAATCTCACTTTCTCTCTCCACATCAAGCCTCAATTTGGAAAATTTTCACTGAAAACTACCATTTTTTCAGATCTTAAGGTTTTTGGGTCTTGCTCAAAATGGTGATTTGGATTTTGGGTCTGGTTGAAATGATGGTTTTTGATGGCCAAGTTGACCAAAACCAGAAGTGAAGAAGAAGAATAGTGATGGAAAAGAAAAATGGCCGCTGGCGTGGAGAACAATAATTGGGGTTTCGGGTCGATCTGGATTGGTTCGCCGACGTGGCGCTACCGATGCAGCACGATACGATGGTCATTAAAAAGGAAAAAGAAAAAAGAAAAAAGAAAAAAGAAAAAAGAAAAAAGAAAAAAGAAAAAAGAAAAAAGAAAAAGGAAAAAGGAAAAAAGAAATTAAAAAGGAAAAAAGAAAAATAAAAAATGAAAAGGAAAAATAAAAAAGAAAAATAAAAAAGGAAAAAGAAAAAGAAAAAAGAAAAAAAAAGGGCCACCGGCGTGGAGAACAAGAATTGGGGTTTCGGGTCGATCTGGATTGGTTCGCCAACGTGGCGCTACCGATGCAGCAGGATACGATGGTCATTAAAAAGGAAAAAGAAAAAAGGAAAAAAAAGAAATTAAAAAGGAAAAATGAAAAATAAAAAAGGAAAAAGAAAAAAGAAAAAAAGAAAAAAAAAATTTAAAAAGGAAAAAGAAAAAAAAGGAGAAAAAGAAATAAAAAAGGAAAAAGAAATAACATAGGGGTATATTGGACATTTCACCTAAGGCCAACTCCTAATTTGATGCGGGAGGGACCAATCAGATGAAAATTTTGACGTTAGGGACTTTTCAGATTAATTGAGAATGTCAGGGACTGAAACGAAAAAAGGGTATTAGTACAGGGACTAAACATAATTTAATCCTATATTATATATATATATGTATGTTGATGTGCTCATATTTTCTTAATTCTTATATTTCTATGCCTCTTTCTCTTGGTATATATGTTTAGTTCTTATTTATGGTTCATTTACGTTAGTTTAGTGTCTTTGTAGGTGTGTTTCAAAGAAAGAAGAAAAGAAGCTAAGCTAAGCTAACTAACACAGAAACTGTTGTGCAGAACACCTAACTTCACTGAATTACTGGGAACTGATCGGATGGAATTAGGAGGTGTACGCTATATGCACGGAAAGCCCCATGTGTCTAGTTTCTGAGGAATTTTACGGTTTGTGATTCCGACTTTTCTAGAAGGAGTTATGGCAATTTAAGTGAATGCAGTTCAGCTTGGACTGGAATCTGCAACATCTTTTACAAGTTCATGTCTAGAACCTAACTTCGCTGAATTACTGGGAACTGCTCGGATGGAATTAGGAGCTGTACCCTATATGCACGGAAAGCTCCATGTGTCTAGTTTCTGAGGAATTTTACGATTTGCGATTCCGACTTTTCTAGAAGGAGTTATGGTAATTTAAGTGAAGAAAGTTTAGCTTGGACGGGAATCTACAACATCTTTTACAATATGCACGGAAAGCCCCATCTAGAAGGCCCAGCACATATATTTGGAAATCTTCAGTATGCCACATCATCATTATTGAAGATCCAGGACTTTTAGACATGTTTATATATGTGTGTGTGTTTATATATATATATATATATATATATATATATATATATATATATATATATATATACAGATCCAATTCAGAGCGGAGCTCCGCTTTGAAATTAACGTGTGAAGTTCGAGTTTTCGGTCACTTTTCGGTCGCATATCCACATCTCGACCGTTCAGTTTTTAGGTACTACTGTATAGATCATCTCTGCAAATTTTCAGCCAAATTGATGATCATTAAGACATCTAACTCGTTTAAACCAATGGACGGACTGAATCTGTCAACCTGAACCGTACTAGCTTTAAGGCACTTATCAATGCCTTAACGATCATCATTTTGGCTGAAAATTTGCAGAGACGATCTATACACTAGTATCTAAAAACTGAACGGTCGAGATGTGGATATGCGACCGAAAAGTGACCGAAAACTCGAACTTCACACGTTAATTTTCAAAGCGGAGCTCCGCTCTTGATAGGATCTGTATATATATATATATATATATATATATATATATATATATATATGTTATATATGTGTGTGTGTGTGTGACTGTGTGTGTGTGTGTGTCTTTGTGTGAGTGTGAATTTGTTGTAATTTGGTTTATGGTGAAATTGGTAGTTCTCATACTTCTATATAGAATATGTGCATATATATATTCTAGTATTCTACATGTCATGACTACAGTTGACCGATTCGATTGGATTCGAAAATATGGTGAAATTAGCTGAATTTTTTACCACACTCATAATTTATTATAATAATCTCATCCAACGGTCGGTTTTTCCATTTTATTTGAATTGATAGAGGTTACCCTTTGGAGTGTATGATATATAAATATAGGTTTATAAGAGTAACTAAGTTTGCCCTAGTTGATCGAATTCGAAACGAGAACCAAATTGACTGGCTTTTCTACGACCACCATAAAACATTACAATCTCTCCATCGAGCGGTTGGTTTCTCCGAATTCATTTTCCACTTCATGGTTGCTTTAGAATGAACCTCAACAATTTAAATGCAATGTATAAGTCATACAACTTTAGAAGGAAAATTGGTATAGGCCAATGTGTTTGTAATTTTTTTTTTTTTTTTTAATCTTATGTCCACGCACATCCATCGATGAAATATTTACAAACGTGATGTGAAAAAATAAGCACGTTTCGCGGTCGTCGTGCCATCGGTCAACTAAGAAGGCATATAAGTGACGACGGTTGACCAATTTGATCGGATTCGAAAATATGGTGAAATTGGCTAAATTTTTTACCACACTCATAATTTATTGTAATAATGTCATCCAACGGTCCATTTTTCCATTTTCTTTGAATTGATAGGGGTTGCTCTTTGGAGTGTATGATATATAGATATAGGTTTATAAGAGTAACTAAATTTGACCTAATTGATCGAATTCGAAACGAGAATCAAATTAGCTGAATTTTTTACAGTCACCATAAAACATTACAATCTCTCAATCGAGCGGTTGATTTCTCTAAATTCATTTTCCACTTCATGGTTGCTTTAGAATGAACCTCAACAATTTAAATGCAATATACAAGTCATACAACTTTAGGAGGCAAATTAATATAGGCCAACATCTTTGTAATTAAAATTGAAAATTTTATCTTATGTCCACGCACATCCATCGATGAAATATTTACAGACGTGATGTGAAAAAATAAGCACGTTTCGCGGTTGTCATGCCATCGGTCAACCAAGAAAACATACAAGTGACGACGGTTGACCAATTTGATCGGATTCGAAAATATGGTGAAATTGGCTAAATTTTTTACCACACTCATAATTTATTGTAATAATGTCATCCAACGGTCCATTTTTCCATTTTCTTTGAATTGATAGGGGTTGCTCTTTGGAGTGTATGATATATAGATATAGGTTTATAAGAGTAACTAAATTTGACCTAATTGATCGAATTAGAAACGAGAATCAAATTAGCTGAATTTTTTACAATCACCATAAAACATTACAATCTCTCAATCGAGCGGTTGATTTCTCTAAATTCATTTTCCACTTCATGGTTGCTTTAGAATGAACCTCAACAATTTAAATGCAATATACAAGTCATACGACTTTAGGAGACAAATTGATATAGGCCAACATCTTTGCAATTAAAATTGAAATTTTTATCTTATGTCCACGCACATCCATCGATGGAATATTTACAGACATGATGTGAAAAAATAAGCACGTTTCGTGGTCGTCATGCCATCGGTCAATCAAGAAAACATACAAGTGACGACGGTTGACCAATTCGATCGGATTCGAAAATATGGTGAAATTGGCTAAATTTTTTACCACACTCATAATTTATTATAATAATCTCATCCAACGGTCGGTTTTCCCATTTTATTTAAGTTGATAGAGGTTTCTCTTTGGAGTGTATGATATATAAATATAAGTTTATAAAAAATATTATCTTTAAAGATTAATTTGTAAATAAAGCCCGCAAGGCCCGCCCCGAAAAAGCCCGCAAGGCTTAGCCCGGCCCGGCCGGAAAAAGCCCGCGAGGCCCGCATTAAAATGAGTTTACAAATTATTAGGTGTTTTCACAAATGAGTTTCTACTAGCCGAATCTTAGTTCAATATATGGTGTTAACGGGAGATATAGCTATGCTGCGTACAAAAGTTTTGTTGACTTCAATAGCCACGCCGCATGGAATTTACAAACACCCAAAACACAACCTCAATATGGTTGCAGTTTTTACGAGGTTGATTTTCCTCTAGATGGTAAGCCCAAATTTGATCTCGACATTGAGCTTTTTGATGATATATATGAAGAAGACGAGCCAATTCATGGCTTTGATCTACTCAAAGGGCTAAAGAACCATCAAGAGGTTGATTATTTAAGTGAGGAGGTTGTACACTTTGACATGGTTGTCAAAAATAAAGCCGACCTAGAAAAATCACAATCGGCTAAATTTGAAGTAGAAGCCGAAGTTGGTAATTCAAATACATATGTAGAGCTTGAAAATTCGGCCTACATAATAGCCAGAGAACAAGAACCTACTATATGGGGTTTAAGTTTAATGCTTCACAGCCTCCAAAGGCTTGAACCAAAGGCCGAAAACAAAGAAGTTTCCAAGTTTGCGATAAAGCATCGTTGGCCACCTCCATAACGGCCATAATAATTTTCTTTTTTTCTTTAGAATATGCAAAAGAAAAAAAAAAGAAAAAAAAAGACGACACATGAAAGAGGCAAGAAAGTGTGCTTGGAAAGAATGCTTGTGTTTTAACCCATATATACAAGCAATAATAGTTATCGGCCCCATTTTGGCCGAGTGCTTCAATGTTCTAGCAAGGAGCTTCATTAAAGTTGCTAGTAAGTTACTGTTGGTCATGAGATGTAAGTTTGGGTGGTTATTTGGTCTAGCAATTAAATTAAAGGGCCATTTGTTTTAAATGAGCAAGAAAGAAAGATGCATTTCAGATTCTATATTGATCAATTACATCACCAAATCATCAGTGAAGGTTTAAGGCCGCGAAGACCAAATTTATTTTTTTGGTTAGATGCTTTCAATCGGCCACGACTTTTATAGATGCAACAAGAGGTGATCTTTCTATCATAAGTCTTTATGTATGAGAGTGGATTCTCAAGTTTAATTCGTAAACATTTCCTTAACCACTCGGCGACATTTGCCAAGGCTCAAGGAAATGGGGGGGCTATGTTTGTATCTATTTTTGGTAAACCGGCCCGTAAATCAATGGGCCGATAGATGAGGAAAATATAGTGTTTTTATTGTTGATACTCGATAAATTTCATATTTATGAGATTTTATTAGATATTAACTTTTGGAGAAGAAATGAGAAGGGAAGGAAATAACGGCGATAATTATTCTTTGATATAATTAATGCCGAGATGTTATTGAGTTTGAAGGCATTGAAGACAATATTGCAGAAATAAAAACAAATCAAATATAATGGCGCCGTAAGAAGGAAGTAGTAATAGTGCGGTTAAGGAATGAAGTAATATGGAGCATATCTTAATTTCGGTCATTAAGATCGAAATTCATTTAATTTAATTGTAATTTATTTCCTAAACCTTATGTATGTGACTGTATAAATACGACCCTCCTAGGTCATTGTAAAAGGTCCCCGACCAACACAACTCAAAATCTACAATATCAATATTTTCATTCTTTCTCTAGCCTACTTTAATTTTTATCGCTTTCTTTACCTTCCACACTTTATCATTCCTGCAATTTACTCTTCAATCCCTTTAAATTTCATGCAATTCAATTAATTCGCATTTAGATTCTTGCTCTTTCACTTTTCGCACTTTACTTTCTGCAACTTATATAAAAAAATCAAAAAGAGAAGTACATTAGTGAAGACGCCAAAAGTCCTTGCAACAAAGGCAAGAGAACCCAGCGGCCGAGACGGTTCCTTCCTCGGCCCACAATCACTTGAAAGAAGTCAGATCAAGCGCAAATCTTATCAAAACCTCGCTTGGCCAATTAGCCGCGAGTTGGCACGCCTGTGTATCAAGAAAGACAATTGGACCGCAAGTCTCTCGGCCTCTAATTTTGGCCGAGACGATTTTGAGGCAAACAACAACAATATCATCAATTTGCCAAATCATATGTCCAAAACTCCAAATTTATTGTATCTATGTATTCTATTAATAAGTGTACAACTGTACACACGTGGTAGGCTGTAGATATAAATTAAACAGGTAACCCATTGATGATCTGGTTCTGGTTCTGGGCTTCATGCTCAGTGCAGCGGAAAATTCTGATAAGCTTTTTCAGTTTTTTACAGGCACGAAAAATCCCTGAAACTGCGAAATTCTCCATCAAACGGCCATTCATCTCTATCAGCTTCTCTTTCAATTCGCCAGAGGCTAGAACAAGAGCTGAAACCGAACTTTCACATTGTGTTTTCAAGTATTGGTATGACTTACTCGCAACGCTAACAAAACAGATACTCCAGAAGAAGAGAACGAGCCATCCAAAAGGTGGAACGAGGATGAGCAGTTCTAAAATGCAAGCAAAAGTTCCCAACAAGATGATGATCCTATTCATCAAATTTCGAAAGTTTGTTGTACTGTGATCAGTTTGGAGTATCATGACACCTATTGACCCGAAGTAAGCCGATACGTCGATAACAAACAGCCTCATCAAAAGCGTACTGCTGTAGTCTGGAGACGAATTTGCTAACTCCAGTTGGAGGCAAAAGCCTAAGATGGCGATGAGAGAAACAATGCATTTGTTCAATCCCACCATAGATTTGGCCCGAGGTGCACACTCCTCCATTCTGTTATCGTTAAGACCGTAAGAAAATTAATCGAGTTAGAATTTATTTATCTAATTAGTGAAAAAAATCGACTATGGCTGTGAATGAATTACAGATTATAAAATTAGGAAGGGTCAATTTTAAAAACAGAGCCCTCTGTTCCTACTACATAGAACTTCCCTGTATTCTTTAATATATCAAAGAGATCCCTGTTTCAAAGGCTTCAAATTTCTTCCAAAAAGTCAAATTAGAAAACAAAGTAAGGGAAGCTAAGTGAACCAAACTCCAAGTCATATCCATGGACCATGCTGATGTAGCCGGGCTGCCGGGACATAACCATATCCATCGTCATCATCGTCATCATCGTCGTCTCCATCTCTACTTCTTGCACAATTATATTAAGCAACTCTAGAATATTGCGATTTGGACTATCATTATGATATGCTCCAGCCGCATAAGGTTTCTGTAACTTACAGGTTATCCACTATATATTTTCAATTACGTCTCGCTGAACATGACTATAGAACTTTTATAGAACTTCCCTTCTTTAACAGAAACTATAAAACATCAAGAGCGACTTGACTGAAATAGCTAAGAGTGAAGAGTGTAAATGACTAATGCAACAATAAATAGCGTCATCAGGGCTACTCTGTTTTGAAGTAAGAGGAACTCGATATATATATAGATGAATTTCTTTGCTGCCTAATATAAAGCGGGAAGACAACTGAATCAAATTTCACAACACCCCAAATAGATAACAACATATCCAATAGGGGCCAGTACATATCATGCTCTCTACAGCTAAAATACTTGAAATGTGGGAGAAAATAAAGCCCGGTGCGTAATATGCTCTATACCTTCAATCATTGTAGCCCATTCGGCTCCTCCATTTGGTTCCCTGCAACACTCTGCTCCTCCATTTTGTTTTCGTCTACATCTTTTTCTCCTGTATCTTGTACTTGTATAACAGTCTGTTCTACTCCTGCATCTTGTAATGGCACAACATTCTCTGCCTCGTTCTGTTTTTGGCCTTTAAACCGCTTTTTCACTTCGCTCCACATATAAAGAAGGGATTTCCTATACGATTCCTTAGTTACAATGTCTCTAACAAAGTAAATGATCCACAAACAGAGGGTGAACCACCCAAAAGCTCGAACTAAGATGAGCAATAGTAAGAATGAAGCAAGGGATCCAAAGCAGAGGCTAATATTGAGCAGAAATTCAGCCAAATCTGAATTGGGAGGGTGTAATTTCTTGAGAATTGCCAGTGACCCGATGTAAATCAAGAAAACAGCAATAAAGGTCAGCATAGTGAGATGATCTGTGTCAAATGGAGATTTACTCCCGGCTGCCTGCTTCACTTGAAGGAGCAAACCCAGCATGGCGATTAAAGAGAAAATATATGGGTGCAATGCCCCTCTAGAACTTTGAACCTCCTCCCTGCAAATGTAAGAGAATTTTCTTTTATTGCTTTGTATATCCCCAATCAAAAGATTTTTCAGAAAAAAAGAAGAAAAAAAACAATTGACTGATAAATTAAAATTCTTTTGACGACTCAGGACCAAATTTAAACTATTGAATTGCAGAAAAATCTGAGCTCCAGCACCATCGGAATTAATCTGCTGAATTTAAAGGGTTGTAATTTTCACCCGTCGCAACCGATTGCTGCGTACCCAGAACAGCAAAGACCTGGCCGACTTGTGTGCCCGCCCAGAGGCTCCCTCCCTTGCAGCTAATCCCTATAGTTTTCAACCGGTTGAATTCGACCGACTGTAACCCGACCCGTAGACCAGAGTCGCATCGACTCATATCATATCGACGGTGAGCTGTAACTCTTGTACCTCTGTAAGCCGACCCGAACGCCCTGTTCTTCTCGAACCCAAAACGCACTATTCGTCGCTGGACTGGAACCGCATTTTTTGATGTCGATGGACAGAAATGATTTGAGGGAGGCGTTTAAGATGTACGACATGGTTGGATGTAAGCCTACTCAGCTCTTCCCAGTCCTCTTTTCGGAAACTCCAAAGCGTCAACCCGAACTGTCCCTTACCTCGGCCGAAAGCCTTTCCCACGGCCTCTTCCTCACTCCTATGCAGTTCTTCTGCCCACTACGGCTACGATTCCGTCAAGATCGGAGGCGGTTCGGTTTTAGATTCGGAAACATCATTTTAACTT
Source organism: Rosa rugosa (assembly GCF_958449725.1). Classification (NCBI taxonomy): domain Eukaryota; kingdom Viridiplantae; phylum Streptophyta; class Magnoliopsida; order Rosales; family Rosaceae; genus Rosa; species Rosa rugosa. Next base: position 67,512,784 of record NC_084820.1, read on the forward strand.
CAAATGGAGGAAGCGTCATGGTAATGACTTGGTTAGTTAAAAGAGCTTCAGCTGGTTAGTTGCGGACGCAGAACCGCACGTTTTGCAGCCGCCGAACCGAAGCGGCTGACCTTGGTCATCGTCAGCCAAGTTCCATGACTAAAACTCTAGTAATGTTAGTCCTTTGCTGATTGCAAGGGTTTGGGCGGATTCCTGGTAATCTCCGCCCACAAGTGAGCACCATGACCCTCCGGAGCCAAGACTGAAGCTAGCTCTACTTTCAAAATAAACAACGTACAGTTTCAAAATTTTTGTTTATTTCACGAGAAAAACGGATTTATACTTGCTCATTCAAATTCTGAAGATTCTGAGCAATGTCGATATCCATCCCAACGGCTTTTATTTGCGAGTTACTTTTTTCTCTGTACTAAAAATTGGGGACGGAACAGAGAGCCCCGCTGTGCCCTGAAGCCCTCTATATATCTGTGAGTTGTCGTGTGCTTACGACGCGACTCAACACTATTCTTTTCTTTTTCGGTAAAATCCTCATATAGTACCCGAATTATCACAAAATGCACTTTTTGGTACCTACAAATTTTCAGGGAGTCTAGTGGTACATGAACTATCCCTCCGTTAGCCCTTATAGTACCTCCGTCCATTATTCCGTTAAAAATGCCTACGTGGCGGTTATGTGACACTCATGTGAGTAAAAATAGCAAGGGTAAAATAGTCTTTTCATTCATATTTAGAATTATAAAATTTAATATATTGAATATCTATAATTAAAAAATATTTTGACAGATGAAAAAAAAAAAAATTAATACCCAATTTATTCTTCACTGTTATTGGGATACTTGGGTCACTACAACAAATCCGGGCAACAGCCACGGATGGTTTGCCACAGTCAAGATAAACGTGGAGATATGCTTCAGATTTGCCCATTTGCTTCCATTCATTCCACTTATAATTAGAAATAGTGGAGATCCAATATTTTATAGTTTATGATTCTTGTTTCCCTACCCAATATGGCGGGGCCCTACCTTTCACCATTTATTAATTCTCTTCTCATACAAAAGTTAAGAATTTAATAAAAATCAAATTTCTCCCTACAATGAGAGTACCGAATGGGAGACATCTGTATACTTACAAAATAAATAAATAATTAAGAGCAAGAGAAGTCTTTCCCCACTTCGCCAAATTAGATCTATACTTCTGCAAAACAGCTCTCTCTCTCTCTCTGTGTTTTTGCCTGTGTTGAATCGAATGTTCTTCTCAGATCTACCAACCAACCCATCTGAATCCATTTCTATGGCACTCCATGAGCATGCCGAACTACATATCAGTCACCAACCAATGGAATCTTTTCTGGTGAGGATCGGAGCTCCTTTTTCTTTTCTTTTTTCTTTCCTTTTTTCTCCCTCCATTTCAATTGTTAGATTCTCATGTCCTGGTTGGTAATCGATATTAGGTTTTCTGTTTTTGATTGGGTTCTGCAAGTAGAGAAAGCCACATCAGGCAGCCATCTTCTGATCTAGGTTTTTTATTTATTTATTTATTTTTAATCTGATGCTTTGATTTTATTGAGATTTAGTTGTGCTACTCATATATTTTTAATGAAAATGGTTGTCTACAGATTCATTGTCTCACCCAAATTCCCTCTCCCTTCCAAACCAAACCTAGCCGCCACCCATGGAAGGCATACACCGCCAAGTCCAGATCTTCCCATATGGTGGAAACCAAGCCAAGCTGGAGCGAGTCCATCTTGAAAGTTCTTAAAGGTTCAGAACTTCAGATCTTTCCCTCTTTGCTACGAGTGCATGATATCTTTCCCCCCTTCTCTATCTTTCTTGCTCTCCTCAGACTCGTAATGATTCAAGATCTTTCCCATTCTGCATTTCAGTTTTTGGTCTTGTGCTTATCTGTAAAGTTTAGAAATTGTCTTTCCATGTATTTGATTTTACATTTTAGATTCTGGGTCAGATTGAATTAACCCAATTTAGTTCGGAAAAAAAAAATGTTTGGTAATCCCTGTAAAAACTAACAAGTAATTGGTCAATCTATCTTTTTTTCCTGTGAATTCAGATATGGTTTTCAAATCTTGGTTTGAATTTGTGTTTTAAGTATTGTAATTTCAATTCCTTACCTCTGAAATTTAAGGAGGATCATCCTCATATAAATTGTGTTTTCTGAATGAAACATTATTTTTACTTTAGCGTCATGACTGATTAATGGTTGTTCCTGGTTATTTCAGAGTTTAGCCACATAATTGTTCTATGATCTAAATGCATGAGAATCCTAATTGGTGAACCTTGCTAAGATGATGTAACAGTAACATTCGGGGTATGCTTATTGATTATAAGAGTCCAGAAATAAACTTGTTTCTTAAAGTTCATGTCAAATTCTCAGTTACCTTGAACTTTGACTTGTGTGGAAATACCTGTATCTATGCATGACAAACTAGAACTTAATGCTTGTCTGCCTTTACATGACAGTTATCACGTAAATTAGAATGCTTAATATGATTACCTTATCATTTCCACTATAAAGATTGATTAATAGTCCTAACACATAAAAAACATCTGATTTTCAAGTTGTTTATTTCATTTGTTTACTACTGCTAGGTGATGGAAGGTCTTTTGGACATGCTAAAGGATGGAAAATATCTTGATACCTATATTGTGATTCAAACTATGAGGTAAAACTTGTTGACAATTTTCTTTAAATTTCTATGTGGTTTGATTAACCTTCATAGATGCAATGCATATTTACAAGCAAACTATTATGTGTATCAAGTTATCTACTGAGATTATGTGTTTAGTCAATTCTTTTTTGGTGACTTGGCTTTCAACATACATCAATCTATTATTCTGTTTAAGTTTTTTTCATTGCTGTCCTATCAATTCAGATGCTATTTGAACTGTGATGATATTGATCATGGTGTGCAAACCCCTGATGACTATCTGAAGTTAGGGAAGCTTCCTGCACCAGAACTCATAACATAAATGTGATATGGAGTTGTGGAGTTGCTAAGATGATGTATCTCATAACATATATGTGATATGTAGTGGTATGTTTCCCTCATCTTTACATGCTTTAAAGTGGTCTTTTTAAGTTTAAATATGTTAACCTCAAATTATAAACTACATACTCATTGCTTTGCACTATGGTGCTAGTGGTTTGCTGTGCTAGTTATTTTTAGCAACTGATTACCCATGATTGATCCTACAGATGTGAAAATGCTCGTTGGGCTTTGCTGCTAAATTTGGCTTAGCAAGTGTAGTTGTTCTAGGATATCAAGAAGGCGCTATTAAGAGAATTGCAGATAAGGTTGCAGCATAAATGAGGCAAAGTTTGTAGACAAAATATTCTTAGGTTCTGTATGCATTTTTATGTGGTTGCTTGAAGTTGGCAATTGATTTTCATGTTTTACAGTTTGATCCTTGGTACCATAATTATTAGTGAAATGCACTTGTTTCTTTCATATGTAGAGAAATTTGAAGTTGTAATTGAATGGTTTCTGGAATTTTATAATTAAATATTTTGGAATAATTAATTTTATGCATCTTTTTATTTAATATATATTTTTTTAATTGCAAATAGAGATAGTCACGGTTTGTATTGATGGTGGGTATTGAACCCAATAAAATATTGTTAAAATAGTTTAGAATTGGCACACATAATTGTGGGTCCCCTCATAGTAATACCCACGAAAGAGTTGGAATGTGGCACATTTGAAGGATTGCAACTGCTCCACAGCGCACTGACATCTTTAAAAGTGGCTGCAGCGTGGCTCTGGGCATTGGACACGAATAAATGTGTCTCTTGCTTGTCGTTTTCTGTATAAAGCCACGAACATGGGACGTGGCTGTAGCTTATAATTGTAGTGGTGGGTCAATTAAATTAAGTACTTTTATTTTTGTTTAGTTTTTTTTTATTTTATGAAAATTTAATATATATTAATTTAGACATAACTTTTTTCTCAAACAATTAATAGGATTAATCAATAGAGATGGTAGGTAAATCTAGATATTCACTAAATTCAATTCTAGGTCTTTCTTTTAACCTAGTCTAATTTATTTTAATTTAGTTTAATAAAAAATTTGTAAAAGAAATATGAAAAATAGGTGTTTTACTATTTTACCCGCACTTTAACGGAATAATTAACGGAAGTACTAAAATGGCTAACGGAGGGATAATACAGGTACCACTAGATTCCCTAAAAATTTATAGGTACCAAAAAATGCATTTCGTGATAGTTCAGGTACCATATAAAGATTTTACCCTTTCTTTTTTTGGTAATAAGAAACTTTATTAATCGAAACAAGATTACATTTGATGGGGATGACCCAATGTAGCTCGGTAACTCCTAACTCATTAGAAGCACACGAAGTATGGATTTGATAAAAAAAGGTATAAAGTCCGGGTACTTGTAGTTGTAGGATCGACTAAAGGCCTTGATTTTAATTGGTTGATATTGTTTCCAGCTACCCTTAAGAGCCACACCCCAACTCCCGCTCTTCTTTTCCGCAAAACTAATGTCTCTGTATTTGTCATCAAAAAAAAAAAAAAAAAAAGTCTCTGTATTCATATGCCAAATCAACCGAAACAAGTTCAGTCAAACAGAAAATACAAATAAACTCTCAGCAACATGGTCTTCTCAAAATAAAAAAGTCTTTCAACAACATGGAATTAGGGCGTGCTAGGGTAAGTTGTGTTTGTGGGTCATTTTCATTTCTCAAAGAAATATTATTATCAAAATAAAAAAAAAAGAAATCTTTCAACGATATGGAATTGGCATGCTAAGTTTCGTGGCACGTAAACGTAAGGGGAGGAAATCTGCTGTCCCAGATTTATGTGTCCCAATTCTATCACCTCAACATGATTGGTCCACAGATATTAAAAAATGAAACAAAAGATTAAGAAAATATTTTTTTAGACGAATCATGTTGAGGGGACAGAATTGTGATAGAATAATGGAGACAGTTGATTTCATTCCAAAGGTAAGTTGTGTTTGTGGGTCATTTTCTGTAACATCCTGACCCTTTCGAAACCTTCTCTCTCTCTCTCTCTCTCTCTCTCTCTCTCTCTCTCCATCTATCCTCTAAGGAGAGCTGGTACGGAGTTGGGAGCGATCAGGAACCCCATGGATGGGTTTTCTTCATCTTCTTTTGACAAACCTTCTCCCCTCCGTTTTTTTTTTTTTTTTTTTCTCCAGAGACTCCCAGATAGATCTCCAGAGAGAGATGAGGCGGTTCCCCCCCCCCGAAGTTTTTCGTTTTCTCTCTCTTTTCCTTTTTCTCCCCGAAGCCTCTCGGTCTCTCTCGATTTTGCTATGTGTCAACACTAAACTCCTAGCCCCCTTGATCTGATCCACACATATATGTAGATAGGTCCATTTAACAATGGACGGTCCTGATCAAGCGGTGAGTGGATCAACAGCTCACATCACTCCACCAAGTTTCCATTTCTTGATTTAATTTCTTAAATTCCACAACTTCGAACAATCACCGTAAATAGCTCGAGTACTCGGGAAATTCCCCGAAAATTTCCACGAACTCGTCATGTCGTGTACTTAATTATCCAACTCTTAAACTGGAGATTTCACTTTGTGAAAAGTTCTGAAAATATTCTCACGTGCTTTAATGTATATTGAGATCGATAAGTAAATTATAGAACTATGTCACTTAAGCTCGATATCCGGGGCTCACAGATTCTTTATTCACTGCTCAATACCGGGTATTACAAACTCCCCCCGTTTTAAACATTTCGTCCTCGAAATTTAAAGTAGTGTTAATGACACTTAAAAGAAAAACATGTTCTTAATATATGAGCAGTAACTTATGATATTCTTATATTAATCAACTATTAACGAGTAATATATTTGTATTTATGTGGCATGCTCATCAAATTGTTATACATCCAAATCAAACTCATTCATATGCACAGGATTAAATCCATTTATGAATTCCCCGGAATCAATAGGCCTTTCAATTTTTGTAGAGTTTTTACCTTCAAACCCATTTTTAAGGCACCAACTTTGTGTTTCATATACAAACCTTACTTCCCGATGGATGCTAGAGGAAGAGACCAAATAAAATGTGTTCGAGCATAATTTGTGTAACTTTTAATTAGACCATTTGATATGCTATAGCAGCATAAACTCAAATTAGCAAACATATAACATACTTGGATGAAATGATTGTCCCCATCGTTCTGCTCCAATCAAATTTAGTTACTTTTTTTTTCTTCCGCTCAATTGCACTTCTTAAAAACCGATTCCAGTGCATTTGAATTAGACTTCAAAAATTTCACACGAGTACTGTCCCTAGCGGTGGGGCAGGAGGGAATGGGAGTTTTTAATAAGACAGTATGTAAAGATAAGGAGGGACATTTATTTGGTACGAATCTTTCCTCAAACAATAAATTCAAACCAATAAATTTAACCCGAAATGTGACTCCTGCAGTGATTGTATCTGTCAACAAATATATCCCCACCAAGAAGATATGGATTGTCTTTTCAATTGCATTGCTCAACCCTAATTACTCAATCTCTTCCTAATACTGTAAAATCCAAGATCAATACTTGAGCAAAGCTCAAATTTAACAACTTGTTCCAGAGAGTTTGACATTCAAATTGACCATACCTTGTCTTTGTACCATAAAGCTACAAACATTTGATCATACCTGGTCTGGCCATTCAAACCAATTGCAATTCAAACCAACTATTGCCGTCCATAGTTGCATATTCATTCTCATCATCAAATTTTTTTTTTTTTTTTTTTCTCTTTCCGGTTAGAGCCCATTGCTCGTATTAAGGCCACCGAGCACACCCCGTACTAAGCGGATTCCCGATTGGGTTTGGGGTCTTTCACCCTAGGGAAGCACAATCCCTACTTAATTATCCGCTTGTCCCACGAGCCCCAATCGGATTTTGGGTCTTTCACCCTAGGGAGGCACAATCCCTACTTAATTTTATCCCGGGCCTAACCGGATTCAAATCATTATACAGTTAACTTGTTACTTTTCATTCATGTCACATTCTGTCCCTTTTGAAATAAAATCATAACCTGAAATTTTCAATCTCACTATTGGATTTGAAAACATGCCAACTGTTTGGATTAATGCCGTAGTCGTATATGCATAAATTAATCCAATCCCAATAAAGTAACTATGCAAGTAAATCCAGCAATAATAATCGGAAGACATACTATCAAAATGCTTGGTAAAAGTAAACTGACTTAGTATAAGTAGTTTACCTGATAGATACTTGCAGCAGAGACTGATGGATCCTTCCCTGGCTTCGTTGGCGGAATATATACATAATTACATAACCAAATTAATGCACAATGAAAAGAATAATATACATGCACTTGTACTAATAAATAAATACAAATGAAGAAAAGAAGGACATGTAAAGTCTTCAAAACCAAGTTTGGAGCTAGTTTAACTCCCTGCGAATCTGAAAGTTCTGCACAATTTCTCTACAAAGGTATTAGTGATCTGCAATCACACTACATAAAATTCATGCAAAGTATGTTAGATTTACTCAATTTCAAGCATCTTGTGCCCAGTAACTTTTGCTTTTATTTAACTTCTCCTTGTAAGTAATATCGATCAGACAGACAAAATGAAAGAGGACAGTTCTTTTGCTTCTTATGACCAATTAAAATGATAAAACAAAGTAATTAATAAGCATGCAATACAGGAGCAGTAAGATCATAATGCTTTGAAACATCACTTGTAGAAATATACAGAACATATTGATGCAAAAGTCAAGTCCCACTTATACATATTAGTTAGTTTCAACATGTAAATAATAGGAAAACATATAACCCTGCAGTTGCAAAACTTGAACAGCAACTAATTAAACAAGTAATGACACTAAAAGAACTCACTCTTCAGTTTACATATGGATCACTAGGTCTGAACACAACTGACAAAGATTTACCAGTAAAATAAATGACGCTTTTTATGATCATACCTTTAGAGAATCTCCTTGTCTGTCACTTGCATTCATATTCTTGATGATATTACAAAATTACTGCACAGTTCTGATTATATGTCCTTAATCAAGGCCAAGACAGGTGTAATATGTGTAATTTTATATACACTGACTTACCTTAAGAGTATAAGGTTTTCTTCAATCTAGAAGCTTTTGATAAAGATAACATATGAGCTTTTAAAAGACTTGGAGGACACATGTTGAAAGGCTATAAAATATCAATCTTACAATAGAGAAAGTGTAAGAATTTCATTATATACCAAAAGGTTCAGATGCAAGTTATAAGTATCACTAAGGGATCAAACCTATAGACTTGATAGAAATTAAATAAACCAAACCAATTTAAAGTTCTCAACACCCGTACATGACTCAAGCACATAGCAGATACGTTTGACCCTTGACTATGGAAAACAAGTATACAACCATCAAATTAGCAAATAAAGACAACACTTAAGAATCAAAGTATATAACAGAATACCTTCTTGACAAAACAAGGTCACAAGACCATTAACAATCTTTATGATTGTTAACCCCAGCCGAATTGAAATTGAAGTAGTATTGTCCTTCAAGAAGGATAAACCATACCAAAGTCTTACTCTAAGACTATATATTCGTCAAATCCTGTTATATATTCGTCAAATCCAACAGGATAAACAATTCAGAGAAGCCAATAATTGTACTCACACCAGAAACCAACAGTAGCTACACCACTTTACCAAAACCAAAAGAAATCATTATCATCATCTCAAACACTACATGCAACCACAAAACATCAAACATAAACAAACTCACTTAAATCAAACTCACTTAAAGCCTAGACCTTGACCGAAAATAAATCACAACAGTATCAAGCTCCCAAACCACGATCCTATTTCTCCCCCACAGTTTATACCCTATCAATCATATCCCTGCTCTGATACCATTTGTAACATCCTGACCCTTTCGAAACCTTCTCTCTCTCTCTCTCTCTCTCTCTCTCTCTCCATCTATCCTCTAAGGAGAGCTGGTACGGAGTTGGGAGCGATCAGGAACCCCATGGATGGGTTTTCTTCATCTTCTTTTGACAAACCTTCTCCCCTCCGTTTCTTTTTTTTTTTTTTCTCCAGAGACTCCCAGATAGATCTCCAGAGAGAGATGAGGCGGTTCCCCCCCCCCCCCCCCCCCCGAAGTTTTTCGTTTTCTCTCTCTTTTCCTTTTTCTCCCCGAAGCCTCTCGGTCTCTCTCGATTTTGCTATGTGTCAACACTAAACTCCTAGCCCCCTTGATCTGATCCACACATATATGTAGATAGGTCCATTTAACAATGGACGGTCCTGATCAAGCGGTGAGTGGATCAACAGCTCACATCACTCCACCAAGTTTCCATTTCTTGATTTAATTTCTTAAATTCCACAACTTCGAACAATCACCGTAAATAGCTCGAGTACTCGGGAAATTCCCCGAAAATTTCCACGAACTCGTCATGTCGTGTACTTAATTATCCAACTCTTAAACTGGAGATTTCACTTTGTGAAAAGTTCTGAAAATATTCTCACGTGCTTTAATGTATATTGAGATCGATAAGTAAATTATAGAACTATGTCACTTAAGCTCGATATCCGGGGCTCACAGATTCTTTATTCACTGCTCAATACCGGGTATTACATTTTCATTCCGCAAAGAAATATTATCATCAAAATAAACAAATCTTTCAACAACATGGGATTGGGCACGTAAAGTTTTGGGGCATGTAACCACGTGGTGTGGTGTGTTGGTCGAGCAGCCTAGTCTGGAACCCCTAGGTCTAGCGTTCAAATCCCAGCTCCATCCCGTGGCCAGCAGATTTGAGGGACCTAGGTTGATTAAACACCAAGCTTCGTGCGTTTGCGGTGCAGTGATTAGTCCGGCTACGCTGGGATACACTGCATGAGGGTGTGTGTGTGGTTACTACTGTCGTCCAAACCTGGAAAAAAAAAAAAAAAAAAAAAAAAAAAAGTTTTGGGGCATGTTAGGGTAAGTTATGTTTGTGGGTCATTTTCATTTCACAAAAAAATATTATCAGAAGAGGAGTGAAATTTGCAAACCCCACATTACAATATGCACACCCTTCCTAAGTTTTTAATATTTTCTGATGTCCTCCTCTTATATTTGTTTCCCATATTACCCTTACATATTACAAAATTTTTCTTTAATCTTTCTCTCTCTCGCTCTCACGCTGAGGTACAGGATCTTATCAATTTGGACACCCCAGATCATTTGAGAAGAATCAAGGTCGAGACCCGGATCGTTGACCCGAGTGCTCCTACTAGCGACCCGATTCCATCTTCGCTGTCCGGCCACGACACGACCGCAGACCACCATCAATCGAAGCGTCTCTTCATCGTCGACCTCTTGGTGGTCTCGGATCATCCATGCACTGGCTGTAGAGAAAGAATCGAAGGCCCGAAGTTCATGATCCTTTGACGGTTTCTGGGCAAGTTCCGGCAACTCCAGCGTCCGGCCACCCCACGATGGCGCACCAGCACCGTTCTCTTCTTCTCGACGTCGCCGTCACACTTCTGGTGATAGTTAGTTCAATCGTCGACTGTGGAGGAAGAATCGACGACGAGAAGTTTTTGGAGCTCTGGCGGTCATCATCGAATTTCGGCCACCAATTGAATTGCATGTGGTATGAAAATCGATCCCCTCGTCATGCTATTACGTTAGTCTACTTAGGTTTTCAATTCGATCGATTTTGACTGATTTTGGTTTTGGGGTTGCTTTGGCCCCTTCGCTATCTTCGACGCAGGCAAGTTTTCCAGCGATCTTCTGGGTTGTTCGAGGTATGAACCTTCTTCTACTCGTTGTGCTCTACACGCTGGTATAATTGGTTTTCAGTTTTGATTGAGTTTTGATGGATGGGTGTTTTGATTGTTTCGGTCGTCGTCAGAGTTCACTGTGCTTGGCGATCAGTCTGTGTCACTGTGCTTCGAATGCTTTGGCCCCCTCTCCGATTGCTGCAGAAGCTTTGGCTCTGCAACTAGCCTGTTCTCTCTCTGCAAAGCTTCCCACAACTTCATCTATCATATATATATATATATGTGTGCCAACGAAGAGAAACGAGTTTGAGAGGATGAGATGCAACTTTGAGTTGGTTTGGAAAAGAAGGGTAATATAGGAAACAAATATAAGAGGACATCAGAAAATATTAAAAAATTAGGAAGGGTGTGCAGAATGTAAAGTGTAAAGTGAGGTGTGCAAATTTCAATCTCCTATCAAAATACCCTTTGATTGAGCGTGATAACACTCTAATGACATGGTCCCACAGGCCATGTACGGTTAGTTGTGGGCTAATTGAGCTTGACTCATACTAACGGGCCGTTTAGGCGGTGATGGCCCATCGTGTCCGGACAAAACTCAAAAGTAAATAACTCCCGCTCTTTTCCGCGAAACATGACACATTTCATTCCTCATATCCCAAATCGTTGAATCAATCGAAGCAAATTCAATCAAACAGAAATATATCAAACCAAAACAAATCATTACAACAAAGGAATAGTGGTAGCTATAGAAATCAAACAGGAGGTAGCTCATTGATGTGGCTCTGGTCCTGGGCTTCATGCTCTGTTCCTTGACCGCCAATTCTGAGCAGCTCCTTTAATTTGTCACAGGCACCCCCAAGTGATGAAACATTGAAACTTTTCTACTTTGCTTTAAGCCGCTGTACATCGCGATCATTTTATCTTTCAATAGGATCTAAGAGCTGGGAAAAAGATGAATTCCGAACACAGTGCTAATTGTATTCACTAAGTCGGGATTTCGAGATGAGTATATGAGCTGTAGTCGGTGACAGTTGGAGAGGTATTTTCTACTGGTGCTTGTTTGAAGAACACGGTCAAGATGGTGACGAAAGACGACGCCCTTGTGAAATGCTCCCATAGAACTACCCTGAGCCAGAGGAGTACTATCCTCCCTTGTTCTGTTATAATCATGAGGAAAAGTAATCAATTTAAGAGGCAAACTAGGAGTTTAGTGAATTAGGATCCAGTGAATTATATAGATCATAAAAATTAAGAACATCCCAATGTTCGACAACTTCCGTAAGAGATTTCCTAGTTTTAAGGACAAAAGATTACTCAATCCCCTACAAAAGAGCATATTGGATAATACTAGAAATTAAGAAACAATAAACAGAAGAGTACACTCCAGTAGTGAACATAAAAGAGATCTAGAAAGAAGATGCAAGCTACCAAAAAATGGGAGAAGATGCAGAGCAACACAGAGTAGGGACTTGGGACTGATTTGTTTGTTGCAACTCTAATTGTTGCAACTATAAGAATATTGTACTTTTACCTTTGAAAAATAACCTATGAATCCCTCGTAACATAAAAATATAATGATGACATATGAATTTCTAACAAGAATACTTCAGAAAAGAGTATTTTTATTACAACAAAAAGTCAAATAAAACTGAAAAAACAAGGAAAACAAGAGAATCAAGAGTAATTATTACAACAAAGGCATTAATTTATGGGCAATGATATGGGGCCTCAATGAGGCCTAAGATTTGTGGCCTCAAATCTTAGGCCTCAAATCTTAAGTGTCATGCCATGTAAGCAAATGTAATTTTTTTTTTAATTCCACATAATATATCTTGCTACATCATATTATTGCAACGCCAACTTTACCCTTTTATATTTCCTTTTAGATGTTAGGGGTGAATCAATTACATTAATGAATTTAATTAGGTGATGAAAAAAATATCAACTATTAATTATGTACTAATTTAGAGATATGTCTACAAATTATTTTACCAATATTTTTCTTCATTTAATTAAATTCTTTCCTATAATTTTTCTTTCCAAATAGCATTAATATATTGAATTAGGTGTCAAGAAATAGGCATTAAATTTTCTTTCCAAATATTGATTAATTTCATCCAAAAAAATAGCATTAATAAATTGAATTTGGAAAATATGTATGTCTAAATTAAGAGGTAAGAAAAAATTCCATGTTAGTAGCAGTCATTAATTATCATCTACAATCTAAATATTAGGGAAAAAACAAACAAAAAATAATAAACTCAATTTTAATGTTTAAACCCTAGCTACATAAAGAGAAAAAAAATGAACAAAAGAATATATAATAATCATATGAATATGTATTTTTCACGTACATTATATTTTCAAAATTTGCAGGAACCCAATAAAGGTTGAATTTATATACATGTGTTATGCAAATCTTTTGTTCGAATGTATGTGCAAATCTATTGATTGAATTACATGAAATTTTTTCTGTTCTTGATTGACGAAAAAAAATTGTTGTTTAAATCAAAGCATGAGTGTAATGAAAAGGAAAAATGAAAAAAAAAAAAAAACCAAAATAACTTTTTTTTAGAAAAAAACCAAACTAATTTAGAGTCATTAGATTTTGGAATCTTCTCAAGAATTACATAACATGATCTAACAAATAAGTGACGTGTATAGGTGACATGGCATGACACCTAAGATTGAGGCCATAAATCTTAGGCCTGATTGAGGCCACAAATCATTTTCCTTAATCTATATGACAATGATTTCCAAATAAGACGTTCAAATGAATGCATTATCCAAAGATAAGTGGCAGCTCTCGAAATTAAACAGGTAGGGCATTGATGGTCTGGTTCTGGCAGCCGATCAGCTCCTTCAATTTATCACAGACACGAGCAAGTGCTAGAAATGCATTGCTTCTAATCAAGCGGTCACTCAGTTCAAGCAATTTCTCTTTCAATTCGCGGGAGCGATGATGAAGACCTGCAATTGCACTTCCATAGAGTGTTTTCAACAATCGGTACGAGTTAGTCACAACGCTCAGAAAACAAATGCTCCAGATGAAGAGAACGACACATCCAAAAGGTTGAACGAGGACGAGCAATTCTAAAACAAAGGCAAGACTTCCAAACAAGAGGCTAATCTTGTTCATGAACTCTCCGATATCTGCATTGTTGCGGGAGACTTGGATTATCATGAAAGCTAAACTCCCAAAGTAAATGACTGAGTCCATAATAAACAGAGTCATCAGCATACTGCCTTAGTTTGTCTCAAATAGAGATACATTTGCAAACTTGATTGGGAGGCAAAAGCCCAAGATGGTGATGAGGGAAACAATGCAACCATGTAATGCCCCTGTAGAACTGTTGAGAACTGCACTCTGATCCATTCTGTTGTTATCACCATGAGAAAACTAAATTAGAAGTCTGTTTATAAAATCTTGATCAATTTAGTTAGTAGAAAGACTTGGGTTTTAATAAGTTACAGAGTATATAAACATTAGGAAGACAAATGTTAAAAACAGAGGCCCCCTGTTCCAACTACATGGGATTCGATCCCCATGTTCTTCAATATGAGTAAGAGCTTTTTGTGTTTTAACAATGAAAAATTAATCGTCCCTGTTATGGGCATTTAAGATTAGCATATTTCAAGTTACCAAAAGATGGGAGATGATGCAGAGCAACAAGAATCACTCCCATTTGTAGCACTCTTGGTACAATCAATCTCATTCTAGTTGAGTGTTAAGAAGTAGCTCTATGATTATTGTACTTTTAATATTCCCTATGAAAGTATGAATCCCACAAATGTAAACAAAGAAAAGAAAAATAATATATGAATTATTAACAAGAATACTTCAGATGAATTAATCAGAGATCAAAACAAAATCCCCCTGTTCCATATTAATATTGAGCAGTAATAGATGTTTCAATTATAGTAAAAGCACTGAGCATCAATTAATTACAATCAATAACAAAAATTATTGGGCAATAAGAGATGTTTTCTTTTTCCTTGAGCAGAAATAGTAAGAGGTTTATGAGCTAATTAGCTAATGCCTGGCAAAAGCAGAACAACAGGCTAGGTCGGTGACTACAATGCAGTTCCGGATTTTTTTTTTTTTTTCTTTTCTGAAAAATCATAAGCATCAGTACAACATATGCTGTAAATTACTACAAACCGCTAGACGATATTAACAAATATAAAAGATTAAAAAAAAATTCTAAAAAAATAAATAAATTAGCAGCTAAGTGCATCTGGGATGCAGCATGCAAAACTTTTCTTTCTTTTTTCAAAATTAGCCTTAGCTGAAAGATATACCATCAATTCCATATATATGACTCAGTAATCTTAACAACAAACAGTAAAGATCAAGAGCAATATAGAAAAAGCAAATTAAGGAGTTTCATATGAGCAAGGAGAACCAAAAGTTGCAAAACCAAAGCAAATTAAGGAGTTTAATTTGTACCAACCCTTGTGAAGGTGAAGAGTTAACCGCAGTGCTTTCTGCAATTCCAGAGCTTTCAATCTCTACCAACACTTTTCTGAAACCACAGCAAAACTTAGCTTAATAAGGGACAATGGAGGAGAACATACTTACGTCCGAGAAATGACGAAGAAATGATGTTGGGTGATTTGGGCATTCAACGGGAAAGATGTTGGTCAATTGGGCTTCGAAATGACGAAACTGTCCTATTCTGTGACGAATCTGTTTCGGTTATATGGGGATTTAACACAAATAGTGTGATTTTAAGGATTTCTGGTTTTTTTTTTGGCGGAAAAGGATCTTCTCAGACAGGTTGATTTTCCTCCACTTGAAAAGGACGTTCTCAGACATATGTTGATTTTCCTCCACTTGACACTCATGTTTTTTTTGGCGACGTTCTCAGACATGTTGATTTTCCTCCACTTGACAGTTGATTTGCTATCCACTAAGTAATCCAATCCTCTCCTTGGTTTTTTCCAGCCTTGTAATTTGTCCTTGACATTCAATCTCCAATTTCATTGTAGAAAATTTTACCCTTCTTTATTTTCATGTAGAAAATTAAAGGGGGAAAAAAAAAAATAGCTCGCGTTTGCTTGCACGAGTAATCCAGCTTTCACAGATTGTTTTTGATTATGAAATTGGAAAGCCTATGAAAGATTGGAGGACTTCCTTTCAATTTTCCTTTCTCTTTGAAGCTTGTGGAAGAATTCAGTTTTTTTTTTTTTTTTTTCCAGCATCAATACTTTGTTTGATTTGTTCATGATTTGTTATTCATCTTTTCTAAATTTATAGAAGCCTTGGCAATTAGCAAGAATGAACCATTGAATTCGATCAGTCACTATCTAAGAGAAATAGATATTCATTGGGTAGATTTCAAGTTTTGGTTTCTCTTTGATAGTTTAAATATAATATGGATTTTTTTTTTTTAAAGGGGTTTGGAACCCAGCCTAACTGGGAGGCTCAGCCCCACGCCCGAATATTATTAATAATAGGAGAACTATTGTACAACGAGGGGGACATATAACCTTCACCTGATATTATTAATAATATGGATTTCTTTTTTAATTCACCTGATATTATGAACCGATGAACAACACCAGAGTTATACTCTGATCGGCGTACAATGCAACACATATATGGAGTTTCATTCAAATGACATGCTAGTTATTTTTTTGGAATAGATTATTTTATATATCACAAATTGATTAGTTGATTATTGTTGTGGTTCATAGTTCTTAGAAGGTGAAGGTCTTTATCATTTTGCTGAATTCTCTACCTTTATCAAAATTTCAATTTTGATTGATTTCACTACAATGTATCCTTTTCGGTTGCTATACTAACATGACTCTTATTATAAAGTATGACTATGGAGCTAGAAGAGAAAAGAAGTAAAAGATAGATCACAACCTCATAAATCCTATTTTTTTTGTTCGCCTAGAGCCCCAAAAATCTCAGGGCCGGCCTTGTTAGGAAGGATGCTGAATGAGAAAAATTTTACACCAAAAATTATACTGGTTTTAAGCACATCATTTGGCGGTTTAGGTATAGAAGAAAAACAAAAAGGCATAGATGGGCTTTGGTTGGGAGATAAGAAACTTTATGACATGTATAGTTATTTAAGATACATACAATAATAAGATAAACAATTTAATATATGCATGATTTTCTTTGCGTTTACTAATACAAACTCGCATGAAAATAAATGTGAATACTACATCCAAATTGTAGCATGCACAGCTCTCATAAGAGCAAGTCCAGCGGTCACTTTTTTACCTGGCAAATTGAGGGAATGATGATGTGGTGACTGGGCAACTGCAAAAACAGTCCCCCACTGGTCCAATATTGTCCAGCCAAATTTTGGCTTTTGATGACCGAAGCCAAGAAAAAAGGCAACTCCTTGACATTTTTCTTGACCAGCCAATGCCTCTGCCAGCTCATGCATTCCCCAAACGTGGGTGACGTATGTGGAGAGAGAAGAGAGTTGTGACGCGTGGAAGAGAGTCATTGGTCCACTTTGAATTCAGATTGCAACTATCAACAGTAAAAATGAACAGTTGAGTCAACAGTAGAATGAACAGTGTTATAAACAGTAAAAAAAAATGAACAGTGTTGACCGGGCAAGAAAAAAACGGGTGCTAACCCATGTCCAGTGGTAGTGAATAGTAACTTGACTGGTCGAATTCTTGACTTCTCGACTTTGCCTTTTCTTGACTACGGGTGCACTTGCTCTAAGTGCACCTAAAAGAATTCGAATTGTACCGACCGTTGTGAACGCCATGTTGTCCGCCATCTTTTTTCACAAATAGTCTAAATTTCTCAATTCAAGATGCCTTACGGTGAAATATTATTCTCTTCAGCATAGAATGAAACTGCTTTTATAGACGTACATCCTTAACGACTTCATAGTCCACAGTTAGTAAGAATAAAGCTCAAAACTCCTAGCAAATTCCAGGAAGGATTTCATTATTACTCTTCTCCCGCTCTAACGCTCTTTTATGCGAAACTAATTCCTATCTCTGCTTCAAGCCTCAAACTCGATCAGAGAGAGTACTTTGAAACTTAGAGTGATTATTACAACATCATCATTAATTTTCGTAATCATACGTCCAAATTTATTGTATATATGTATTCTAATTGAAGGGAAATGTATCAAACAGGTTAAAGAAATGGATATGTATTTGATTGAATGATTCAATTGTACAAAGGACTGCTATTATATAGAAGCATCAGTAAGTTATTCTAGGTAAGCTATAAGGTGCATACAACATGATCCTACAATCACTCCTAAACTTGGAACACAATCTTGATTCATCAATCTCTTCAATTACTCTGTACCAGATCACAACAAGATCATTGCCTTATTTTCTTTCCTTTATCACTCCCCCTCAAGTTGGAGTGTGGATGTCAATAACACCCAACTTGCCAAGGTGCGTGTGGAAAGCAGGTGCTCTTAGTGGCTTTGTAAACAAGTCAGCTATTTGATTTCCAGTTTGCACATAAGCAGTTTTGACTTCCCCTCTTTGAATTCTTTCACGAATGGTGTGACAATCTAACTCAATGTGTTGGTATGCACATACCTCCAAGGCACAAGTATCGGAAGCACAAGACTCGTATCGCCAATACACAAGCAAGGTAAGCTCCCAGCCGAGGGTCCCGATACCCTTCAAGGCGATATCGGGAACCCCAAGCGTCTCACACCGAAAGAAACTGAGCCAAGCTCCCACAAATCTGCTACATTAAGGTCATCTCCAACAACCCAAAGAGGTAACTGTTTACTATCACTTTCCATTATCATTATCTTATACAATACTGACTTAGGCATCGGAGCGTTGAAGGCCGGCATACCCGGTCTTCCCTCTGACCTTCGTCTGTTTTGCAGATAAGCGAGACCGATAGCGATAGCCACAGACTGATACACCTTGTGTTTAGCTGGATCAGACCCCTCTCGAGACAGCTGAAACATTTGGCGCTAGAAGGACTCCCCTCGCTCCTTGCTGGCAGGACAACACATCAATGGCTACCAGCATCCCCGATACCAGCAACGACGATTCGCCCCACGAGGCAACGACCCGCGAGGTCTAGCGCACTCTTGAGTTCCAAGCCCGAACACCGAGACTCGCTCAGTCATGACCACCGATCCAACCACCACGCTAGAGATAGCAATGCGCGACCTCATGGAGACACGTGCACAGGTCGAG
The DNA here is from genome assembly GCF_958449725.1 of Rosa rugosa. Classification (NCBI taxonomy): domain Eukaryota; kingdom Viridiplantae; phylum Streptophyta; class Magnoliopsida; order Rosales; family Rosaceae; genus Rosa; species Rosa rugosa. Next base: position 67,531,711 of record NC_084820.1, read on the forward strand.
ACCGAGTGCGCAGCAGCCATGGTGGCTCGCCGGGAGGTCGAAAATATGACAAACCAAAATCACATCCTCCGGGAGGCACTCCAGCTGCGAGTGGCGCATAACGAAACATTAGACAGGACCCATCAGCAGGAGACCCCGATACCAACTATCGGTGGTGTCCCGATACCAGGAACAGTCCTCACCACCGACCCAGGCTCTAGCCTCGCTGGCACCTTCGTGCCTCCAGGCGCTACATCGGGAAGCCCCACAGCCACGCCTGGCAGAACGAATACAGGACCACAAGTCATCTACTTGAATTCATCCCTACTCCCCAATCAACTCGGCACGGCGCCACCACCTCAGCCTGTCCCCGATATAGTGAGAACCTTGGGTGCAAACACCGCCATAGCCACCAACATACCTCCACCCGACCCCAATACTCGGCTATTGCTCCAAATGAGAGAAGCCATCGCTTCCTTACAGGCATGGGTCGAGAGCGCCGAAAGCAGGACCGGCTGGCAACCGATCACGGCAGGTTTTCAGGGAAAGATGGGACCGTTCACTGCCCGAATACAGGCTGAGAAGCGCCCACTGGAGGCCAAGCCCTTTAAGATTGAGAAATATAACGGCACCCGAGACCCCTACCACCACTTAGAAGTATTCCAATCCATCCTACATGGTACCCGATACACGGATGCAATGGCATGTCAAGCGTTCGAGGAAACCCTAACAGACGAGGCCCTGCGATGGTTTCTTAATCTTCCACCCAACTCTATCGATAGTTTCCAGGAGTTTGGGGACAAATTTCTCCGCAGATTCATTCTGTGCGGCAGCGGCTATCGCACGACACCTGACCTATTCCGGCTCAAACAACGGCCAAACAAGCGATTACGAGACTGCGTCCGCCGCTAGCAGAAACAAGCTACACAGTGCCGTTCCCTCGACCCGGCCCTAGCGGCATCGGCATTCAAGCAGACACTCCAGCCAGGATACTTCCTACTACAGATAAACACCAATCCCCCTGCGACATACGATGACCTCCTCAATGCCGCTACCACCTTTGCACAAGTTGAATACGGCCAACTTTTGCATATGTGAGAATAAAACAATATATGTACAACCTGCATTCTTCAGTTTTGAGCTAAGATCACTTGCATGATATATATGTTACCTCTTTCAGCCATAAATTTTGAGCTTGCTAACGAGGAAGATGCCATATTCCATACTCATTCCCTGCGCGCAGTCATTAGATAAAAAAAACCTCGTACAAAAATCATTCCATTCTTTCTAATAATTAAGGGACTTATTAAGTTTGTAGGTCTTACTTTTGATAACAATGTTTCATGTTGTTTCTACAACGCGGAACTTACTCAATTCTCAATAAGGGAGAAGGGATTCGTGAATTAATGATGAAAAATACATTGAGCATGTTGAATTGTGGGCAATTAAAAGTTTAAAACAAGCTCCTTAAAATAATACAGGTTTGCTCATTTAAGAAACAGTTTTAAAAGATTGTAATGAACCAATACATCTCAACCGCATATATTAAATTAAAAAGCTGAAATTATAATGATTTAAAATTGTGCATTTGTTTTCAACCATCAGATTCACTTGTCTCTCACATTCCCTGAAAATATGTCCCTTAGGTGAGCAGACATCTTAGATTATATATCGAATGTTTGCTGCAAAAGAAAACTTTGGCCATCTCCTAAATAATCAGGCCATTAGTCTTCACTATTTAGTTCATAAAATAAAATTCAAAAGTTAATAAGATATTATGACATATCAAAAAAGAAAGCAAAAACCTTCAACTATAAAAGACATAGAATGGAAATTCCTGTTTGGACCCAAAATGAGCATTTTGACCTGACAAGACACGTCTTGGAGAAATTGAGCCAATGTCAGTGGCTCAAGCTATATATTGTCGAGAAGTTCGAAATATATATTTAGAGGCTAAATAAAGCCTACTATGGAAGCATGGAAACATGAAAAGTCAACTTTAGCACATTTTCCTACTTCGGCTAGGAGAAACCGAGCTAAACAAGGAAGGAGGGGCGGAAGACTGACCAAATGAACTTGAAATGAGCTGAAACTCTGCAGATCCATTCTAGACAGCCCAATGATCATTTCTTATGAAGAGTGCCAGAGATGTTTTTGAGTGGAAGGCCTTCAAAAAATCAGTCCAATTTTCTACAGAAGCAAAACTGGAAAACTGGACCTGTAAGAGGTCCAGCAGCATTTCCAGCCCAACCGCATGGTATAAAGCTCTGAAAATTTGTCAGGATGATCTACACTCATAGTGGAACATTTTTTATGAAGAAGTCGAAGGCTCATTCTGAAGGCTTGTTGGAGAAATAATTGAAGGAATAAAGGGGCAGAAACTGACCTAAAACCAGCTCAATATTCACATGTTCATGTTTCCTACCCACATGAAGAAAGCTAGATGCTTTTCTTTTTTTCCTTGGATATATTTTTCTACTACAATCTCTTTAATAGATCATCATCACTTCCATGTTTTTGCACCTTCATGCCTTGCTTTCATTTCATCATTTCTCTATCTTTTCCATATTTTACAAATCACTTTCATACTCCACTTTCATTATTTTTCTTCCACTCATCATTTCACTCTTCTTTTTCTTCCCTATATAAACACCTTCTCCTCTCATTCTAAGAGACACATTCACATTCAACAACAACATCTCTAAGATGATCTAAGTTCTCTCTAGAGCAACCTCTCTAAGAGCAACTCCTCTCCTTCTCTTTCTCTTACCGGTGATCACACTCCTAGTCCTAGTCTTCTCAGAAGCCGACTTGCAGTGGCACCAAACCCTCTGTCAACGTACTTCGGTCCTAGTATCCTCGAGAGCCGATTGTAGTACCACGACCAAACACCAACACCGACACACATTCACATTCAACAACAACATCTCTAAGATGATCTAAGTTCTCTCTAGAGCAACCTCTCTAAGAGCAACTCCTCTCCTTCTCTTTCTCTTACCGGTGATCACACTCCTAGTCCTAGTCTTCTCAGAAGCCGACTTGCAGTGGCACCAAACCCTCTGTCAACGTACTTCGGTCCTAGTATCCTCGAGAGCCGATTGTAGTATCACGACCAAACACCAACACCGACACACATTCACATTCAACAACAACATCTCTAAGATGATCTAAGTTCTCTCTAGAGCAACCTCTCTAAGAGCAACTCCTCTCCTTCTCTTTCTCTTACCGGTGATCACACTCCTAGTCCTAGTCTTCTCAGAAGCCGACTTTCAGTGCCACCAAACCCTCTGTCAACGTGCTTCGGTCCTAGTCTCCTCGGGAGCCGACGGTAGTGCCGCGACCATAACGGTTACAGAACCAGTCAAGCAAGGGTAACGCCCTAGCAACCCAGCCAAGCTAAAGTCACGCTTTAGCAAGATCTCAATACTTCCCGGTGATTTCGCTCTGCTCAATCTGCAATATTGAGTATCGACTTGTGAACAAGAAGAAACTTCAGCAAAGTCCTCACCACGAGGCACAAAGAATCCCACGACGAGGTTGGTGCTCTCCTCGTCTACAATCGCTTGAAAGAAGTCAGGTCAAGGGACACCCCCGACGACCGCACCCGAACGGTGCTGGCACGCCCGCGCAAGAAAAGAGACTGTTGACCAGCTGCAACAAAATTGGAGCCAAACATTTTGGCACGCCCAGTGGGACAAACTGTGAGCTGTAAATCACACCACTATTAAGAAGTTGAGGTTAGTAAGGGGTTGTGAATCAGAACGGAATAGGTGAAGTCTCTTTTGTTAATATTGACCTAAACTCCTTATTGGTGCCTAGTTCAGGTCCCTTAAGGTTAAGGGCGGTTTTTATTAACACTTGTTGAACTGTCTTCACACTTATGATCTTTCTCATCTTAGTATGAATAGCCTATGTGAAATGGTGTCTAGAAAATGGACAACGTTCATAACAGGTTATTGAATCCAGAAGTGCGTACAAATGGGCCTAAACCACTATGTGGGAGTAGTTCATGCCAAAATGGATTCTGCCTCTTTTGTTCGCCCTCCCCCATCTGGCCATTTCAGTAAGGTTGCCCAAAGGATTTGAAAGAAAATTTGTGTCTAGGCGACTATACTTGGGCCGCACGTCTAAACCTTGATTCACAGTGTCTTATTGAATTAAGCTATTTTCAATTCAGACTTCTAGAAGCCATTGGGAAGTCAAGCGCAAACCCTTATCAAAAGGTTTACGTTAACTGCCCGAAACATAAGACCTCCAGTTACAGACTGTCGTGGTCTTTCTGAAGAACAAGTAATCCAAAGATTTTCTCCCCACCCTCCATCAACAGAGATGTCAACCGAACGAGGAGGAAATCAACATCCTACTACTGAAGGCGAGAAAGTTCCCACCGCCCAGCCTAATCAGGCTGACGATACGTCTAGCATCACCCAGGTAGCCGCGAGCGTGCTTACAACTATTGACTTTGTGCCTATTCTCGTTCCAGAAAATGCGACCATAAAAGAGCGGCTTGACATCCTTCAACAGAATTCAGCTGCATACCATGAGAAGATGGAAAAAGCCCTTGCGGAGGACCGTCGACGGCTTGATGAGTTCACGATCTCGGTCAAGAGGCTTGAGCTAGGGGCACAACAAACACAAGGGCAATTGGATGGCATGAACCAAAAAATACAGAAGAACCACGAAGAGCTGTTGGTCGCAAGCAAACACATCGCTTCAGAAGTCGCGGCGATTCGCAAAGAAGGATCCAACGTCGTGACCCAGGTGGCCATGCAGAAGGCTGACCTCGATCAGGCCAGAGAGGTTCTACATAAAACACTGGGAGATCCTAGCGCCATTCTGGGCTCTCTAGGTCAGTCCCCCATATCTGGCAAGTACATACCACCAAATGCTCGAGAAAAAGCAAACGGCGGCAGTACAACCACATCCGCTACTGCCGCATCAGTCAGAGGTAAAGAGACTACTCTGGCAACGGGTGGGAAGAACAACGCCGCGTCATCAGTCACCCAAGGAACCAGGACTTTGAAAATCAATGAAGGGGCCTTTGTTGATCATAGCCTGTTTCCACAATATGACAGTGACGGAGTTGAATACGTGCACCACGATCCACCTCCAGCAAACCATTATGGTACCGACAGAGTTAAAAGTCCAGCGAAGGTCACCACAACCACAAAGGGTCAGCCAGCAGTGGGTTTTACGTCACAGACGTCAACCCTACACAAAGTGACCCATGGAGGCGGCATATCTTTGGTTAATCAGGCTTCACAGGCGCCACCGCTGATCTGGCCAGTTGATGATACAGTGGTTCACCCACCTCCTCCTGATCCTAGATATATAAGGAGAGAGGAGGTAGAAGCAATGATCAGGGCCGCGAACCAGAGGCCTAACCTGGAGGAGGCCTACCAGGGGCCCTTCCCACCGCATATTACACAGACACCTTATCCTAGGGGATATAAGAACATTACGTTCTCTACTTTCTCGGGAGAGGAAGTCGAAAATGCCGCGGCCCATTTGGTTAGGTTTCGAGTACAGTGTGGCCAATACCAGAACGATGACAATCTGAAGTGTAACATCTTCGCTACTTCTTTATCGGGGTCTGCCTTCACCTGGTTCACTAAGCTGCAACCGGGATCAGTTGCAAGTTGGCCCGCGATGGAGAAGCTGTTCAAGGAAACCTTCGGGACTATCGAGCCGGAAGTAGATCTGGCTTCACTCACTCAGATGGCTCAGCAGCCAACTGAATCCGCTGTCATGTACCTTCAGCGCTTTCAGATCCAGAAAGGAAAGTTGAACGTGATTCTACCGGAGAAAGAACTGGTAAAGTTGGCAATCAAAGGCTTAGAGCCCCGCCAACGCAAAAAACAGCATGGAAGCATGTTCAACTCTATGGGGGAACTGATCACAGAAGTAGGGAGCTTTGAGCATCTCCTCAGGGAAATGGACGCCATGAGAAACTCATCCAAAGGAACATACATGCCTGGGAAGCATAGAACTGTGGCTGCGCTCAGCCATCAATCAAGTTCCTATGATCCTTACTATAGGAGCGAGGAATCCGGCCTGGCAAAGGCTGACGAGTCTGAAGAAGACGAGATAGCTGCGCTGGAACTCACCGGGAAAAAGGCTTCAACGTTAAAGCAACTGAAGTTGTGCAAAGAGCCGTTGAAGCTCAAGTCGGTGGTTTTCACCAAACCAGAGTTCACAAGTTATACTTACGACGCGAACAAAGCGCATGAAATCTTGAATGAAATGATCGCCGCGAAGATGGTGAAAACCGACTTCGGACCATTTCCCAAACCGGAGCAATTAAGGGGAAAAAAATACTGTAAGCTCCACAATTTGTGGAATCACAACACAGCCGACTGTGTCAGGTTGAAGGATCAGATTCAGATTTGGTTGAATAATGGTAGCTTACAGGTTGAAGCGCCAGCAACAGCTGCGGCGCTGGTAGATTTGGATCCTTTCCCAGACACTGGAGTCAACATGGTTGACGTAGTTTGGGACACAAAGGATCGACAGAGGCTCAGCCCAAATCGTACCACTGGGGGCTTAGAAAAGGTGATGGAGCAGTCCGTGATGCGGAGATCAAAGCCGGCTCCACCTGTCGTGCTATGTTCAAGGTGCAAGGAGGAATGTGATATCCAGGCGTTGCACGAAGAGGAAGAACAGACCGTTCGCTTTGGTACTTTACCACCAATAAAGTTACCAGCACATTCTAGAAGCTTCCAACCAGGTAGTCCGAGAATGCACGCTGGGTCAAGAACTTCTTATCCAAGGGACTCTAATTTGTTCAAGAAATTGAAGGTTGCGAGGGAAGAAGAAAGAGCAAACGAGCGGTCAGACGTTATGACCGGACCGTATATTCCTCCGGTGTCGACGTCCACTATCAAGGAAGGGAGATGGTATACCCAGAAGAAGGGCAAGGCAGTGGAAATGAGCTCTTCAAGGAAGAGAAAACTCCAGCGGAGGTTTGGAGAAGCAAAGCGAACCTTGGAAGCGCTGGATCAAGGTTTGATTAAACCATCGCAGTTGGTGAGATCTCCAGAAGAATACCAGAGACAGGTGGAGGCACTGACCTCCAAAAGGTTCATCGCCCCGCGGGTTCTCCAGCGGCTTCCTAAGATGTCGCAACGGGCTTCAAAAACCAGCGCTCGCCAGAAGGAAAGTCAGGAGAAGTCCCTAGTTCCCGCGAGGCAAGAACCGCCGCCAGCTCGTAAAGTCAATGTTTGGCGGAGAGTATCTCGCGAAGGAAGAAGTAGCGAGCCTTCCATCTTTGACAGGCTGGGGGGCAAAGACAATTGGTCCGCAATTGTGCAGAAAGTTCAAAGCTTGGTGGTCGCTCTCCCAGAGGAAGTGCCAGCGGCAAAACAAATTTTAGAATCACTGAACCAGGTTCCCATGGTACAGGAGCACGAACAAACCAAGGCGGTGATCCCCGCAGAGGAATCATTGGTTGCTTTCATGGTTAAACGGTTCAACGCCGATATCCCAGCAGATGAACCCAAGCTCAATCTTGATGATGACATGGACGAAACAGAAATGGTGGATACCTCTTGCAATATGGTTTATGTGCTCCCTGCTAAGTATGCCTTACCAGTCACTGCGCAGGAATGCGTAGAAGCTGACGCGATTGGAGAACAGCAGTTGCAGATCACTTCAGCCGCAACAACGCAGGTGAAAGAAGCAGTGTTCCTTGAGACTGAAGATGCTAACAGCAAGGGTTTCTTCATGAGCTTCACAAGACCCACACCCGCCATGGTGCAACACATGCGACCTTTGTATATCACAGCAGAAATTAATGGGATTAAGGTCAGCAAGATAATGGTTGATACCGGCGCGGCTGTGAATGTCATTACTACCAGAACCATGCATCTGCTAGGGATCAAGAAAGAGAAGATCCAATCCACGTCCCTTACGCTAAAGAACTTCGCTGGGACTGTGACCAAAACATTGGGTTTGATTTTCCTACTAGTCAAGGTGGGTCCAGCAGAAGGGGTTTACGCTTTCTTTGTTACAGATTGCTATGCGGCATATAGCGCAATTCTGGGCCGCGACTGGATCCACAGGAGTTATTGTGTCCCATCCACCCTTCATCAGGAGATGATCATGTGGGACAGAGTCGCGGACAAGGCGGAAATTGTTAAAGCAGACCCACGACCTTTTTCGGTGTCCGCCAGCTACGTAGACGCAAGGTATTACCTAGAACCAATCTCTCCTTTACAAGTCGGTGGTATTGATGATAAGGGCAGCCCCACAGGGGTGACGACCTCTGAATTGGCACAATGGGGGCTCGCGGTCGCAAAAGACGACCTCGAAAGGCCTGGATATGCGGTGTCATCTCCAAATGTTAATTAATGGATCACAAACTCATGGAGGAAGAGGTAGAGGCCTTCCATTCCTTGTACGAGAGGCTATTCTCATACATGGTGGAAAAAGAGGCCTATGATCGAGTCGCGACCTTAGAAATTGTTAATGAAGAGGTCACGGACCAAGAAGAGGAGGAAGAAGAGATTCAGCTTGCTCCAGCGGCATTAGATGACACACCTCCGAAGGTTAGGGACCCTACTGAAGAGGCCTATATGGAAACAGTCAAGCCAATACAAGTGGCTTTGGAGCAACAACATTATAAGAGTAGTTTTGATTCAAGACCCCTTCAGTCAAGACGAAGACCTTTGACTTCGAGGTCTGGGGGGCAATGTTTGGACCCAAAATGAGCATTTTGACCTGACAAGGCACGTCTTGGAGAAATTGAGCCAATGTCAGTGGCTCAAGCTATATATTGTCGAGAAGTTCGAAATATATATTTAGAGGCTAAATAAAGCCTACTATGGAAGCATGGAAACATGAAAAGTCAACTTTAGCACATTTTCCTACTTCGGCTAGGAGAAACCGAGCTAAACAAGGAAGGAGGGGCGGAAGACTGACCAAATGAACTTGAAATGAGCTGAAACTCTGCAGATCCATTCTAGACAGCCCAAGGATCATTTCTTATGAAGAGTGCCAGAGATGTTTTTGAGTGGAAGGCCTTCAAAAAATCAGTCCAATTTTCTACAGAAGCAAAACTGGAAAACTGGACCTGTAAGAGGTCCAGCAGCATTTCCAGCCCAACCGCATGGTATAAAGCTCTGAAAATTTGTCAGGATGATCTACACTCATAGTGGAACATTTTTTATGAAGAAGTCGAAGGCTCATTCTGAAGGCTTGTTGGAGAAATAATTGAAGGAATAAAGGGGCAGAAACTGACCTAAAACCAGCTCAATATTCACATGTTCATGTTTCCTACCCACATGAAGAAAGCTAGATGCTTTTCTTTTTTTCCTTGGATATATTTTTCTACTACAATCTCTTTAATAGATCATCATCACTTCCATGTTTTTGCACCTTCATGCCTTGCTTTCATTTCATCATTTCTCTATCTTTTCCATATTTTACAAATCACTTTCATACTCCACTTTCATTATTTTTCTTCCACTCATCATTTCACTCTTCTTTTTCTTCCCTATATAAACACCTTCTCCTCTCATTCTAAGAGACACATTCACATTCAACAACAACATCTCTAAGATGATCTAAGTTCTCTCTAGAGCAACCTCTCTAAGAGCAACTCCTCTCCTTCTCTTTCTCTTACCGGTGATCACACTCCTAGTCCTAGTCTTCTCAGAAGCCGACTTGCAGTGGCACCAAACCCTCTGTCAACGTACTTCGGTCCTAGTATCCTCGAGAGCCGATTGTAGTACCACGACCAAACACCAACACCGACACACATTCACATTCAACAACAACATCTCTAAGATGATCTAAGTTCTCTCTAGAGCAACTCCTCTCCTTCTCTTTCTCTTACCGGTGATCACACTCCTAGTCCTAGTCTTCTCAGAAGCCGACTTTCAGTGCCACCAAACCCTCTGTCAACGTGCTTCGGTCCTAGTCTCCTCGGGAGCAGACGGTAGTGCCGCGACCACAACGGTTACAGAACCAGTCAAGCAAGGGTAACGCCCTAGCAACCCAGCCAAGCTAAAGTCACGCTTTAGCAAGATCTCAATACTTCCCGGTGATTTCGCTCTGCTCAATCTGCAATATTGAGTATCGACTTGTGAACAAGAAGAAACTTCAGCAAAGTCCTCACCACGAGGCACAAAGAATCCCACGACGAGGTTGGTGCTCTCCTCGTCTACAATCGCTTGAAAGAAGTCAGGTCAAGGGACACCCCCGACGACCGCACCCGAACGGTGCTGGCACGCCCGCGCAAGAAAAGAGACTGTTGACCAGCTGCAACAAAATTGGAGCCAAACAATTCCATGAAATCATTTTTAGCAGGAGAAGTTCAATGGTAGATTACTGTACCAATACGGCGGCAATATATTTAGTAGATTGACTTAATTTGATACAAAAGTAGAATATTCTCAAACTAATCTATGTATTAATGCGTGAAATTAGTCTACCAATATATGAAAGTTCTATTTATCTGCATTCCATAGTTGAAGATTTCATGCATTGCAGTGTCGCCTGCCGCTTGCATTCCACGGAGTTGTGAACCGACGCTTCTGAAATGAGAGCTCAACTTTATGTTTCTTCAACATTTTTAGTAGCAGAAGAAACCTTTGTTGCCCAGATGCAAGTGTGACACTCATTTCCCCTACTAAAACTCTACCAATTCTATGTTGGGCCACCAAGCCAACAGTCTGGGTTTTCAGTTTTTTTTTTTGGTTCATAAATACTTGTAAAAAAATTTGATTTGGTCATAAATCATAATCATGTAGAGCTTCTTCATGATTTTGTCAGCAGAAAATCATGTATATGTGAAAGGAGAGATGCAGCATGATATCTCAATCACGTATACGTGCATGTGAACAATCAAACTTGTACCTCATTGAGTCATTGGTGTGGTTCTGGTTCTGGGCTTCATGCTCTGTAACGCGCCCGTCATTCCTGATGATCAGGTCCTTCAATTTCTGATAGGCACGACCAGGTGCTGTAATAGCATTACTTCCCATCAAGCGGACATGCCAATCAATCAGCGTTTGTCTGAATTCTACAAAGTCTTGAACAAGATGTGCAATTGCAATTTCGCAGTGTGTGTTCAGAGACTGGTAATACTTACGCACAAAGCATAAAAGGCAGATGCTCCAGACGAAGAGTTCAGTCCATCCAAAAGGTTTGATAAGGACGAGCAATTCTAGAATCAGGGGCAGAGTTCCCATAAGAGGCTAACTTTGTTCATCAGATCTTCCAAATCTGCATTATTGTGATCAGCTAAGATTGCCATCAGAATTAAAGAGACGATGTAAATGCATGTCTCAATAGTGAATAGGTTCATCAGGCGAGTGCCGTAGACCGTTGCATATGGAGACACATTTGGAAACTTCAGTTGGATGCAGACGCCTAAGACGCCGATGAGACCAAGTATGAATGAATGCAATGCCACTATATAATATCCCTGAGGAGCACCCTCCTCCATGGTGTTGATGCTGTAACAGAGAAAATTAACCTAGTTATTAGAACTTCATTGTATATCTATATCAATTAAATTAGTAGAAAGACTTGGTGTCAGTAAGTTGATGATACAAAAGTTTAAGAATAAAACGTTAAAAAAACAGAGGCTTCCTGTCGTCTTTGATATCATTAAGAGATGAAAAATCAATCAAAACTGTTGGGTTCTGGGATTTCAAGAGGAGGATATTGGACTGGATGATCTTTGCTACAAATCCAAAAATTTATACGAGTAACAAATGAATACCATTGAAAACAAAGATTACAGGTTGATAAAAAGGACTTTGGCATCTCCCAAGAACCGTATCAGTCCCCTTCTCTTTACTATTTCTTCATCAAATATAAGGTGCAGAGTCACATACAAATATGAATGAGAAAATCATGAAAGAAAACTAGAATCTACAAGTATGGAAGAGAGAGAGGAATTAGAGGTTGCGACTTGTGAGATTGTAAAAAAAGTGTTCTGGCTGTATTGACACACTCTGTACCCTACTCGAGGTATACACGAAACTTTTTTGAGTTTTTACTCTTTTTATTTTAATTTTTTCAACATAATTTGATCTCAAATTACAGAACAACGAAAGCAAAGGCGCTAATATGCACTACTTTTTCAGCTTTAGCAGAAATATACAAGTAACTACAATAACAAAAACTGAGATCCTTATCAGTATGTGCCCAGGCTGCCTACGAGAGTATTTGATCAATTTAACATAATCAAAGTTTAACAAGACACTAATGAATTGAACTTCGATTACTGAAAATTGAAAAAGATCGAATTAAAGATTGATTTGTACTGACCTCTGTAGTCTTGCATTGGTATTCTGGTGGCCGTCTCTCTCCATAGTTATGCTGTGGTTACATATGGTCATGAGAAGATTCATCAAATAGGAAGTACATCACTATTACATAGTTGAATTGCAGATTATTTAAGCAGCTAAGGCGCAAAAATCCTAATCATCCTAGAGAAAAAAGATAAAGAAAATGATGTTGGAAGCTCATGTTGCCTGCAGTGAACTCCTGCAGGGCAAGAGAGGCAGAAAGCTGGGTAGAAGTGGGAATAAAATACTGAAATTTGCTGCAGTCCCAAACCAAATCAAACCCATCGGTTTGTTCCGTTTTTGCCTTTTTGGTTTTAAGAGAACACTATGCGGTCCAAAATCAGACCAGCGTTTTGTTTTCAAGATCCTGATATACACTAGATTGAATCGCCACGTATCAATCGTTATTAATTTGCTTTTTTATGAATTTTACAGCGGTTTGATATAGCTGTGCTTTGAAATAAATATGAGACTCAGAGCTAATCACCTATGGTAGTATTTTGGAATGTGAAGAGTGTCAAGAACATATCTCCGAATTTTCAAAACAAAAAAACTTACTTAGATCAATTTCAGGCAATCCAAAAGTGAATGCAATAAAGGGACAACTATATAATATACTAGCATAAATGCCCGCGCGTTGCTGCGGGTTTTGGAACGGACTGTACAAGTTTTGAAAGATAGAAAATTTAGTTCATATTTATAATACAACTGCTGTTAAAACAGCTTCTCAAAAATATATCCATTCATGCTCTATATCAGGAGCTAACATTACCATTAATATAGATGTTCTGGTAATGTTCAAATATATATTACAAATGCTGTTAAAACAGCTTCTTCAAAATACAGTGATCTACTTATAGGCTAACCTAGTGACTATATCAAAACTGACATCAGTTGCTGAGAGGTTGTTAGCCTAGTGATGATTAGCTGTGGAGGTTGTCCAAAAAGTTGCCGCCTCCATTTCTATTTACACAAAAAGTGACATGATATTTCAGTCCATTTTTTCCTTTTCCAAATGCAACATTTTACCTGAAAAATTAAAGCAGTGCAGGAGATTCTGGGGGATTATTACTGTACATCAAGTACAGTATTTTGTATAGACAAAGAATAATGTAAACTATTGCAAAGGCAAGAAGGTGAATATGCAGCACCAAATTCAATCTGATCATGTCATTCATTAAATATATCAAGGGAAACATTTACCAACCAAAGTCTTGATGTGCTCCCTTCGGTCAGCAAGCCTTCCAGCTGCAATGGTGTTATTGTACTGGAAGTACCTGACAGAAATCGCAAAATTGAAATGCCAAAAACAGCTTTGAGTTTATTACATCATATATAGGAAGCCAAACTTTAGTTCATAAAAACGAAAAAGAGTATCTTGATTACCTAATCTTTTAAAGGCCACCTGTTGTGTGAAAATATATATCCTTGCAGGGAAGAAACAGCAAAATGTGGCATTTGGAATCAAACATAAAACAATGCCGAAAAAAAAAAAATTGGTACCTGCAAATAAAAACACCCAAAAAAAAAAATTCCAAAAACCTAAAAGCCAAAGTTCTCAAATTACCCAAAATAAAAACATCAAATGTGATCATACTCAAACAGACCACCCAAGAACACATAAAAAATAACCATACCAATCATGAATACAAAATAATTCGATATTTCTATGCCATGATTTAATACAGAACAAACTAAACAACAATTTCAATGTTTATAGAAATGAGAGACACATTAATAAAACGTGTGATCTTAAACATATCATTATCACAATATTCTGTTTGAAATCATCTGATTGATTAATTGTGAAGGGCAAAACCATGTAGTACCAGCATTCACTGAATCTATCTAAATTCTAAATAAATGACTACTGAGGTTCATGTACATCTTCCCATGATCTATAGACAGCACATACAGATATTCAATTATGTTTGATTGTGTTAAAGAGGCATAGATTTGTATCTAACCAGTGGGATTAGAGTTTGATTGATGTTTGTTCTTCATATAATAATTCACTAATACATAAAGGTACATATCTTGGTGTGATAAATGAGAAATCCAACGAAAACAAAGAACAACAGTAAAAAAATTAGAGGAACCTTTATATTGAAAACGGAACCAATGAGGCTTCCAAAATATTGAAAATGGTCATGACTCCCAACTTCATATTCTTTTGTTATCTGTCTATTTTATACTGTATTTGTAGTCAAAATATTCAAAATTCCTATCTGGCAGGGATAAAGTGGAACAATAATCAAGTGATTACTACACATGAAAGGGTTTTTCTTGACACCAATTTCAATTAGGAGCTACAACGAAAAGAAAGAACAACAGTCCAAAAATTAGAGGAAGAAGCAATACTGCCACCTCCCATTCCCGTCCATTTACATCCCTAGCAAATGCAAACAATCAGCCAAAAAAAAAAAAAAAACAATCCAACTTTTCAGCAGAGTAGTTGTCAATGCATGAAAACTGATTTTGAGAATCTGCAAATCGAAACCTTGTAATACAATTGATTGGAACAAATGGTGGAAAAAAAGAGAACAAAAAACCCAACAACTACATACCTCTACATGCGAAGAACCCAGCCAAAAACGAAGAGAAAGAGAGAGAGACAGAAGATCGCGACAATGAGCCCAACACCTCCTTGACCCAACAAAAACAAAACAAACACCGATTACAACAAGTAGAAAAGTGAAAGAAAACATTAATCCATTGAAGCAAATCATATGCACCTGAGTTTCCAACAAACCCGAAATCGCCAACAAAACAAAATCGCCAAAGAAAGTACTCTCCTGCTTTCCTCGATCTAATTTCAATCTTCGTCTTCCCTCTCGTTATTAACATGAACTCCTGCATCACCGAAAACCCAAATCAGTGACATGCAAGGAACAAACAAACCCTAAATGGAAAGAAAACAAACACGATCACAACATGCAGAACCTATTCTCTGCAACTCTCTCCCAAGAACGCAGAGCTGAGGCAAAAAGGAAGAGAAAGAAAAAAGGTCGCGTCCACCGAAACAAACCATAAAAGGAAAACAAACACGATCACACCCAGGCCAAACAGCAAACCGCAATTAAGCAAATAATGGAGAGCAAAACCATAATTTCACACAATTAACTGAGAATTAGAAGATTATAAATATGCACAACTCCTAATTACTTAATGCACACCCTCTATATTTTTTGTCATCAAACTTCCATCTCTGCCCTTCCTTATTAATAAATAAATAAAAATAAAGAACAATCCACAAAAATAAAGTAAGAATTGCTCAGATGTTACAACTGGTCTTTCGTGAGTTGAACTCACAACCTCCCACTTACGAATGGGAGACTATGTCACTAGACCAAATGGTACTGGGCAATTAAATATAATCTTTTATGGTTAAATTTTCTCCTCATTTGCATAATTGGTTAAATTTTCTCCTCGTTTGCATAATACAATCGATATCTCTTCAAGATCATAACTGAAGGACGTCAATTACAAATGAGATAATTGTAATTCACATGAAGAATTAGCGGGCAATCAGATTGATTCAAACATACTGAAAGAGGTTATAAAACCATCAAATATATCTTAGATACCTTAATACATCATCATCAAACTGGTTTGCAGAACAACCAGCCCGACTCATTTTTTACCGATTTTAATATTGATTATGATTAAATAGATCATGAAGATACTAACATTGAATCTTTTAAAATCTTAGAGACATCAAGTTTTTTAACTAGGAAAAACAAAGGTAATAAAGTTAAGTTGTCGGTGAGCCGTGGCCTATTGGTTAGCTAGCCTAACTAACACTGTGGAGGTCACGGGTTCAAATCTCACTGACATCTGGGATGGGGTGGGGTGGGGAGTTATATTGTCGTCTAGAGTCAAAAATAAAAAAAATAAAAAAAATGTAATAAAGTTAAGTTATTCAATCTTCTAACTATATACAACCTCATTGATAATAAATTAAGAAGAATAATAATTAAAAATTACTATATTAATGTGTCAAAATTAATTAGCAATTAATTACACAATACATCAAAAAATAAAAAGGAGAAAAAATTGTAGGGGAGAGATTAGGGAGAAAAAAGAAGGGTAGGAAGGAAAACATGGGGAAAAATTAACTAACATGTGCAAATGTTGAGAGTCAACAGAAGTGTCGTCCGGCATTAGTTCCACTTCCAGCTTTCTCCGGAGCTCTCTTGTGTTTTTGGAAACCATGGAACACTCTGCTTGTTTTTTTTGTTTTTTGTTTTTTTTTTTTTGTTTTGAAAGACGGCTTGTGTTCCATCATAGATTTGCCCAATTTGTAAACATAAAACTGAATGACGAAACTGACCACATATTTTCTTCCTGAAATAGAAATTCCATTTGAACCTAAAAGTCTGCAGGGACATTTTCGTCAAAGCTTCAATTCTGATTGCGACAAAGCATAAATTTCCAATTATTTTGATAGTGGGCCGATCAATATAACCCGTTCTAACGGCCTGTTTATGCCAGCTTGGGCCATGTCCTTCTGGTCCAGAAGCAAAACTGTTGATTCCCGCTCTTTTACGCCAAACTAATGTCGCGGTTTAAGCCCCCAATTCCCAAATTAATGTATACATGAAGAAAACTTTGAAACTCGGTCTAGTTATTACAAAACATAACAAAGGCATGAATTCGCCAAATCAAATGTCTAAATTCGTTGCAATAGCTGCTTCAAGTTTACGTGGTAGCTACAGAAATAGAAATTGCAGTGTTACACCGGTAGCTCCTTGCTCTGTTCCTTGGTTTCATGCTCTGTCGAATAGCGCCTCCTCTTGATAAGATCCTTCAACTTCTCATAAGCACGGCTGAGTCCTGCAACTGCACTACTCCCCATCAAGCGGCCATTTATTGCGATCAGGTTCACTTGGAATTCACCCAAGGTTACAACAAGAGCCGCCACTGCACTTTCACAGAGTGTTTTCGAGTATTGGTATGACTTAATTGCAAAGGTAAGAAAATAGATGCTCCAGAAGAAGAGCGCGAACCATCCAAAATGCGGAAACAAGATGAGCAACTGTAAAATAGAAGCCAAAGTTCCAAGCAAGACGCTGATCCTATTCATGAATTCTCCAAAGTCTGTGTTACTGTGATTAGTCTGGAGATATGTCAATAATAAATAGCCTCATCAGTATAGTATTTCGGTTGTCCCGCACAAATGGAGACGCATTTGTGAACTTCAGTTGGAGGCAAAAGCCTAAAATGGTGATGAGAGAGAGAATGCATTTGTGCAATGCCATTACAGAACTTCTCCAATATGCAAACTCCTCCATTCTGTTGCTGTGATGATCATGAGAACATTAATTGTGGTGTCTTCAATATCATTAAGAGATGAAAAATCAATTTAATAACTGTTAGATTATGAGACATCAAGAAGAGAATATTGGATTTTACGATCTTTGCTTTCAAAAATGTAATCTAATACCAAAGACTACCATTAAAACAAAGATACATGGTGATAAAAAAAGACTTTGACATCTCCCAAGAACAGTCCATTTTTCTTCCCTATTTCTTGAGGTTTAGCAGAAATATATTAGTGACTACAATAACAAAAACTGAGATCCTTATTAGTATGTGCCCAGGCTGCCTATAAGAGTATTTGATCAATTTAAGTTAATGAAAGTTTAACAGGCACTAATGAATTGAACTTTGACAATAGAAAATTGAAAATGATCAAATTAAAGATTAATTTGTACTGACCTCCGTAGTGTTGCATTAGCATTCCGGTGACCGTCTCTCCTGCAGTAAAATTGTAAAAATATAGTGTTCAGTTAAAAATACTCAATTCTAAAGTTAGAATTTAGTAAATTACGCCTTTAAAAAATGTTGTGAGCTTGATAAGGGTAATCGATCTTAAATGACTAGATGCTAGATTCCTAGTTCACAGTGATGTCACTGTAAAATGACCAAACGAACATTACATTGACCAAATGAGCTTCACAGTTGAGAGGCATATGACTCAGAAGAACATGTACAAAACTAACGTTTCATGACGCCAACATTAAACATCGGAAATTTGGAGTTTGATGTCCAAAAGATTATCACCACCAACTCCAACATTGTTGTGGGATAGAAGCAAGTGGGGTATTCAAGATCTAAATACACAGCAGCCTGAGTAATCAGTATGGTTCGGGGAAGAACACTATCCCCGACCCCTATGAAGAATGGCCCAACTACAGGTTCTTCCCATCCCCGTCACTGACCCGACCCGACTCATGAAGAACACGCCCAACAACAGGAACCTCCCGTCCCCATCACTGAACCGACCCGACTCATGAAGAATGGCCGAACTACAGGAACTTCCCATCCCCGTCGCTGACCCGACCCGACTCATGAAAAACACGCCTAACAACAGGAACCTCCCGTCCCATCACTGACCCGACCGGACTCATGAAGAACCGGCCGAACTACAGGAACTTCCCGTCCCCGTCGCTGACCCGACCCGACTCACGAAGAACGCGCCAACTACAGTAACTTCCATCTCCGTCGCTGACCCGACCGGACTCATGAAGAACCGGCCGAGCTACAGGAACTTCCCATCCAAGTCTCTGACCCGACCCGCCTCATGACTCGCTCTCTTGCCGTCGTCATTGACGTCTTCGCCCTCTGGGACTCTGGGTCGTCACTTACTTCAGTTCGTCACCGAACTGTCTCATCAGAAACCCACATAGGGTGCTGGTTTCTTCACGCTGTACGAGTTGAAAAAATTCTCGCGCGCGCTCTCTCTACGTACCCTGTAACAACAGTTTAAAGATTTGTAGATACAAATGGTTTAAGTGCTTACTCTTCCAAATGTTGACGATCATTGACGTCGCTGGCGAAATCCATTTCAATGGCACTGCTCTCTACTTTGATTTCTTCCATCCTTCAGCTCAGTAGTGAAATCGTTTCCTCCTCAGCACAGCTTAATTGCGCAGCTCGCCCTTATATTGCGCAGCTCGCCCAGCTCACCCTTATACATGCACAGTAAGGTCGGCTTCGGAAAAGTACCAACTCGTACTCCAAATTTTTTATAACAAACTACATTTAAGTTATTGACAAAAGATGACTTTACAAATAAATCATCTAAAGATTGAATTAAACATATAAAGACTAAATCTTACAAATAAGGACAATGTGCTCTCCACTTGCCACATGTCATGAGTTAATTTACTTTTTTATCCTTAACTACTTCTTTTAACTTCTAATCATTTTATAAAGATCAAATCTTACAAATAAGGACAATCTGCTCTCCACTTGCCGCATGCCATGAGTTAATTTACTTTTTTACCCTTAACTACTTCTTTTGACTTCTAATTCCCTTATGTTACTTTTTTTTTTTTCTGAGAATAATTCTTTATGTTACTTTTTTTTTCCTTGAGAATAATCCATTTATGTTACTTCACAAAATCTCACTCTCCTACTACTCTCATCTCATCATCTAATGCTGCTACTGTACTTGTCCAATCCTGCTACTGCACTCATACTCGTCCAGTTCTGCTACTGCACTCGTCATCGCCCAATCCTGCTACTGCACTCATACTCGTCCAGTTTTGCTACTGCACTTGTCCAATCCTGCTACTGCCCTCGCTGCACTCATACTCGTTCAGTTCTGCTACTACACTTGTACTCGTGTTCTGCTACTGCACTCGTCATCACCCAATCCTGCTACTGCACTCGTCATCGCTCAATCCTACTACTGCACTCATACTCGTCCAGTTCTGCTACTGCACTTGTCCAATTAATCCTGCTACTGCCCTCGCTGCACTCATACTCGTTCAGTTCTGCTACTACACAGTAGCACATAACAACAATAAACTGCAGAAAGAAACTTCAATTAAACACAGTAGCACATAACAATAATAAACTGCATAAAGAAACTTCAAATAAACTGCACACAAATAAACATCAAATAAACTGCGCACAGTAGCACATAATAAACTACACACAGTAGCACATAACAATAATAAACTGCACAAAGTAGCACATAACAACAATAAACTGAACACAGTAGCACATAACAACAATAAACTGCAGAAAGAAACTTCAATTGAACACAGTAGCACATAACAACAATAACACAGTAGCACATAACAAATACAACAATAACACAGTAGCACAAATACAAGAATAACACAGTAGCACATAACAACAATAAACTGAACACAAGATCATGATGTTCTAGACAATCGGTCGTTCAAATATTGTCAAATATTGAAAGCACAAGATCATGATGTTCTAGACATAACGCAGAAACAAGCACCAAAACAGAGTCGAACTGAGACTAGCTCATATAAAAAATTATCTCTGTTACTATAAAATATATTTTTCCAATCTGTCTCATACAATGTACTAAACCAAGCCATGTAAAATCATGTGCTACTCAAACTCTCAGTACCAGACAAAGTTTTGAATTGCAAAGAAAACAATAGACTCAGTGGTAACAGCTCCAAATAAGCACAAACACACAGTAGCATCAAAAACTAATCCAAACCAAGCATTTACTCCAATTTTTCCAAGCCAGCGACTGTGAAGTTGCTTCGAAAATGACAGACAGAATTCTAAGTCTCCCTACTCACTATCAACTATGATATTCCGATATTCAAGCTCAATAATCCACAATACCAGATGTTGAGAAACAAATCAAATTCGAAGATTAAAGCCAAAGGATGACGAACCTGAGCAAGTAGTTTGGGCAAATTGGCGCCTTGAAAGGAAGAGACGGCCTCAACTCCGCTAATCTTGCCATCTCCGTCCAAATCCGCTCTCCTAAGGTAAGCCATTTGTCTAGCTCCGTGTACATACCTCCAATAATATGGAGTATTTGCTATCTCACCAAGCATAAGTAACACCCACTTTTGGACATCCACAAGACATGGCAAGGCCCAACCGAGACATGCATCGTGTAGCCCTATGTTCAGGCTACGCGGCGGTATCCGGAAGTCGCAAATCCGCCACCGGGAAGCCGCCTTCCCGCCCTTGCCAAGATGCCGCCACAACATGACTTTCTACATGCTTCTAGGCTTTCTAGACTAGAAATATGTGGAAACTTGTCCCACATCGAAGAATAAGTATAGGAAGGGCATTCCTTCATCTATAAAAGGAATGCCTCCTCCCACAACTCAACAGATGCCACATTCATTACATCTCTTGTAATCTTGTTAGGCCGCAAGGCTCGACACACTAGTATAGCTTTCAAGTGGACGTAGTCTCCCGCTCATGCGGAGGCGAACCACTATACATCTTGTGTCAATCTCTCTCTCTCTCTTTATTTATAGCTAACTAGGATCCCCACGGATCACTAACGTTAACATTGGCGCCGTCTGTGGGAAGCCAACACAATGGCTTCGTCACCTACCGTGAGCTAAGTCTGCTTAGCGGAGCTTGAAGAAATTCCTTCCTTCTTTGAGTTTATGTTTGAATTAATGTTTCTTGGCGGCAACTTGAGCAGAGTGTGCAGAAATTTGCACCTTGCAGGCCGGTCAACATCTGGTCAACACGTGGTCAACGCCCAGCGGAGTTAGTCAACGCCCATGGAGTGGTCAAAACTTGCAGAAACACCAGCATATGGGGTGGTCAATGCTTGGTCAACGCCCGGCGGAGTCAGTCAACGCCCATCAAAGGCCGGTCAACATCTGGTCAACGCTGGTGATCAGCGGTCAACGCCCAACTCACAAAAGTCAACGCTGGACTCCAAAAAAAAAAAAAAAAAAAAAATCTGGGCGGCCAAATTTTCTCTGGACACCCAGAAATCTTCTCTGGGCACCCATCCAGTTTTCAAAATTTCCCGCCAGACTTTGATCCGCCCACCTCCTCCGCCCACTGCAGGTCGGGGATTGCACTGCTGTTACCTTCACTCCGCCGGACTTCGACCTCGATCCGCTGCACACAGCTCCGCTGCACCACCGACCTCACATCTTGAGCCTCCGCTGCGCTCTTCCGCCCGGCTATGGCGACCGCAGCTCCTCTGAGCTCCGCTAGGAGACCCAAGATCCGCCGAGCTCAACCTCCGCTAAGCCACAACAGTCCGCCAGGGGACCCCGCCGGCATCCTCCTCCGCCGAGCTCCTGTTTCCCTACACTCCGGGCTTTCGGCGAACGTCGCAACCAGGTGCTCCTCCGCTGGTGTTGATTTCCGCTGGTGTCGATTTCCTCCGAGCACCATGCTCCGCTCCGCCCAACTTCCATCTCCGCCGACCAGGACTACCGCCGCTGGGCTTCCTCCGCCAAGCGGACACCGCCAAGCTGCTCCGCTGCAAGTTTACCACCGGATAGATCCGCTTCCTTGCCCAGCGCTAGGCACACCCCTCCGCCTACTCTCCGCCAACCATCACTGCTAGCGCCAGCAAACCTCCGCCGAGTGTCTCCGCTGACCATCAACACCGCTGAACTCAAACTTCCGCCAACCAAGAGTGCAGCTGACCAAACCGAGCAGTCATTCCCGCTGGCCAAGCCACCGCCGAATTGTACACCGCTAGCTACCATCAGCGGCAAAGAAAGCACCACGTGCTTCTGCTTTATCTCACAATTTATGGCCACATACACTTCTGCCGCATGGAACACCTGGTCTCTTCACTGAATTTGCAGCAGAACCAACCATCAAGATAAGTTTCTTATCTCTTATTTGGAACACACGTGCCTGTGCCTTCACACAAGTCAACAAAAGCATGATTAGCAATATATGCTTGGGCCATATAAATTATGCTTCTCTTCTGTGCACACATATAATACACTTATATATGCCTTGATATATTCAATTATTATCATGCATGCATGTATTTGTTAGCAAATAACTTGACAAACCTGTCTACCCATGCACACATATATACTTTGTGCAATCATATTAATTTTGTGCCACATGCCAGTATATAGGTTCTCAACTACACCTTGCTTACGTAAACTATCTTGCCTATTGATAAGTGGGTTACTCAATAATGGAAGCATACGTGTAACTTTTCTGTGAAACATTACTAATTGACCGCCCATGCTGAACTCTATCACACAAAGACTAGCTGGTCATGATTTCATTTATTTGCTTGTTTAAACTTCAAAGCATTGAAATTAAGTTTATGCACATGTGCAACCTCCTTGGTTTACATGCTAGCAAATGAGCATATATGCATACTATTTGTCATCAATCACTACATTTATACACTTTGCTTACAATTTTATCAAGGTACACATGCAAATTATTGGTGTCGATTTTACAAATCCACATATTAATCATTTATTTTGTTTCAAGGAAATTCAACTATTTCTATGGAGCATTCAACCGCAACTACGAGTTGACGGACATTATCGGAGTACTTTCTCCGCCACAATGCAATGGAGCGTCACGCTTGGCCGACTCCAATTCGCTCCAAATCGGCATAAGATAAGTAACTACATCTTATCTCTTACGCTCCTGCAATTTGAGCTACCGCCGATGCCATGTCTATACATGTCTCCATGACCCTTACGCATGCCTACGGCGTGTTATTAACACCTTTACCACATCGTACATGCTTGCTCTATGTGTTTTGTCATTTTTTCGTGCACATACAAACTTTACGAGTCCACGGTCTACGACCAAAACCGCCAAGCGGTCAGGCAACGCCTCATAATAGCCATTGATTCGGCAGCAAGGGACTAGTTAACACAACCTACGGCAGCCATTGATCCGGCAGTTAACCCCGACGCTTGGGTACCAAAGATTGGGATCGCTTCCCAACACCCTCTGCTCCGTGCAGCTCCCCCTCAACAAACATGGCTGGGGAGTCGGGGACTCTCTAGCGGGCCTAGCAGGGGCCCACCCATTGAGCTTCCGCTCATCCCCATTGAGCTTCCCGCTCACGCCTTCCCGGCACCCCATTGAGCTTCCGCTCATCCCCATTGAGCTTCCCGCTCACGCATTCCCGGCACCCCTTGAGCTTCCGCTCACGAGCTTCCCGCTCATGCCTTCCCGGCATCCCATTGAGCTTCCGCTCATCCCCCTTGAGCTTCCCGCTCATGCCTTCCCGGCAATCCTTGAGCTTCCCGCTCATGCCTTCCCGGCAATCCTTGAGCTTCCCGCTCATGCCTCCCCGGCAATCCTCGAGCTTCCCGCTCACGCCTTCCCGGCATTCCCAATCTTCACATTCATGTCTACACGACACACCACACGTTAATGGAACATGGAATTCTTCTACCATTTGTCGCTCCCGACAAATTGAATTCTTTTCGCGTTCCATTAATACGAGCGACAACCAAACAAACGCTTACCTTCGCAGTGCTCATACGACTTACATTTATCATATGCAATCCATATGCTCACACGGCCATACGCGCTCTCGAGTTTGTACGTCATAATCGATCGTACTCGGCGCCATTCGCGTGTATACATCAACATGTATCACGCACCTCATACGTTTATAAATGCCAACGCATATCAATGCAACTCACATTTGTTGCCCAATGCAACGAGCATTCTACATATGCCTGTCTTCTTGTCTTTATTGTGCAGGTTAACGAGTCTCTTCTTGCTTACGGAGTTCGGGGACTTGTAGGGGCTCCGTACCGCCCGGTTACTTATGCTTGATGACTTCATGATTTAAACTCCCCAACCAAGAAGCTCCTCTTACTTGGGGACTTCGGGGACTTGTACATACCTCCAATAATATGGAGTATTTGCTATCTCACCAAGCATAAGTAACACCCACTTTGGGACATCCACAAGACATGGCAAGGCCCAACCGAGACATGCATCGTGTAGCCCTATGTTCAGGCTACGCGGCGGTATCCGGAAGTCGCAAATCCGCCACCGGGAAGCCGCCTTCCCGCCCTTGCCAAGATGCCGCCACAACATGACTTTCTACATGCTTCTAGGCTTTCTAGACTAGAAATATGTGGAAACTTGTCCCACATCGAAGAATAAGTATAGGAAGGGCATTCCTTCATCTATAAAAGGAATGCCTCCTCCCACAACTCAACAGATGCCACATTCATTACATCTCTTGTAATCTTGTTAGGCCGCAAGGCTCGACACACTAGTATAGCTTTCAAGTGGACGTAGTCTCCCGCTCATGCGGAGGCGAACCACTATACATCTTGTGTCAATCTCTCTCTCTCTCTTTATTTATAGCTAACTAGGATCCCCACGGATCACTAACGTTAACACTCCGATTTCACACGGATCACATCCAAAACCCCAAACATAATCAAATCCGGTTTGAATCTCAGGCGACAATGGCGAATCGAATTGTGCCTGCGTGGGATCGAGGGATTGGATCGATAAGAGGTGAGAGGGAGAGAGAAATTGGGTTGGATCCGTTGAAATTGAAGAAAACCTTACATTGCTACTGCGTTGGATCCGTCGGTGGAGGTTTTAGGGTTTCTGATTGCGTTTTGGGATTTTTTGGTTGTTGCATATTATGCCAGTGGCATGCGCGTAAATTGTGATGAAAACTGAGCAATTTGGTCTTTTTCCATTAACATTCGGAGCCAGGCCTGTTTTATTAGGTTTTGGGCCTGGGCTTGTGTCCTTATTTGTATAAAACAAATTGAATGTGAGTTTTCTGTGTTTATATTTTTGGTCATGTGCTACTATGTAATTTTCTAAATTTTTTATTGTACGTGGCCCCGCTGTTGGACCGTTTATAAAGTTGTCAATTGCCATCGAAAATATTCTTGGGAATTTGGGTGTGAACACAGTCTGATGTGGCAATCAGCTCAGATAGACCACAGGGACGGAGCCACGTTGGGGCACAGTGGGTCCCGCGCCCCAGTGTGATTTGAAACAGATTATATATAGTTGCACAATAGATAGAGGAACTACGGGCAACTATTGACTCTCTAGTGCGAAGGGGAAAGGGGGAAAATGTGTATCTATTGACTCTCTAACGTAAGGGAAAATGTGTATCTATGTAACAGAACTATTTTTCTTTGAATAATGAAAAGGGAAACAAAAAAGTAAAATAAAAAATGTTCAACTCTACCTCACTGTCCGGTATCTAATTTTAATAAAAGTTGATTCCTCGAAATAGAAATTTGATCTAGAATTCAGTTAGAATAAATTTATCACCATTTGTTTTTCTTTTACTATGTATTATTTTTTACTTTTAAAATACAAACACGGAAATAATTGAAATATTTATTTGATTAAAAGAATATTCTTCATATATACTATTCATGAACTATATTACTATACTAAAATCCAAGAGAATTTTGAAGTGCAGATTTTTTATATATTTCTATGTCAATTTAAAAATTAAATTTTATATTGAAATAGTGTTGAAATAATGAAATTCAACTGAAAAAAAAAACTCAGCACTGAACTATTTATAAAAATAAATTTGATACAGTTTAATTCCTAATAAAAACACAAAAACTGGATCGTTTCCGGTTGATCTAATCAGCAATTCATTAATTTCAACTCCAAAATCTCAGTCCTCCTCCTCTCTCTCTCCAGTTTGGGTCAATATGGATAGTCGGTTTCCAGCTATCCTCTCTGTCTTTTTTGTTTTGTTTTGTTTTTTTTTTTTTTTCATGACTATGCTATTCTTGTCTTCACTCTTCACCATATAAAATAATTTTGATTAAATAAAAGAGGAAAGAAAATGTTTCCAATCGACACTATAAGTCTATACCCAATTTAAAGTCACTAGCTAATTCACTATAACCAAACATTCAGCCCTCCCCTACGAAACTTCTTAACACACGGCCCTTTCTTTATTCATAAATTCTACTAGAATTCAACTATACCACACACCAAAATAAAACAAGAAAAAGATTCTTTGCATCCAACAATTTTAAGACACCTCTGCCAAAAAAGAAAAAAGTAAAAAACAATATTGAGACATTGGAACCATTAAGACACTGGAACCGACTGGGTAATTTTATTGCTTAATGCTGTATTTCAAAAAACTCGATAAAGATGTCATAAAAAAAAAAAAAAAAAAAAAACTCGATAAAGATGTGTAGTCAATTGGTGATGGAAAATTAAGACACTTCTCTTCCTTCCTTCTTTGTTCTAAATGTTTTCGTACATTTTCTTGCCTCTTCATTGACTAAATCAAACAGATTCTTCTGTTCCTTTCTTCTTTGTTCATTTAGTTTTTCTACATTTTCTTGCTCTCTTCATTGACTAAATTAAAAAGATTCTTTTCTTTCTTTCTTCTTTGTTCATTTAGTTTTTCTACATTTTCTTGCTCTCTTCATTGTTATCCTATTACGAGCTAGTTACATCGACATCTTCATGAAAAAAAGTAGAACATATGATCATCGGTATAAAAAATTCATCCAGACTCTGCTTATTTAAGCAATACCGACCCACATTTCATCGATCTCACCATAGATATGGTGTGATACTGTCCTTTGATGTTGGTGTAATTAATTTTGACGCAGTCGGAAAGGATCACCTAGGTTTATAAGCAATAAACCTAAAACAAAGGTTCTGGAGTCCACCAGAGATAAAAGAGAAAAATCTCAATTTGATTGATAATATGATAAAAGATAGTTCTGCAGCCGTTTAAGGTTGCTTATATATGAGAAAAGAAACCCTAGGGCGACTAACAATGAAACCCTAAAGCCCACGGGTAAAAATAAAACAAACCAAAAAAAAAACTAGGAAACCGAAAATTCTAAAAAACAGTAAATTGCAGTTTTGAGGCCCTAAACGACCCCGAAAAAGCTCACACATTATAGCAAAGCTACGAGTTTTGTTCCTAGCGTGATTCCCTTTCCGGAAAGCTATGGCACGATCGAATCGGACACCAAATGCGAAAGTTGCAATAGTAACTTTCGTTTTCCTCCTTTTGCACAATTGAATTGTTCTTCAATTCGGACCGCCATTCGTTCTACATCAAATTTAAACCTCTCGTAAAGCTCCACACACAAAAAAACTAATTCATCTTTAAAACACAGCTCCCAAGCGGTGCAAATCATCAATATTCTACTCTGCTGCATCTTGTATAATGGTATGGAGGTTTTATTACGACCTCTGGTTCAGCAGAACACCCACAGAACTGAAATTTAATCACCGAGAGACACTAATCAAATTCAATGAAAAATGGACACCCAAATCAACCTCAAATATTAAAATCTATCAGAACAGCTATAACACTCTTGCATATGTTACACTTTTCAGTTGAGCAAACTCTTCTATAAATTTTATTATGATAAATCATACGAGTCCACTAAATAAAGGAATGATCTCCTTCCTTATTTTTGAGAAACCAGAGAACTATTAATCGGATATCTTTGCCGCGGTGGACGCCTTGTCCTCTTACCCCAACCTGTCACTGCCATACTTCTTTCCTCAGGTTCCTGCAGCTCCCCACATTGAGGCTGCTGCTAGGTAGTGCGCAAGTTCCCAAACGCTTCATCCCTCTTCCCCCGCCAACCGTACCTTACCAGCATTTCTCTGTGATAAACCTGACTGCCAGCTGCCACCACTTGCTCTAATCGACCCTTCAATTTTTGAAGATCCTCAGTCACCTCATTTCGTGACAAACAAGCAATACCAGGGAGAACATCCCTCTGGAAGTCCCCTCCATCTCCTCGTATTGCCCCTTTGTGGCCGTTTTGACAGCGTGCGGCACTTCTTCTTTTGGGTTGTCTGAAGGCACATTGCAGCACTGCTCTAACTTGGTTTCCGCCACACTGCACTCAAAGTAATCCCTCGCTCCCTTAACTTTTACCACATTATCTGTCTGTTCAAGATTTTCTTCGTTTGAAGAAACTATTTCTGCAAACCAAAGAAGGGAGTTGTCAATTACTGTTGCATCATCTTCACGACAAGCAGAAATTTCTTGATCAAGAACATGTGCAGCATTTTCCTGCATCTCATGAGCTTGAGATGATGAGATGGCAACCAGAGCCTCAGCTGCAGCCCTGAATCAACCATCATGAGATGAATAAAAAAGTTCTTTACATTTTCTTTCCTCAGAAGCTTCTCCAACATTGACATCTGTTGCAACTGTTACTGGTGCCTGTACAGCTATTCGAGTTTCTTCTTCAGTTAAACATCTGTCTGTTCAAGTCTATTTGGTGCCTTGAATAAGCATTGTCATTATCCAATCCCTTTTCCGAAAATATACTCTGCACTTTCAGTTGCTCTCTACACATCTGTGGCGTAGGATCATGAACTGTATCACCTTTCACTTACCCAACTCCAACAGAATTGTCATTGTCAACTGCGCGCTGAAGCAAGTGGACCATTACAAAGTGAAGCTGCTTCAAGCCAATGCAATCTTCCTTGTGGCTTTTCTTGGTTCCTCAGTCCGTGAAGAAATTCATTATCATGCACATAAGCACATTAGGTGAAGGCTTTGCATTCGCCCTGCAACCTACACTCGAATAGTGCCACTCAGGAACATGTTGTGTAAAATCTTTAGAAGCAGGAACTATAGCTGCTGTCTGCATAGGGGAAGTAAAGGTTGATTGAATTTATCACCCTTCAACTCTGTAATTCGTTGCTGTCAAACTTGGTGCCAAAAGCAAACGTACGTACACCATTTTGGTGTGACACTTCAGCTCCTAAACCCGGAGTTAATGGTATGGAATTGCAATCTACGAGCAATCTGTCACCGATACTTTATCAATTTATCATTTTGCAGAACACCGTGACTTTACGATCGATCATATCTCACTTGAAACTTTTATAATCCACATAATTCATATTTTAGAAAGAGAGTTAAATTGGCACCCTTTTTTTTGACATATCACACCCTCTCTCCATGCACATGTCCATTGAAAAATTACTCACTAGAGGGGGATGTGGTTCGTAAATAAAAGCAACACCAATTAGTATATAACCACTATTGAGTATTAGTGAACCACCCAAAAAAAAACAAAAAAAACAAAAGACGAAACAAAAAAGAAGAAGTAGAAAACATTAAAACAACAAATTAACATCCATATTGTATTACAAAAATTCTACGGCATGAGATATTTTTGCAGTAGCAACTAGTAATTGCTAATTAAATAGAATTTTGTAGATGCATTGTGGTTTATTTGTTATTTGAAATGACTGATGCCTTAGAGGTCAAGGCTGAAATTTCCCTGGAATAATGGGTAGGGTGGGATTTATGATGGGATGAGTATGGTGGAGATAAAAAAGAATGACACTAAAAGGTTTTTTATTTTTTATTTTATTTTTTTATTTTTTATTTTTTAAGGATTGGAATAAATTTTGTTAATGGGCCGATTCGCCCTATTATGCCGTTTATGTTTGATTGGGCCAGGTCGGCTCGGTCCAGTTGCAAAACTCAAAACTTGGTGCTCCCGCTATTTCCCGCCAACTCACGTCTCTGTTTTCACAAAGTGCTGCAACTGCACTCATGACTCATTTCCTTCAAGCGGCCTTTGATGACGATCAGTTTCTCCTCAAAGTACTGGAACGACTTAATCACAACGCACAGAAAGCAGATACTACCGAAGACAAGGAGGGCAATCACTCTTAAGAGCTACCGATGAAGAGGAGGACAATTAACGCAAGAATTCCGAACACGATATGTTATTCCTATCCATAGATTCGCTGAATGAGAAATACGATGGATTCTTGTGAATGTAAACCGCAATTCCGAATTGAATGGGAAATTCGCTGAATCAGCATATTGGATATATAAGCCAATTTGCTTAATGAAAAACATAGATGGCTAAGCCGGGGTAGAGTTTCTTCTTTGTTAGTTCATACAAGCTGGGAGAAGATGCAGGTTTGCAATAGTTGGGTTTGAGCTTTTGGGATCTGAGATGATGTAGCAGGACCTATCACCTAGTGGCTGCTACAACAAAAGCTATATATCTATAGGTTTCAAGGGAAATAATTTACCCCTAGAACTTGGGCTTAACTTCCAATTTGCGCTCTGAGTTTTGCTAAAATCAGTTATATCAAATCCCCTAAGGAACTGTTCTGAATCGAAAATTACCCTCATCCCTTGAGCTATTGTAATCAGAATGCGACAATTAGCAGAATCAAATAGTATTGCAGGAACTCTTTCCTGCGAAAGTGATGTCTCTGTTTTAAGCCACAAATCCCAAATCAAATTTAATGTATTACAAACTCAATCCAGCAGAGTAAGCTTGAAAATTTGTCAAATTCATTACAACAAAATCCTTCAATCGCAGAATAAGATGTTCAAATTCCTTTTATTGTATCAGGAGTACGTGGCAGCTATAGAAATTAAACAGGTTCTTCAGTGGTGCTGTTCTGGTTCTGGTTCGTGTTCTGGGCTTCATGCCCTGTCATGCGCCCCTCATTCCTGATGATCAGGTTCTTCAATGTCTGATAGGCACGACCAAGTGCCGCAATTGTATTACTGCCCATCATGCGGCGATTCAAATCAACCAACTTCTGTTTCAATTCTCCAAAGTCTTGAACAAGCAGTGCAACTGCACTTTGGTAGAGTTTTTTCAGCCCCTGGTAAGACTTACTCACGAAGCATAAAAGGTAGGTGGTCCAGAAGAAGAGTGCAATCCATCCGAATGGTGAAATAAGGATGAGCAACTCTAAAATCAGGGACAGACTTCCAAGTAAGAGGCAAATTTTGTTCATCAGATCTTCATAATCTGTATTATTGCGAGCAGCTAGGATTCCCATCACAACTAAAGAGACGATGTAAAAGCATGCCGCAATAATGATGAGGTTCATCATCACGGTGCCGTAGGCGGTCGCATATGTAGACACATCTGGAAACTTGAGTTGGAGGCAGACGCCCAAGACTCCGATGAGAGAAAACATGAATGCATGCAATGTCAGCAATATCATTATAGAATGTCCCCGTGGAGCACTCTCCCCCCTTGTGCTGGTTTTAAGAAAGAGAAATTAATTTAGTTAGAATTTTAATTATAACTATACCGATTAAACTAGTTCAAACACTGGGTATCAGTATGTTGATGATTTTTTTTTATTATAAATTAAATAGAGGATTAGGCGATATTAGTTTCTCTGCCATAGCCGATTTGGGATCGATAAAAAGAAATTTAGAAGAATAATGTTAGAAACAGAGGGTGGGGTCCCAACTAGATGGGGCTTCCCATGGTCTTCAATATCATTAAAAGATGAAAAATCAATCAAAACTGTTAGATTATGGGATATCAAGAAGATTATTGGATTTTACGATCTTTGCTTCCAAAGATAAAATATAAAACCAAAGAATACAATTGAAAACAAAGATACATGTTGATAAAAACGACTTTGACATCTCCCACGAACCAATCCATTTTTCTTCTATGTTTCTTAAGCTTTAATTAGAAGAAATATATGAAGTGACTACAATAACAAAAACTGAGATCCTTATTAGTATGCCCAGGCTGCCTTTAAGAGTATTTGATCAATTTAACTTGATGAAAGTTTAACAAGACACTAAAGAATTGAACTTCGACTACAGAAAATTGAAACCGATCGAATCAAAGATTAATTTGTACTCACCTCCGTAGTCTTGCATTGACGTTCTGGTGGCCGTCTCTCTCCATACTGGCGCTGTGGTTATAAAAGGTGATGAGAAAATTAATCAAATTGGAAGTACATCACTATTTCGTAGTTGAATTGAAGATTATATAAGAAATACTCAGCAGTTAAGGCGCAAAAATCTTTCCTAATCATCCTATACAAAAAGATAAAGAAAATGATGTTGGAAGCTCATGTTGCCTGCAGTGAACTCCTACAGGGCAAGAGAGGCAGAAAGCTGGGTAGAAGTGGGAATACAATACTGAGAAATTTGCTGCAGTCCCAAACCAAATCAAACCCGCCGGCCGGTTTGCTCCTTTTTTGGTTTTAAAAGAACAAATGTGCTAAAAATTATATAGTGTTTAAGAATACTCAATTCTGAAGTTAGAATTTAGTAAACTATGTGTTGAAAAAATAATGTGAGCTCAGGTCATCGATCTTACATGGTAAATGACTAGATCCTAGTATACAAGTGCTATCACTCTATAAAATAACAAAATGAACATTATATTGAATATATTTCCTTCAACTCTTGATGTTCAAGCCGCTTACAACTTACATGAGAATGTGAGCTAATCATCTATGGTAGTAATTTTGGAATGTGAAGACTTTTATAAGCTGCACTGGAAATGGGGAACTTAGTTTTGCCACACTTGCCAAGCCGAGTTTCATAACAAAAAATTTACTCAGATCAATTTCGGGCTATCGAAAAGTGAAGAGAATAAGTGGGCAACTATATATGAGTACTATCTACTTAATATCATAAATGTAGAGCAAATATACACGTCATTAATTAAGATAACTACTTTTTGTAGTATTTGTTCATAACAGAGGAATGTACGGTCACCAAGAAATGTGTGGCAATAGTAATATAGTATCCTTTGTGATAACAGGGGGAGAGAGAGAGAGAGAGAGAGAGAGAGAGAGAGAGAGAGAGAGATTCTAAATGTGTTTTTATAAAATTCTTTGACTTTTTTCTTTCTTTGGAGGAGGGCAGATGGTTTTTGTTCTCATCATTTAGCAATTTGGAGTTTGATGTCCAAAAGATTATCACCACTAAGTGCAACATTGTTGTGGGACTGAATCAAGTGGGGGTATTCAAGATCTAAATACAGCAGCTAGCCTCAGTATGGTGGGGAATTTTGACACAGTCTACAGAAACTGAACCATCACAACCCTGTAACGATGAGTTACTAAAAATCACATCCCTAAAACATTGTTGTGGGATTGAAGCAAGTGGCCGGGGGTATTCAAGATCTAAATACAGCAGCTAGCCTCAGTATGGTTTGAGAAAAAAAATGAACAAAACAAAACGCATACAAAAAGCAAGAAATTTGAACCAAGCGCTTTCGAAGTCACATATATCATGACCAGATCGTTAACCTGGCATCATCGCCAAACCCGACCTGACCCGTAAATTGTGACCCGATCATTACCTTACCGAACCCGACAGCATCGGCAAATTACCATTATTCTCTGTAACGGAGCCGAACTACTCAACTACAGGAACTTCCCATCCCCGTCGCTGACCCGACCCGGCTCATGAGAACGCGCCGAACTACAGGAGCTTCCCATCCCCGTCGCTGACCCGACCCGACTCGTGAAGAACACGCCGAACTACAGGAGCTTCCCATCCCCGTCGCTTACCGACTCGCGCGAGCTTCCCATCCCCGTCGCTTACCCGATCCGGCTCATGAAGAACGCGCGGAACTACAGAAGCTTCCCATCCCCGTCGCTCATCCAAGTAACCCGCTCACCATCAAGCTTATCTTGCTCACTCGCTCTTCTTGCCGTTGTCGAGAACCCGACGGCTGGCGTCGTCATTGACGTTGTCGCCCTCTGGGACTCTGGGTCGTCGCTTACTTCAGTTCGTCACCAAACTCTCTCAAAGTAGAGAGTTACGAGGAGAGCTGGTTTTTTCATACGAGTTGAGAAATATCTCGATCTCTCTCCCTGCAACAACAGTTTTAAGATTTGTACATGTAAATGGTTTAAGTACTTACTCTTCCAAATGTTGAGGATCATTGACGTCGATGCCGAAATCCATTTGAATGGCAGTGTGCAGTGCTCTGTACTTTGATTTCTTCCTTCCTTCAGCTTAATTAGTAGTGAAATTGTTTCTTCCCCAACGTGACGTTCTTCTCCCACCTCAGTGCGTGGGCAGTCTGGCCCCATACATATACATGCACGAATGTAAAATCGACCCCAGCCAAAACCGAACCTAAATCCAAGCCTAATTGTAACGTGGCCGAGCTCTTTGACTCGGTTTTGGAACCAGATCAATTCAGTGAATTCACACAACAGCGACTTGTTTCGGAACCTACTATATGCACAACTTTCTTCTAAAAAATAAAAAATAGAAAAAGTAAAATAAAGCCCACTCTATTAATTTAATTTGAGGACGTGAAACAAAACCAACCCTAAATCCGAGCCTGATTGAAAGGTGGCAGCTGCTCGAATCAGTATTTCCCAAAGCAAATAATCAATAACAGCGACCTCAATGCAACCCAAAGAAACAAAACCAACCCAAAGCAAATAATCAATGACAGCGACCTCAATGCAACCCAAAGAAACAAAACCAACCCAAAGCAAATAATCAATAACAGCGACCTCAATGCAACCGAAAGAACCAACCCAAAGCAAAATCAACCCATTTCACCAGTGGTGGAGGCAGATTATTCCCAATGCGGGGGCGAATATGTACACATCTCTATATATCTAATTTTTCAAGAATAAGATTGAACCATAAGGTCATACTATAGGAGAAACTATAGATAAAATGATAAAAAAATTACTCTTATGTAGGGGTCATCAAGGGCTGGGCTAGGGCCGGCCCTACCCTAAATTTTAGGGCTTAGGGTCGGGCCGAGCCGGGCCTAGTCAAAGTCAACAAAATTTAGGACCGGGTAGGGTCGGGCCGGGACTTAAATATGCTAACTCTTATCCGCCCAAAAGGCCTGAGCCACTAGGGCCGGCCTTCCAAATAGGGCCGAAATGGGCCTTAATTTGTTTAACAAAAAGAAATATATTATTTTTATTTTTTATCTCAAAATGTGGCTCAATGGTTATATAGGTAATACAAGACTCATTGTTTTTTTTTTATCATATTTAATATATATATACACACACACACACAACGTTTCTTGGGTGCGGACGTCCGTACCTAAGGATTAGGTACGGATTTCCCATTTTTCCCCACTTTCCGATCACACATTTACATCTTAACCGTTCAGTTTTTAGGTCCTAATGTATAGATCATCTCTACAAAATTTCAGCCAAATTGGTAATCGTTAAGGCATTCAAAACTGCAATTTACAACAATGAATACGAACGGTTCTTGTTCGACAGATTCGGAACCGTTCGTATTCATTGTTGTAAATTGCAGTTTTGAATGCCTTAACGATCACCAAATTGGCTGAAAATTTGCAGAAGTGATCTATACATTAGGACCTAAAAACTGAACGGTTAAGATGTGAAACTATGATAGGAAAGTGGGGGAAAATGAGAAATCCGTACCTAAGAATTAGGTACGGACGTCCGCACCCAAGAACCCCTGTATATATATATATATATTG
Source organism: Rosa rugosa (assembly GCF_958449725.1). NCBI lineage: Eukaryota > Viridiplantae > Streptophyta > Magnoliopsida > Rosales > Rosaceae > Rosa > Rosa rugosa. The sequence goes on from NC_084820.1 coordinate 67,567,967, forward strand.
GAATTAACTTATAAGTTATAACATTTATAAATATTAGTTAAGATGGTTATATTCAATTAACTATCTCTCTAAATCTCCCAAAATTAATTGTTGTTTAACAAAGGAAACAAAAATTAAAGAAAATAAAGCTTAGGAAATCAATTACAAAAAAAAAAAAATAAGTTGTATGTTATAGACTAAAGAGAAACATATTTAAAAAATAGAAAAAATAGAAAATTATTAGGGCTTAAAGGGCCGGACCGGGCTTGGCCCTAACGGGCTCAAACGAGCCGGGCTTCATTTGCATGACCCTTACCCTACCCTATTTGAGAAAGGGTAGCGCCGACCCGCCCTAATGAAAGGGCTGAGTCGGGCTTCGGCCCTACGGGCCGGGCGGACTTAGGGCCGAAGGGCTAAATGATGAGGCCTACTCTTATACATAGAACCAATAAAATAAAGGTTAAAGCCTTTAGAATAGGTAGAGAAGCTTTAGTTTTGTGCCAACTCTTTCTCACTGTGGGGGCAAGACCTTCTATTACTTTGATGATAAACCCTCAAGTGCAGAACACTAATACAATCATGTATATATCAGGCAGCATAAATATTATTTCAGTGGGGGCAACAACACCCCCTCAGCCTATATTGGCTCTGCCAATGCATTTCACAACTATCTTGTTTTTCAAAAATAACAAGATAAAAATAAAAAATAAAATCCACTTTATTAGTTTATTTATTTATTTATTTATTTTCAACATTGGTCACATCTTCACAGCAAAAAGATTGAAACATCTAAAACTTTCTCTTCAGAGCAGAATTAGTCATGGCCTCAAAACATATAAAGGTCGGCGTAGTTACTGATAAGAGTCATATAAAGGTCGGCATAGTCACTTATGGTTATAGAGGCATATGCATATTCAATGATGAAATTTCTATGAAATTGCCGAAATTTTTGTAATTTTGAAGCACCAAAACAAGATTCATATTCTATGTCATTTTCGTTAGGAGTTTTCTAAAACTTCCATTCATTTTCACAAAATTCTTAATTTCTGAAATATTTACACATAAATAGCATATTTATACTAAAAGTTTACACCAAAATTTTGTATATCACCGACAATAAGTTTTGAGAAAATTAGAAAAAAAAAAACCCAAAAAACGAAGCTTCTATTAGGAAAAACTCATTCCTATATTTTCTTTTACTCTACACCCATTCACATAATTAAACCTTCCTTATAGGTTTTAAGTCTATAATTGTGATTTTTCACGTTTTTTTAGTTTGACTATTTTACCCTTCTGATTGTATAGGTAAAATATTCCAACACCCTTGTCATTAACTTTCACTTGCTAATTTTGGTATTAACTTTCATTAACTTTCCTACCGTACAAGTGTTAAATATCATGTGAGTTTTAACATAAGCAAATGATTTAGGTACCTATCATTTAGGAGTTCACAATTTTTACCTATCAATCAGGGAATAACTTAGGTAGAATGAACCATAGATAAAATTGCATAATTTTGTCTATCATTCAGGTGCTAAACATCATTAACATAAGCAAATGATTAGGTACCTATCATTCAGGGAGTTCACAATTTGTACCTAAATCATTTAGAGAATGACTTAGGCATCTATAATTCCAGCTTTTGAATGTGGAGATTACATAACCAACAACCCAGGTATTGATTTCAATTGCTGGAATCAAGAGTTGATTAATTCTGGGCGATGTCTTTGGGCAACCATTTCAAGAGTTGCATATGCAGAAAGTTTGGGGATGGTGGCAGCTTTAGTAATTCTTAACAAGAATGAGTTTTAATATTTATCCTATTTAATAGTTTTTTATTTTTATTTAGATAAACCTAATTAATAGGTTTGGGTGTATATTAAAACAATCTTATAGATGAGTTTAATCTAAAAGATGTGTGTGAATTTGGGTGTAGAATCAAATTCCCCATAAGTTTTACATCATACAAAAAATATTGCCCTATTATTTCATCTTCAGTCAAGGTTGAATACACAAGGAAGACGCGATGTGCACGTGTCTCAATATAGTGATAACACTAACCCATTACATTCTCATTATCCTCATCATTATATGAGTTCAACCTCAGAAAGTTCTTACGAAGTTGGATCGAGCTCACAAAGTGGAAGCACATATGGTCTTTTTGATCATTATGTCATATGCTTCATATAATGAAATACTATATTTGATTATTCCACAATATCTGATATATAGATTGCATGTAGGAAGAGATCAACAAACATACTAATAATAAGGTTCGATCCAGCTGGTTGACTGCTTCCATTTAGTATCATACAATACTTCTTCTAAGACAATACTACTTTTAAGTAGTACTTTTTCATATTATTAGTACTTTTTTTTTATATCGCTTTTGTTGTACTTGTTCCTTTTCATTCACAGAGTTTTGATATTATGTCCCCCTGTTGTATTTCTTTAACTATTAGTGGAAAAGGCTTGAGGGCCAAGCCTCTCACTGGGTTCTAGCCATAAAAAAAAAAAAGGATTAAATTATGTTTAGTCCCTGTACTCTGACCGTTTTTTCGTTTCAGTCCCTGACATTCTCATTTAATCTGAAAAGTCCCTAACATTACAATTTCCGTCCGATCGGTCCTCACCGTTAACATTCCGTCCAAATCATCCGTTAAGTTGCTGACGTGGCAATTGCTTTCACGCCAACTCAGCTCGATAATTGTGAAATGTCCAATATAACCCTATATTTTTCCTTTTTTAAAAAAAAATTCTTTTATTCTTTTTTTTTTTTGCCTTTTCTTCCTATCTTCTTCTTCACACCATCAACCTGTACGACGTCGTCCTCCTCCTCACTCACCCACCCACTAACAGAAAACACCAGAAGTGATCACACTGACAGGACCCACCCTGAATTCCACCCTGGAATCCGAAGTGGCCCTGGGGGACCCACCTTTAAAGGAGATTTACCAAAAATTTCGGCATAACCTCCCTTAAAAATGGATAACCCAAAATCCTGCGGAAAACAAAATTCACTTCTAATAATCCAACCACAACTCCTGGAGCCATCCTGCTCCCAAATTCCACAAATCCCATCTCAAAGCTAACAACATCATTGACTTGGATACACATTTACGCAAGCGTACGTATCATTGTCAAGATAGGGAAATATTATGCCCAAAGTTTATCGTACCACGGGGATTAGTGGCTAACCCACAATCCTTGGGTAATCGGAAATAAAGACACTTAGCAAACAAAGAAAAGAAAAAGAAAAGAAATAAAAATGTTAATCTAAGACACCAAGCCTTAGCAATGCTCGGCTTTGATTTTCACCAAAGCCTAATCAAAACTAAGAGCCTAGTGATGAATATTTACAATGAGTTGGAGTTCAATATTTTGAGAGTTGATTTTAGATTAACAAAATGTAATGAAATGTAAAGCAATTAATAAAAATGCAAATAAATTAATAAAAGTGTAACCAAATAAATGGGAATGTCGGGTGTTAGGGAGGGTCCTTCACCCAATTTCATGTGTCGGAAGCTAATCTAATATAGATGCAAATTTCCTACTTTGGCGGTAATCGTATCCAAGGCGGTTCAAGGCTCAAGGACCTAAATTCCCTTTCATGGTATTCCTACTCCGGTTCAAGGGTCGTAGGGACTCACTTGGCATGAATTAGAGCCGGTTCAAGGGTCACTAATTCACATCAAGAGGCGTAGAGATCGAGGAATTAGACTACTAAGCGACCCGCCCGCGCAATCACGCAACGGGTGTAAATCACCATGCTTATAACCCCTCGAATACGAAATTGAAGGTTTCTAGCTTAGGAATTAGAGGGGGTCAAGCCTCTAACTCCGTCCTAGACATGCTCAAAATACACACCCTAGAGTTGACTAGGCTCCTAGACATGCATTTTAACCCAACAAAAATAGATATAAGCATCCATCATATGAAAATTGCATCATTACATTAAATTAAACATCTTTTACACAAAATTTGGGTTAGGGACACAACCCTAACCCCCAACAAGGAAATTACTCACAACCCATAATTATGAACATCAAAGATACAAAATTCAAAGGGAAAAGAGTATAGAAGTGTAGGAGAAAACAAGATTAATCACAAATAGCTAAAAAGCTAGCATGACTAGTCTTGAATTACAACTCCCACAATTACCCAAGTCTTGAATCTTGTAGAGGTAGAGGCCTTTGATGAATTCTTGAAGCTTTGGGTGAGTAATTCTTCAATTCTCTAAAATAAAACTAACAAAAATCTGGAAAATAGTGAAGGAGGGGAGGAAGGGCAGCAGCCCTCCCCAAGCTGCCTCTGTTTTGGTGCGGCACTGTTCGTTCTCCTCGAGCTACTGTAGGGTTAGGTATATATATATGTGTGTGGCTGGGCTATGTGGCTGCAGAGAATATGGAATAGATGAGGCCACGTGGCAAGAAAGGAGAGGGAGAGGGAAGAAAATCGGTGCGTGAAGAAGAGGATCGGATGGACGAGATGAGAATCATGGTTTAATTAAACCATGGGTGCCACATGTCAAAGCTGAATTGGTTTTCAACCAATTATATACAAATCTGCACGTGCATGCAATGTTGCTCAACTCTCTTACTTAATTAATCAAATTAATGATTAATTAACCAAATCAATAGTTAATCAATCAAATAAGTGATTAATTAACACTTTTCTTCAATTTCCTCCCTCTTCTTCTTGTAATTTCACGCACATATACCCATAACTATGCGTAATAGCCTTATGCTTCTTTCTTGGCTTTGACTTTAGTTGACCACATCGGGAGTTCGTCTTTTTGTCGGTAATTCCAATTAACTTCATTTTCGCACAATTTCTTCCAAAATCCACAGCCTCGCTTATTTACTACAAAATAAATAAAAATGGATTAATTACATAATAATTGACTTGAGGATTTACTTATTTCTAATGTTTTAGATATAATTACATGCATAAAAATGCGTGTAATCAATCATACATAATCTCCGAAAGGTACAAGTTACTACAATCACCAAAGTTAGGTCATAGACCTCAAATATAATTCATACAAGTTTGGGTCACATATCCCTTAGTTATCAGAGCATTCTAGGAATATAAGTTTAGCATAGAGTACAGTAGGCTAAATAAATAACCTACAAAATATGATGAAGGAAGCGGATGCGGTCACTATGGCTCACTTCAGAACGCCGAGCAGCAACACTGAAAACTGGGCATTTGAAACCGAAGGGCCCAGGGGAAAATTATTGAAAAACACGTTAGCGTGAGTGGACAAAAATAAACAAATTTAAACCAAATGGATTTTATACTTTCCCACATTTATTTCATTAAAAATTCCCGATGCATGCAAGGATTAACGAAAATAAAACAAGAGGAGTTCCACTCATGAAAACCGACTAGCCCCGCTAGTCACAAACAATTTCAAAGAAAAAAAGAAAAGTTGGAACTCTGCTACTCAAGGAAAATAAGACCAACCTCGCTGGTTAAACAAAAATCGAGCTAGCCTCGCCAGCTTAAGTAGTAAAGTGAGTAGGGGAAGGCAATAGCCATACCAGTGAGCCTCCCAGGCTCGGGTGATAGCCTCCCAGGCTAAAATACTCCCATAACTCCCGTAATATACCCTTACGCCACTAAGTGTAGCGATAGGATACCGGGCTACAGAATTACTGTCACAGAGACAGTAACCTGCGCCACAAAGGCGGAAAATCAATGCTAGCAATGATAAAATCACCCCTCAGTATGGCACAGGGAAACATAACCGAAAATCCAGTAAATCCAAAATACATAAGGCTTCCCCCATCTCTCGTAAAAGAATTTCCAACGACGTGTCCCACACGCCAAGATAATCTCAAGTTCAAAATAAATAGGAGATAAATAAATATAAAGATTTACTCCATTGAAATCTCATTTCAAAAATCTCAAATCGCCGAATATAAATATAATATAAATAGTATAAATCCGGAAATCACATCGGAAATAAATAAATAAAAGAAAATAAGCATCATCCAATGACGTGACCCCGCACCACATAAAACTTTCAAATAAATCAATTAACCGAAACCGTTTCCGAAATAACCATATGCTCGAGAAAGTAAATTGATAAATAAATTATAACTTCGGAACCGATTAAATAAATGCATGCATCATTCTTTGAAAAATAAAAGTCCACTCACAATATATGCTCAATCCTGACGTCGCTCGGTATTTTCCTCGTACGAAGACTCCTCTCGTCCTGTACGAATAGCACTCGTAAAAATACATTTACAGGACGGAAATTAACTTTACGATAATTAGAAATTGAAATTCATAACGTCCCCCTTCAAAATCCAACTCCTTAATTCACAACGAATCCATCCACAATATTCCAGCAATATTCATTCATCGATAAATAAATTCTAGAGTGAATTCGACAGAATTCCGGCGATCGAATTCACGAAAATCGTTAATTAATCAATTAAACTCAACTCGTAATTCCTCCGATTTCCACCAAACTTCATGTATAAACTTCTACAATCGTTAAGGGATTTATGGAGCCAAAATAGAAAATAAATTGCAGCTCCACGCGCCACCCACAGTGGCCGCGCGTGGGGCCCACGCGCCACAGGCCAACCACCACCAATGGCCACCAAATTTTGGCAGCACCTCCTACTCAACATGCCTAATCTAGTTCTCAACTACAACAAGTGCCAATTTTACCTGGAAGAGCTCCAATTAAGCCGGTGAAAATTTTCCAGAAAAATTCAAGAACCTCCACACTGCAAATTGAGAAGCAAGACCTTAGGGGAAATCATCTCCAGCAAAAACCCGACCTTCGACGCCGGTCTGGTGACCGGAGAAGGCCGGAATCGCCGGAAATCGGCAAAAATCGCAAACTGAAACCATTACCTTCCCGGCGCGAAATCAAGCTTCTCCGGCCAAATCTTCACAAAACACCACCGCCAATGTGTCAAGGGGGAGGAGACGAGCCTGGGGGTAGCCGGATTCCGTCGTGGGTCGGTCGGAGGAGGGAGAAATCAGAGGTAAACCAGTTCGGGCCGAAAGGGGAAGGGGTCGGGGGAGAAGAGAGAGGGAGAGTTACCGGGTTTCCGAAAATGGAAACCTACAGTGGTAACTTTCCATATTTATATTTTTGTTACCATGAACAGTAACTTCACATTTTAAGCTATAACTTCCACATACGAACTCCAATTTTTACGTACCACATATGCACGCGCTCGGTTTAACGTCCTCTACAACTTTCATGAAGGAAATTTTCTCAAATTAATAACTCATAAAAAATCAATGGGCTAAATACTGGTTACTATCCTGTGATTTAGGTCAAAAATCAATTCAGTCCCTGGACTTCTAATTTCATCAAAAACATCCCTGCACTTTCAATTTTGATCTAATAGGTCCAATTCGTTAATATTTTTTTATGGGTTCAAGTTATAATTGGATTATTTATTGAAAAACTATTTATTTTTAATAGTAGGACTCACTCCTAAATTGACTATGTAGGCCACCTCGACACCACATCATAAAACATAGGCCATATATGAGCCACGTTAACAAGTTAAATAACTCAATTTTAGGAAAACTAACAAATTGGACCTATTATATCAAAACTAAAAGTGCAGGGGTGTTTTTGATGAAATTAGAAGTTCAGGGACTGAATTGATTTTGGACCCAAATTACAGGGTAGTAATTTGTATTTAGCCCAAAATCAATTTTTAACCACCCCCTAAACGTTAAAATTATAACCGCGAACGGTAACCATAAAGAATTTCATGTAACTCAGTAAAAAGGTAAATCAGATGTGGGGTGTAACAATTCACCCCCCCTAAAAAAAATTTCGCCCTCGAAATTTACATACCTGCCAGAACAGATGGGGGTACTGTCGTCTCATTAGATCTTACGGTTCCCAAGTAGCTTCCTCCACCAAATGATTACTCCACAGTACCTTAACTAAAGGTATTGTCTTGTTTCTAAGGACCTGCTCCCTTCTGTCGAGTATCTGGATCGGTTTCTCCTCATAAGTCAGGTCCTCCCTCAAACGAATAGGCTGTTCTTCTAAGACATGAGAAGGATCAGCAATATACTTGCAGAGAAGGGACACGTGGAAGACATCATGAATCTTTGATAACCTCGGAGGTAGTATTAATTTGTAAGCAACTGGGCCAATTCGCTCTTTAATCATAAAAGGTCCAATGAATCGGGGACTGAGCTTCCCCCGCTTTCCAAATCTTACAACGCCCTTCCAAGGGGACAATTTCAAGAATACCCAATCCCCTTTTGAAACTCCAAGTCTTTCCTGCGGTTATCCGCATAACTCTTTTGTCTACTCTGAGCTGCCTTGAGTTTCTCCTTGATCAACTTAACTTTTTCAGTGGTAATCCGTACAATCTCTGGGCCTATGAGCTTTCTTTCTCCCACTTTATTCCAACATAAGGGAGTACGGCACTGTCTTCCATAGAGAGCTTCGTAAGGAGCCATGTCAATACTGGAATGATAGCTATTATTGTAAGCGAACTCAATCAATGCCAGATGGCTATCCCAACTTCCTTTAAATTGCATAACACAGGATCTCAACATGTCTTCCAAAGTTTGGATAGTTCTCTCAGACTGACCATCAGTTTGCGGATGAAATGTCGTGCTAAAACTCAATCCAGTACCTAAAGCCTCATGCAGACTCTTCCAAAATTTTGAGGTGAAACGAGGATCTCGATCAGAGACAATGGAAACGGGTGGTCCATGAAGTTTCACGATTTCATTAACATAAAGTTCCGCCAGCTTGTTCATCCCATAAGTCTTGTTAACAGGTAAGAAATGAGCAGACTTGGTGAGTTGATCCACAATCACCCAAATACTATCATGACCATTGCGAGTTCGTGGAAGACCTGAAACAAAATCCATGGTGATGTGCTCCCACTTCCACTCCGGAATAGGCAACGGCTGTAGTAATCCTGAAGGCTTCTGTCTTTCTGCTTTTACCTGTTGGCACACCAAGCACCTACTCACATATGCTGCAATTTCTCTCTTCATATTTCTCCACCAATAGTATGGTTTCAAAGTTCGATACATTTTTGTCCCGCCGGGATGCATAGCGTACGCAGAACAATGAGCCTCTTCCAAAATTTCTCGTTTAATATCCCGAAGATTAGGTACACATATTCTATTCTCAAACATTAAGGCTCCATCTCTTCTAAGAATAAAGTCCGTTCTAGTGCCATCACTCACTGCTTCTTTTAATTGTCTTAGATATTCATCTTCATCTTGTGCCTCCCGCACCTTATCAATGAGATTCGGCCTCACATGGAAGCTAGCTATCAATGCTCCAGACCCATTCTCAATCGTCAAATTAACCCCCGTAGATCGCAATTCATAAAGTAAAGGAACTCGAACTGCCTTTAAATGGGCTAAAGAGCTAGAGGGCTTTCGGCTAAGTGCATCAGCTACCACATTGGCCCTTCCTGGATGGTACTCGATAGTGCAATGATAGTCCTTAATCAACTCTAACCACCTCCTTTGCCTCAAATTTAAGTCCCTTTGGTTAAGCAGATACTGGAGACTTTTATGATCCGTGAAAATCTGGCATCGTGCCCCATAAAGATAGTGTCTCCATAACTTAAGTGCAAGTACTACAGCAGCAAGCTCAAGGTCATGAGTCGGATAGTTCATTTCGTGAGGTTTCAGCTGCCTAGATTCATAGGCAATCGCATTTCCATGCTGCATCAACACACAACCTAAGCCTTGTCTTGAGGCATCACTGTAAATTACATATTCCCCGCTATCATCAGGCAATGCTAGAACTGGGGCACGAGTTAAACGTCCTTTGAGTTCTTGGAAACTTTGTTCACACTCTTCCGACCAAACAAATTTAGCACCCTTCCTGGTCAATTTAATGAGGGGGGGCCGCAAGTCTAGAGAAATCCTGCACGAACCGCCGATAATAACCGGCTAAACCCAAGAAACTACGAATTTCCGTCACCGTGGTGGGTCTTCCCCAATTCAAAACCGCTTCCACCTTTTGAGGGTCCACACTAATACCTTCAGCTGACACCACATGACCCAAGAATCCTATGCTGTTAAGCTAGAATTCACACTTACTCAACTTAGCATATAGCCTAGCCTCCCTCAAAGTCCGAAGTACTATCTTCAAATGCTTAATATGAAGCTCATCACTCTTGGAGTAAACCAGAATGTCATCAATAAACACGATCACGAAACGGTCCAAGTATTGACGGAATACTCGATTCATGAGATCCATAAAGGCTGCAGGAGCATTGGTTAATCCAAAAGGCATCACCACAAATTCATAATGACCATAACGTGATCGGAAAGCGGTCTTGGGTACATCGGACTCTCTTATCCGTAACTGGTGGTAACCTGTCCTCAAATCAATCTTAGAAAAGACTTTGGCACCCCGCAATTGATCAAATAAATCATCAATCCGTGGTAATGGATACTTGTTCTTCACTGTGACCTTATTCAATTTTCTATAATCAATACACAATCTCAAAATGCCATCCTTTTTCTTAACAAAAAGCACCGGAGCACCCCAAGGGGACACACTTGGCCGAATGAAACCTTTATCCAACAATTCCTGTAACTGGGTCTTCAACTCTTTCAACTCGGCTGGGGCCATTCTATAAGGTGCCTGATATATAGGTGTAGTACCAGGGAGCAATTCAATGGTAAAGTCTATTTCCCTTTCTGGAGGCAAACCAGGTAGTTCATCAGGAAACACATCTGGAAACTTCCTGACCACAAGAATATCCTCAATATTCAACACCTCTTTCTTTGCATCCACAATGTGAGCCAAGTAAGCCTGACAACCTTTATTCAAAAGCTTTTCAGCTGTAATGGCCGAAATCAGGCAAGAGGAGAGAATGTTCCGCTCACCACGGAAAGTGATTTCCGGTTTTCCTAGACTTCGAAACACTACTTCTTTACGGAAACAATCAACCAATGCACCATGTGTCTCCAGAAAGTCCATCCCCAGAATTACATCAAAATCAACAAGATCTAGAGGAATTAGATTGGCCTCCAGGCAAAAACCATCAACCATTACACCACAACCATTAAAAACCCAATCTATCTTAAGTGTTCCTTCCGCAGGTAAAGAAACATACCACTCGCCAATAAGGAGTGATGATGGAACATTTGCAAAACATGCGAATCTACTTGACATAAAAGAGTGCGTCGCACCGGAATCAATTAAGGTTAAAGCAGGTTGATTAAAGATAAACAACGTACCAACGATAACCTTCGGTGAATCACGGCCCTCCTGCTGAGTCATGGCGTGCAGTCTAGCATGTGTCACAGGACGACCTCGCTGAGCCCTGCCCTGTAGAGAACTAGCTCGGCCTACCGAGCTGGTGCGGGCACCGCTAGTCGATCCGCCAGCAGAGGACTGACCAACAGTCTGAGTGGGGGTAGATCTGGCTCCCTGAGCCAAAAGAGGACAGTCTCTCCTGAAGTGGTCCTGCTGACCACACATAAAACATCCCACTGTCTGGTACAGCCCAAACTGAGCTGACTGGCTAGACGAAGCCCCACTCGAGCCACCATGATAACTCTTCGACCTTTCGAGCTGCCCAGACTGCTGTCCACTAAACTGACCCCGAGAGAATCTCCTGCTGAAACGTCCCCTGGATCAATTACGGGATCTCGAACTGGAACCACTGCTCTTCCTACTACCAACTGAAGAACCAGAACCGGATGTAGAAGTAGCCCTCTTAGATGGACCCTGGCTAGGGCCACCAGGATCCCTAGGGTGAAATCCAGCAGGTGAGTCCGACTCATTGTCCATGGCATAAGATACTGCCTCAGCAAAACTTCGGTACGGTGTGCCTAACATCTTATCCTTAAACTTTCCTCCAAGTCCCAAAACAAATCTACGAATCTTGTTTTGCTCAGTGCGAACCAAATCCGGCACATGGTGGGCCAAGGAGAGAAACTCCTGCTCAAACTCCAACACTGACTGATCATCTCTCTTCACCAAGCCCAAGAACTGGTCCTGCATCCGATTAAGGTGGGCATCACTAAAGTACCGTCCATAGAAATGGGTCTTGAACACATCCCATGTCATCGGGCCAACATTTGCAGGGTCATTGACAACACCAGTCCACCAATGCCAGGCGGTATCCTCAAGGAACTGTACTGCCAAAGTCACTTTCCTGTCCTCTGGAAGGTCCATCTGGGAGAAAACTCTCTCCATCCTGTCAATCCACCGCTGAGCCTCTACAGGTGAGGCGGCAGAAGAAAAAGTCTGGGCCCCATGCCTCCTAGCACGCTCCACAGTATAGTCGGTACGTGACCAGGGGAGCGCTGCAGCAATCTGCCGAAAGAACTGCCCAAAAGTATCCGCAAACCTCCTAGGTATCTGCTCATCATCCTCAACAGGAGGAGTTTCCCTACGTGCTCGGCGATTTTGAGCCATAGTACCTGAAGAAAGAGTATTTAAGAAGTTCAAGGATCAGTACAACAAGGTATCTACTTTACATGCATAATAACACACTAGTACCGAAGAGCACACGATGGGGATCCGCCGCGGTCGGGCCATCACTCGGGAGGTACTAGGCGTCATTAGGCATATAAAGTAGCAAGGAAGTAAGGAAGCCTACAGAATCTAGAAACCTAGTGCTCTGATACCAACTGACAGGACCCACCCCGAATTCCACCATGGAATCCGAAGTGGCCCTGCGGGACCCACCTTTAAAGGAGATTTACCAAAAATTTCGGCATAACCTCCCTTAAAAATGGATAACCCAAAATCCTGCGGAAAACAAAATTCACTTCTAATAATCCAACCACAACTCCTGGAGCCACCCTGCTCCCAAATTCCACAAATCCCATCTCAAAGCTAACAACATCATACATAATCTCCGAAAGGTACAAGTTACTACAATCACCAAAGTTAGGTCATAGACCTCAAATATAATTCATACAAGTTTGGGTCACATATCCCTTAGTAATCAGAGCATTCTAGGAATATAAGTTTAGCATAGAGTACAGTAGGCTAAATAAATAACCTACAAAATATGATGACGGAAGCGGATGCGGTCACTATGGCTCACTTCAGAACGCCGAGCAGCAACACTGAAAACTGGGCATTTGAAACCGAAGGGCCCAGGGGAAAAGTATTGAAAAACACGTTAGCGTGAGTGGACAAAAATAAACAAATTTAAACCAAATGGATTTTATACTTTCCCACATTTATTTCATTAAAAATTCCCGATGCATGCAAGGATTAACGAAAATAAAACAAGAGGAGTTCCACTCATGAAAACCGACTAGCCCCGCTAGTCACAAACAATTTCAAAGAAAAAAAGAAAAGTTGGAACTCTGCTACTCAAGGAAAATAAGACCAGCCTCGCTGGTTAAACGAAAATCGAGCTAGCCCCGCCAGCTTAAGTAGTAAAGTGAGTAGGGGAAGGCAATAGCCATACCAGTGAGCCTCCCAGGCTCGGGTGATAGCCTCCCAGGCTAAAATACTCCCATAACTCCCGTAATATACCCTTACGCCACTAAGTGTAGCGATAGGATACCGGGCTACAGAATTACTGTCACAGAGACAGTAACCTGCGCCACAAAGGCGGAAGGGCTACGGTGATCCCATCACCGCGCCACAAAGGCGGAAAATCAATGCTAGCAATGATAAAATCACCCCTCAGTATGGCACAGGGAAACATAACCGAAAATCTAGTAAATCCAAAATACATAAGGCTTCCCCCATCTCTCGTAAAAGAATTTCCAACGACGTGTCCCACACGCCAAGATAATCTCAAGTTCAAAATAAATAGGAGATAAATAAATATAAAGATTTACTCCATTGAAATCTCATAAAAATCTCAAATCGCCGAATATAAATATAATATAAATAGTATAAATCCGAAAATCACATCGGAAATAAATAAATAAAAGAAAATAAGCATCATCCAATGACGTGACCCCGCACGCCATAAAACTTTCAAATAAATCAATTAAACGAAACCGTTTCCGAAATAACCATATGCTCGAGAAAGTAAATTGATAAATAAATTATAACTTCGGAACCGATTAAATAAATGCATGCATCATTCTTTGAAAAATAAAAGTCCACTCACAATATATGCTCAATCCTGACGTCGCTCGGTATTTTCCTCGTACGAAGACTCCTCTCGTCCTGTACGAATAGCACTCGTAAAAATACATTTACAGGACGGAAATTAACTTTACGATAATTAGAAATTGAAATTCATAACGTCCCCCTTCAAAATCCAACTCCTTAATTCACAACGAATCCATCCACAATATTCCAGCAATATTCATTCATCGATAAATAAATTCTAGAGTGAATTCGACAGAATTCCGGCGATCGAATTCACGAAAATCGTTAATTAATCAATTAAACTCAACTCGTAATTCCTCCGATTTCCACCAAACTTCATGTATAAACTTCTACAATCGTTAAGGGATTTATGGAGCCAAAATAGAAAATAAATTGCAGCTCCACGCGCCACCCACAGTGGCCGCGCGTGGGGCCCACGCGCCACCGGCCAACCACCACCAATGGCCACCAAATTTTGGCAGCAACTCCTACTCAACATGCCTAATCTCTTTCTCAACTACAACAAGTGCCAATTTTACCTGGAAGAGCTCCAATTAAGCCGGTGAAAATTTTCCAGAAAAATTCAAGAACCCTAGGATCGGGTTCGATCGATTCGACCTCCACACTGCAAATTGAGAAGCAAGACCTTAGGGGAAATCATCTCCAGCAAAAACCCGACCTTCGACGCCGGTCTGGTGACCGGAGAAGGCCGGAATCGCCGGAAATCGACAAAAATCGCAAACTGAAACCATTACCTTCCCGGCGCGAAATCAAGCTTCTCCGGCCAAATCTTCACAAAACACCACCGCCAATGTGTCAAGGGGGATGAGACGAGCCTGGGGGTAGCCGGATTCCGTCGTGGGTCGGTCGGAGGAGGGAGAAATCGGAGGTAAACCAGTTCGGGCCGAAAGGGGAAGGGGTCGGGGGAGAAGAGAGAGGGAGAGTTACCGGGTTTCCAAAAATGGAAACCTACAGTGGTAACTTTCCATATTTATATTTTTGTTACCATGAACAGTAACTTCACATTTTAAGCTATAACTTCCACATACGAACTCCGATTTTTACGTACCACATATGCACGCGCTCGGTTTAACGTCCTCTACAACTTTCATGAAAGAAATTTTCTCAAATTAATAACTCATAAAAAATCAATTTTTAACCACCCCCTAAACGTTAAAATTATAACCGCGAACGGTAACCATAAAGAATTTCATGTAACTCAGTAAAAAGGTAAATCAGATGTGGGGTGTAACACACACCATCCTGAAAATTAACTCCGGCGTCACCATCCACCACCACTCAAATCACCAAACAAACCAATCTAAGCCTCCAAAATCCAGCTACTCACAAACCCCAGAACCACTGACCGGAATCGACCCACCCACCACCGACAAACCTTGAGACTATGCTCTAACTATTCTACACACAGGTAAAGTGAACTAAAGCAAAGCTTCTAACCTACAAGGCCTGACCACTGGTACGCATCTATTCTCTTTGCAACAACCTCCTCTCCTAACTCCACAAAATCCAAAGCCTTTCTCTCTCTTTCAAGTTTTCCGATCAAATTTTGATCATGCCGAATTCGCTGGAGCTCTAACTCAGATGGGAGCCGGTGGTGATCCACAAGGCCAAGCCAAAGCCGGTGGTGAACCAGGCCCTCCGGACCAGCGCGCCGGTCTAGACAATCAAGAAGTCCGACACCGGCTCTAACAAGAAGGTGGCTCCAGCCGTGAGCATGAAGAAGCTGGACGAGGCAGCCGAGCGAGCAGCATTGGATCGGGTCTCGGCGGATGTGAGGCATGCGATTCAAAAGGCGCGCTGGTACGCATCTAAATCCAACTTCTCAATTCCAAATCACCTTATCGAAACAAGACCTTTGGGTTTTGGGAAAATCCGAAGAGCTTTTTGGATGGTGAGCTCGTCTTCACTTGAATTTGATTTTGAACAAGTTGGATAACTTGATAGGTGAAAAATTTGTAGAGGTGGATTGGAGGCACTCGTTTCACTTGAATTTGATTGCTCACACAAATCAAGAATTGCAGAACGATGGAGAAGATCGATCTGGGTCTCGATCTGGGTGTCGAGGTGGGAGGTGAGGCGGAGTCGGCCTCATGGAGGTAGAATATCTGAGGGTGCTCATTTGAGAGAGGAGGGAGATGAATAGAAGGAGGAGGGAGATAGGGAAGAAGAAGAGATAAAATTACAAAAAAATAAAAACAAAATAATAGAGGGCATGGATAGTATTGACATTTCGCAATTGAAATGCTTACGTAGCGCTGAGTTGGCGTTGACTTTAATGCCACGTCAACCTATAAACGGAGCAATTGGATGGAGTGTACTGATCAGACGGAAATTGTGACGTTAGAGACTTTTCAGATTAAATGAGAATGTCAGGGACTGAAACAAAAAAATAGTCAGAGTACAGGGACTAAACAAAATTTAATCAAAAAAAAAAAACTAAATACATTCATATTATCAATTTACAACACATTTATAATTACATATATAGTCTATTAAATTGTAATATGCGACTCTGACCTAGCCGTCTCTACTAGGGTTTTCTCATTGAAACTTCTTCGACAAAATTACCGAACTTTCACACCTTCTACGGCTCCCTCTATGGCTAGTCTCTGTCCGACTCTGCACGTGTTTCTTTTCTATTTGCGGGGATAGAAGCCCTGCAAGTAGATCGCTGGTATATGGTGGGGAGACTACTTGGTCCCAAATTCCCAAGTTTCAAAGGCACAATATTTATCATTTGAAGGATCAAATCGGGCCTGATTATTCAGGACGTGGAGGTCGATTCGTCTTCCAATTTAAACGTGAAGCAGAGTGAAACAAGATCTTGCATAATGGTGGTTTGTGGTTCTATCGGAACACCATGCTCGTTCTTAGAGAGTTTGATCGTATGGGGCCGGTGTCGGAGGTCCCTCTAAATCTCTTGGAGACGTGGTTTGCTATCAAAGGTCTGCCTTTGATTCTGCACAACAATATGGCTCTACATCTAGTAGGTTCGACCCTAGGTCAAGTCCTCCATTTTGATCAGACTGTCCTCTATAGGAAGGAGGAGAAACAGCAAATTCGCCTGGTCTTCGATGTTCGGCGTCGAGTTCGGTTTTGGAAACTGTTTGAATTCTCCCGAGTGGTGGAACATGAACTAATGTTCATTTGCAAAAAGATCGAGGGTTGTTGGAGAAACTGTGGCTTATTTGAACATAATACATCTTGTTGTGATTTCTTGCTGGTGAAGGAGAAGGAAGAGCTCCTTGCAAAGCCGCCGGCAGCAGGATTGGCAGGCTTGTCCTTGGCCTCGGGGTTTCAACTTCGCAACCCTAGTCAGGAGTTGGGGGGGAGGGGGGAGGAAGTTTAGTCTGGAGGTAGTAGTAGTGCTCTGGTGTCTTTTGGTACGACGTTTGCTAAAAACACATGAGGCATTGCACCACCTGCAGATGATGCGGTGCTGCAGTCCAAGAGTTTGGATGTTCCTGCTGATAGGAGCACAAAGTGTGACATTTTTAATATGTATTTTCCCTCATTTGGCTAAGTTATTCTCTTAAAATTAATAAGTATAACATAGTTTCTGTTTTTAGGTACTTCAAGGACGAAAATGGAGAAAAGAGGCAAAAAAGAGCTGAAATGAGCGTAAATGAAGGACAAGTCATTTTAGAAACTTTCCTCTTTCATTTTAGGAAATATTTCCTATTTTGTTTTAGGGAACTTTCTTTGAACTTTCCTATTTCTGATTTTCTTGTTTTAAAGAGAGAATTTAGGAGTCCATCAAATTAAGAACTCTTGAGTGATGAAATCAAGGAAAACTTAAAAGAGAAGAAAACTTGCATAAATCAGGAAGAATTCAAGGAGATAAAAGGGAGTGTTTATAGTCAATATTTATTCTTGATTATCTTATTTTCTATTGATTATAGACACCAATTAATTTCTGATTTTTCTTAATTATAGGAGTTCATTATGTGCACAATTGAAAGAATAAATTAGTGCAATTCAAATGAGAGGAATAAGGGATGTATCTGGTCACTATTCAAGGGAAAGAGAATGAGCATTTTAGGGGAAAAGAGATCAGAAAAATCAAGACTCTATCATGAGAAAATCAAGGAAATTTGGAGGAGAAATCACCTCTAGATGATTGGCCATGATTGCATCACAAGAGAGGAGGATTTCACTATAAATAGCAGCCATTCTCTACTCCAAAATCATCACTTCTTCACACAAAATTCAGTTCATTAGCCTAGCTCTCTTCTCTCAAAAACCCTCTCCAAAATTCAGAAAAAGCCTCTTGTCGTGAAGAGCTTTAGGACTTCTCCAAGGCTATTCGTGTTCTTGAAGGCCTAGCCCTGTGTTCTCTTGATGTTCTCCAAGCTTCCTTGAAGATCAAAAAGTGTAATCCATGGTCCTTATTTTTGTTTTCGTACTCTTTAGTATTGAATTTCAGATTTTGATTATGAACTTTATTATTGGAGTTGGATTTTTGTTAAGAACGAGTTTATGTTAGTAATTTTCAGATTCATTTCTTTATGTTCTTGAGTTGTTTATGATATCTTTGCAATCTGATTTCGTGCCATTCTTTTATATCTTTAAGCATATGATTTTGGTTGAATAATGATGTTAATCTGCAGGTTAATAAAGCCAAATTTGTGTTCTAATTCACCTAATCGTTTTAGGGCATAAATTGAAGTGGTAAAGGCTATGTACAATGGTCAAGATTATATGCTACATGTTTGTGCGTTTGTGACTTCTTATGGATGCATGCATGTTTGAATTCAGAATTCTAATTGCACTTAATGATACAAATTTAATGTTGACGGATGCTCTTCAGTATTAACGTGATGTTTTATATGAAATATTTTAAGTTATGGACTTTTCCTAACTTAGGAGATTAAAAAGAATAATTAAAGTGGTACTCGATCTCTTCAGACTTGTACTTCGAATTCATTTCTGATATTTAGTGTTGGCACAATTTTAGGTTGTAAATAGATTGAAACAATTCATTGCATGTTGATATGGTTTGAAAATTCTGATTTGAGTATGAAGAAGTCGATCATTGTAGATAGTTTTATTTGTTTCATTTTTATTTTAAGTAGATTAGCAACTGAATCTCAAAACCCCCATTTTATTCTTTTATTTGTTAATTGACCTTTTTGTGTAGGTGTACCCTACAATCCCCGGACTGAAGATCCCTGCTTATCCTATACTAATAACTACATTTTGCAGGGTTAAATTGTGAGGCTATTTTAGCCGCATCACCTGCTTTCCTGGTCCAAGCTTTTGCAGATTTAAATTTGGCTGAATTTTTGAAAAATTGGGATGTCCCAATCATACCAAAACAGTTCAATGATGTCAATTCTGGTGTTGATATGTCATTAATGGTTGTTCCACTATCGAGAGTGGTGGGTAGTGATGATCAAATGATGGTGGAAACGTCTAATGTGCGCCCCTCTGTCCTAGGGCTCAAAAGAAAAATGGTTGCAGATCTTGGTCGCTCTGGGAAGCGATATTTGGTTCCATCTTAAACTTTGCTTCAAGTGGATGATGAGATATAGCTGGTCCTTCAACACAAGAATGGCCAAATTGGTGGTCTCTCCAAGAAAGAAGAAATTACGGCGTCTGAAAGGAAGCAAGAATTAGTGTGCACGAGTCCTTTATAAGGAATTGCAGTTAAAGAAC
The DNA here is from genome assembly GCF_958449725.1 of Rosa rugosa. Taxonomy (NCBI): domain Eukaryota; kingdom Viridiplantae; phylum Streptophyta; class Magnoliopsida; order Rosales; family Rosaceae; genus Rosa; species Rosa rugosa. The sequence continues at coordinate 67,587,690 of NC_084820.1, forward strand.
CCAAAGAAATGGAAATCCCATGAAGAACTAGGGCAAGGTAATTCTCATTCTGAGCCAGCGCTGGTGGAAAATGGAGGTGCAGCTGGGGCTATGCAAATGGAGAAGCATCCTATTGCGGTAGCCGGTATGGAGGTGCATTTGCATCCTCATCTAATAGTGGTTGTTAGCTTTTATTTTGGTCGCAAAAACCAGCGCTCGGTTAGTCCCTTTATTTCATTGCTTCTGAGTATCTAGATTTTTGTTAGAATAATGGATCGTGGACTTTCTAAAAGGTGGGTGTATCCTGGGTATGCGATGTTCTATTCTTTAGAATAGGATGTTTGTATGTCTTAAAGGACGGCTCTTTTCCGTCGACCTCATAGGAGTGTGTCATTTGGTATTGTTTGCTGAATTATAAAATCGGGTTAACCTCTTTCGATTAATTACATATATAGTCCAATAGATGAAAACATTAGTTTAGCAACCTACTACTTAATTACTCATCCATAATAAATATCACAATTCGATTATGTATGTACAATTTTAGAGATGTTACATTATAAATAGGTTTACTATAAGTTAGTTTAGTCTATGTAAAACTTTCATTCAAAAATATAACTTTATAAATGCAATTATTGTGATTTTTTTATTTTTAACCGAAATTTCCACCGAAATCAAAACTTTCTCTGAGATACATTTGAAGTACCGAAATTGAAATCGAAACAAAAATTTGAATCCTTGGGCATATCCAACTCTAAAGGCGGCTGTCAAAGCGGTCTCTTAGCTGCTGCCTTATTGCAATCAGGTTGCAGAAATTATCGCATGCCTTTTCTTAATGGGGTGTTTATCTTTCCGAGTTTAGGTTGCAGAAGTAATTAGTTAGTATAATCAAGCATTGAAAATTCATTAGAGATTATAAAGAAATCACCTCTTAAGCACACTGAGCAATTTTGGGCGTTCCTTTGTTGGCATGGCACCGCTCAACTCTCCTACATAACTGTTGCACCACAAGATTTTCACCAACGGGGTTTAAATTTTTTTACTTCAAAAAAAAAAAATCATAGAATGGTACCCAACTTTCAAACAGAGAAATTTTATTCACACATTGCTAAATGATAGATACACATCTCTTACTTAATACACAACCTATTAAATTTTTTATTTTAATATTTTACTAGAAACACAACCCCAAACTTCCTAAACTATCCTCATTCACAATACACAATATCTTTTCATTAAATACATATCCTTTTTTTTTTTTTGCTGAAATCAATTGAGATAAATATCTGGTAAGAGACTACCTTTTTTTTTTCTTATACAAGAGAGACTACCTATTTTTTTTCTTATACAAGAGAGACTACCTATTGCATTGCTGCATTTGAAAAAAAAAAAAACGAGACCCAAAGAATTAATGGCATATTACACTAGAAGACTCAGCATCAATTCCTCAAGCCGTTTCGATAAATCACATGGTCATCACTAAAGTTAATACAATGGCACTCAAAGAATGTTTTAATTGCTTTTCACTTGTTGGGTTGAACATACTCAAATGCCAATGGGGAATTGCTTGCCATTGAGGACTTGACCAAGACAATATTCATATGCCAATTGTTGAGATTTATGAACTACTGATGATGAAATTGGAGCGAAACAAAACAATTCATCACAAGAGTTCTTGAGGAATTTTTCAACGGTTTTCACTTGCTCTTGTTTGTCCATATCATTTGGACAGTTAATACATTTTTGAAACTAGATTGATAAGAAGGCTCGATTCCATGCATGCTAAATTATTGAGAATCAAATTCATGATATCCATCTGCGGTAGACTTGGAAAAAAAAAACTGCATATATTTCTTAATTCCAACGATAGAATGGAATGGTTGTTTCTGCGGAAGGTGATGGGAAAACTTGGTTTTGCTCGAGGTTGGATTGAGATGGTCATGAAATGTGTCTGTTCTGTGAGATTCTCATTTTTGATAAGGGGTAAGCCCAGAGGAATAGTGATTCCTAGTAGAAGATTGCGACAGGGTGATCCCTTGTCACCTTATCTTTTCTTGATTGGGGCAGAAGGTTTTTCGACGTTATTGCAACAGAAGCAAGGTTTGGGCTTCCTTCCAGGGATTGCAGTATGTCATGAAGCTCCTTCTGTAAACCATCTACTTTTTGCGGATGATAGTATGATGTATGCTCAAGCTTCTCTTGAAGCGTGTTATGAACTTCATGATGTTCTTGAGACTTATGGGAGAGCATCTGGCCAAATAGTCAATTTTAATAAGTCTTCAGTGGTTTTTAGTAAAAATGTACATGTTGAGCTATAGGAAGAGATTGCCTCTTTGATGGGGTGGGACATTCTGGAATCACATGAAAAATATTTGGGGCTTCCAACCTATGTGGGGAGAAAGAAGACTGCGACTTTTCAGTATATAAAAGATAATTTGGCCAAAAAGGTAAAGAATTGGCAAGGGAAGTTGTTGAGTGGTGCAGGAAAGGATATTTTGATTAGAGTGGTGGCTCAGGCTCTTCCAACCTATGCAATGAGTGTCTTCCAATTAACAAAAAAAATTTGTGACGATTTGGAGCAGATGTGTGCAAGATTTTGGTGGGGAAGCACAGAAGATAAGAGGAAAATACATTGGAAAGCTTGGGAGGCTCTTTGTTTTTCTAAAGAAGAAGGTGGACTAGGGTTTCGACGACTTTCTGATTTTAACTTGGCTATGCTAGCCAAGCAAGCTTGGAGGATTGTTTCAAACCTTACATCACTTATTGCTAGAGTTTATAAAGCTCGGTATTTTCCTGACGAATCTTTTTGGCAAGTTGCTGGACATAGCTCACCATCGTATTCCTGGCGTAGTATTTTTGCTACAAGAGATTTACTAAAGGCAGGGCGTATTGGCAAATTGGTACGGGGGCTTCTGTGAAGGTTTGGAGTGATGCATGGGTTCCCGGCTTGCCTGGCTTAATGCCTAGTAGGGGGCCTTTGAGTGATGAAAATATGACAGTGCATGACTTGATGCGTGTACAAGGGGTTTGGGATGAAGAAAAAGTCCGAAATTTGTTCAATGATGTTGAAGCAGAGGCTGTGTTGGCGGTGCCTTTAACTAGGCATGTGGTGATGGATAGGTTGGTCTGGAGGTTGGAGAAGAAGGGAGGATTTTCAGTTAAAATAGCCTACAGGTTTACTTTTAGTTCATCTCTGGAAAGACCTCCAATTATGAAGGCTACTAATTCCAGCTTTTGGAAGAAAATTTGGCAAGCCAATATACCAAACACGGCAAAGGTAAATGTTTGGAAAATTTGTCACAACATTTTGCCTAGTATGGAGCGACTGGTTTCTAAACATGTGGTACTTGAGTCGCAAGTTTGTGTGTTGTGCACGAGAGCCATGGATACGACACTGCATCTCTGTCGTGAGTGCACTTTCTCGAGGGCAGTGATCAATTCTAACTCAGTTCTAGCTCAAATATGTTTTACAACTGAGATATATAGATGGCATGACGGTTTTGGAATGGTTGTTGTACTGCTCTGAAAGGTTAGATTTGAACCATTTTGGTAGTTTGATTTTCTTGCTATGGGGAGTGTGGAAAGAAAGAAATTGCAGAGTGTGGGAGAATAAGGTTACGAGGGCTAGTGATGTGACGTTAATGTGCTGTTCTAGACTTCAAGATTTCATTCATTATAACTCTAGTAGTTAAGGTGGGAGCATCCGGGTTGCAAACATGGTAATCTGGAAGTGTCCTCCAATGGGGTGTCTTAAGTTAAATATTGATGGTGCCTTTGTCAAGGAGACTGGAGCAGGAGGAGTAGGTCTGGTACTGCGTGATTCTTTTGGGCAGTTCTTGATGGGGAAAGGAAAGTCCATGTTTGGTTTGCTTTCAGCTGAACATGCTGAATTACTGGCTTGTAAGGAAGCTTTGCAGCTCATTGTTGAATACTCTTTGCAGCCTGTTATAGTGGAAACTAATGCTCTCACTGTTAAGCAACTTGGGCTTATTAAACAACTTGTCCTTGCTTGGCAGGATTTATGATGATTTGGGCTTCTTGCTCAAGGAGATGCCACCTGTCCGTTTGGTTCACACAAGGAGGGAGGCTAACAAGGCTACTCATCTAATGGCAGCACAAGCTTCTTCTACAGGCCTTACTTTTTTATGTTCAGAAGTTCTTTCTTTTCTTGCTTCTGTTGTAACATCTGAATCTTGTAATCAGTAGTTCCTTTTTGCTTCAATAAAAATTGAAGTTTTTCTATTGGAACCTCCAAATTTACTCACTTGACCTCTATGCTTTTTACACCTCTTATCAAATTTTCAAATACTAAATTTACTCACTAAACCTCACTAAACTTCCTCAAATAACCTCACTCATATAACTTGCAAACAAATTATTATTTTTAAAATAAAAATTTAGTCATTTCAATGATTTAATCACTCTATAAATCTTAACTAAATATACATTTCTTAATCAAACTTGAGTTTAAAAAATTAATGTCTAATCAATAAGAAAATGCCATGAACTATTATGTTTTTTTTTTTCTATTTTAGCTGTGCAAAAAAAAAATCATTTGTTTTTATTCTCAAAAAAAAAAATCATTCGTTTTTTAATGTTTATTTTTTTCTGTATTTTTTGTACCACATGATTAATTATTTAAATATTTTTAGTTTTTTTTTTTTACAAATATAATGGATTGACTTAGATTTAGGTCATAAATCATAAGAGGATTTATTTTGTTTTCCCTCACCAATATGTGTTCAACATATATATCATACATTTTTATGTCACATGATCTTAATCATATTTTTAATTGTTATTAAATATATATGAGTGCTTTAAAAATATATATGAATGCTTTAATGAGTCTGTAGTGAAATAGAAAAATGAAAATAGATAAGGAAAATAATAAGGAATATAATCTAAAATTATTGAATTGGAAAGTCTCCATAAAATAAATATAATATTTTTTTGATATAATTATTGTCCTTAATAGTCATTTTATAGTAGGTTATATATGTTATTTAATAATTCATAATAGAGTGAGGTCAAGTGAGCAGATTTGGAGGTCCCAATAGAAACTCTCTAAAAATTGACATCATTCATCTCAAAAAAAAAAAGTTTCTTTATTGTTAATATAAATATCTCTTTTGGTAATTTAACTTGGGTAAAGCTATGGTATGTTAACATTTCTCATACATCAACTATTTTTACCACTTTAAGGACTCATGTTACCACTTTGAGGACTAATATTACTATTTTGAGGACTCATATGGTAAACTAAGAAAATTTACCACTTTAAGGACTCATGTTACCACTTTGAGGACTAATATTACTATTTTGAGGACTCATGTGGTAACTAAGAAAATTTACCACTTTAAGGACTCATGTTATCACTTTGAGGACTAATATTACTATTTTGATGACTCAAATTACCACTTTTAAGGCAATTGTATGCATGTCATACGTTAACATTTTGTAGAATTTTCCATTTAACTTACCCATAAAATGTGATGTTGGGTGTGTGAAAAAAGGGATGTGTATTTAGTATTTAGAGATGTGTGAATAAAATTTCTCTTTCAAAAATGATAAAAACTTATCAAGACTTTTAAAAATGATCAATTTGATACCTCCGTCTATTTTCCACCCGTTGTTCGTTAAAAATAGAAATGCTTAAGACTTTTCGCTTATATTTAAATTGGAAATAACGATTTTATCGTCTTTTTTTTTTCTCTCTCTCTTTTTTTCTACCTCAATCCAATCGTCATTCCTTGAAATATTATAATTATACTATGAGTAGTTTAAATATACCCCCCTAATTACTTAATACACATCCCTTACTCAATACACTTTATATTTAATTTTTTATTCCAACATTTTACTAAATACACAACCTAAAAATATCTAAACTACCCTCACCTCTCAGAACCTGACATCCATTATCAATCAATTTAGCAAATCAACGATCAAGATAGCACCTTAGTCGATTGACCTCGTGTCAAAGACCAATGTCCCGTTATACACCATGATCGAAGATCTAATGTAGCAACATGTGACCCAAATCAACTCTTTGATTTAGATGCATTAGGGATTTGGTTAAAAGGTTTATGGGTTCTATTTAAAGGAAGGGACAAATGGGATCCAACTATCCTTCCAAATATGCACTGAAGAACCATCCCAATCTTGTAAAACCATAGTTACATGCTCACAACATATGCACAACAATCATAATAGGTTTAAGGCTTACCTTCAGCAATAACAGTCATGGATTCCATCTTATGCAACTGCTTAACTCGATCACTGAATATAGTCTTCTGTTACTTACCAACTTGCTTCTCAATGGACAGAACAATATGCAATAGTCGTGGTAGTAATCAGGGACCAATTCATCTGTATATATATGAGACTTAAACCTCAAGAAGCTTCCCATTAAAGCATTCCTTGTCGGTTTAGGTTTCACTCTTAGATTCCTAATGTATCACAACTTGTAGCCTTTCTTGTCGACTAAGCAATGGATTACTATCCTTAATGAATTGATACACTATTCATTAAGTCACTAGTATTGATTTATTGTTTGTATCCATGTTAAACTAGGATTGATATTAAGCTAATCATCAATTACTTTATAATGATATGTGTTATGTCCATATTTGATCTTACAATCTCCCCCTTGGACTCACACATATCATGCTCGATGATTTGCACCAGAAAACATCAAAACCTACTTAACTTACTGAAGTGCGCGCCAGATAACAAACTCAAATCGAATATCCATTTCAACATGGTCAGATCACAGTTACTTATGCAGAGCAAGAAACAGTATACATTTTAACAAAAATGCAGAGTTTCAAAACCACTAACACAAGCTTCTGCAATCCACATATGTTCAACCAGAAGTGATACAATATATGTTAATGTGTATCAACAAGTAAACATATATTAGGTCCTACTTTATGTTTCTAAAACCAGAAACTCAAGCAAATTTTCTGAACACCGATGGCTTAAAATTATTGCTTGAACCTTAACATCATGCTAAACATGATTTAAGCCACCTGATCGCAAGTATAACTTTAAACACAAAATCGATAATTTTCAGAACATTTAATAAAAGCTGCAGCAAAAACCAAAATCTGAAAATACCTCAAAATTTATTGATAATAATAAACCGTCTTTACAAATAAGTTGTGATAAATGAAGTCAAAAGATCACAACTGAAAATACAAGAACTCAAAAAACCTTAGAAATTTAAATTGCTCCAACTGGACTAACTCTCTACTGAACCTAAGCATCTAAATTAGCTAAAACTCCAATGCTTGCTGTATGCTTCTGGAATGCTGCTACTGACAATGCCTTGGTGAAAGGATCTGCTAGCTGTGAATTTGTGTCAATACTCAAAACAGCTATTTCACCATGCTTTACCCTTTCTCTAACACTGTAATACTTTAAATCAATGTGTTTGGAATTATTTGATCTTTTACTGTTCTTGCTAAAGAAAACAGCTGCTTCATTATCACAATAAATCACAAGTGTGCCTGTCACAATGTGACTTAACACTTTGGTCTGCATCAAGAAATTCCTGATCCAAAGTCCTTCACACACAGTTTCATATACTGCAATAAATTCAGCTTGCATGGTGGAGGTTGAAACTAGTGTTTGCTTCATGGTTTTCCAAGCAACTGCACCTCCTGCTAGCATGTACACATATCCACAAGTTGACTTCTTGGAGTCTGGATAGTTCCCTGCGAAATCAGAATCTGAAAATCCAACGAGTTTCAAATCCTCCACTTGCCTATAAACTAGCATATGACTTTTAGTTTTCTGCAGGTATCTCAACACTTTCTTCCCAGCTACCCAATGTTCATGGCCTGGATTAGATTGAAATCTTGACAAAATCCCTACTGCAAAAGACAAGTCTGGCCTAGTGCAGACTTGTGCATACATGAGACTTCCTACAAGTCTGGCATAAGGCTTTGACTCCATATTTTCTTTCTCAACATCATTTTTGGAACTTTGCTTCTTGGTTAACTTATCACCTTTGGACATGGGAACTTCTCCTGCTGCACACTTCTCCATACCAAATCTCTTCAAAACTTTGGTAATATAATTCTGTTGAGACAAACCAAGTAGTCTATGTGCTCTATCTCTTTTAATCTCAATGCCTAGTACATAGGATGCTTCTCCTAAGTCTTTCATGTCAAAATTCTTTGACAGAAAGCTTTTGGTGTCTTTAAGCAGTTTAATGTTACTGCTAGCCAAAAGTATATAATCGACATAAAGTACTAGGAAAATAAAATTGTTCCCAACTGTCTTCAAGTAAACACACTCATCAACAAGATTCTCTGTAAATCCAAAAGTAGAAATCACAGAATCAAATTTCTTGTACCACTGTCTAGAAGCTTGTTTAAGGCCATAAATTGATTTTCTTAACCTGCATACTAAGTTTTCACTTCCAGCTTGCACAAAACCTTCTGGCTGCTTCATATAAATCACTTCATCTAGTTCTCCATTCAAAAAAGCTGTCTTAACATCCATTTGGTGTAGCTCCATATCAAAATAAGCAACTAAAGCCATGATTATCCTAAACGAGTCTTTTGTAGAAACTGGAGAAAATGTCTCAGTAAAATCAATGCCCTCCTTTTGTGTAAAACCCTTGGCAACTAATCTTGCTTTATGTCTCTCTACATTGCCATTTGCATCTCTTTTGGTTTTGAAAACCCATTTACAACCTATAGGTTTCTGATTTGGGTCAGGTTCAACTAATTCCCAAACTGCATTTTGACTCATGGAATTAATTTCTGCTTCCATTGCTAGCTGCCATTGATGAGATTCACTACTTTCAATGGCCTGGTTAAATGTAGTTGGATCATTGTCCTCTGCACAATCTATTTCAATTTCTGCTTCTTGCAGATAAACAATGTAGTCACTATCTTCCCCCCCATAAGTTGGTTTTCTTGCTCGCTGTGATCTTCTAGGCTGAGGGTTGTCAGTTACGTGGTCAGTTACCTGACCAGTGACAGTTACTTGGTCAGTTACATGGTCAGTGACATGACCAGTGACAGGTACTTGACCAGTTACTTGGTCAGTGACATGACTAGTTACAGGTACTCGACCAGTGACTTGGTCAGATACTTGACCAGTTACATGGTCAGTGACTTGTCCAGTGACAGTTACTCGGTCAGTGACATGGTCAGTTGCTTGACTAGTTATAGGTACGTGATCAGTTACTTGGTCAGTTACTCGACCAGTGACTTGATCAGCTACTTCTTGTTCTAAAGGCAATGCTACGCTTATATTCTCATCCGACACAATTTCCTCAAAATCTGAGGATAAATCCTCAAGGTTTGTATTGTGAACTTTTTCACTTAGAAACTTTACTTGATGTGTTTCAAAAATTCTAGGTGAATGATAAGCAGAATATAATTTATAGCCTTTAGATTTATCTGGATAACCTATAAAATAGCAACTAACTGTCTTAGGATCAAGTTTATTCAAGCTTGGATTATAAATCCTAGCTTCTGCATGACATCCCCAAACATGGCAGTGATGAAGACTAGGTTTTCTGCCACACCAAAGCTCAAAAGCAGTCTTTTCTATAGCTTTACTAGGTGTTCTGTTGCAAATATAATTTGCAGTTTTTAAAGCCTCACCCCACAGAAATTTAGGCAAACCTGTTGTACACATCATACATCTAACCATGTTCAAAAGAGTCCTATTCTTTCTCTCTGCAACACCATTCTGTTGTGGGTTATAGGGTGTTGTATATTGAGCTTTAATTCCATTGTCTTGCAAAAACAAGGCAAATGGACCCTTTTGTTGGCCGGATTCAGTGTACTTGCCATAGAACTCACCCCCTCTATCTGATCTCACTGTTTTGATTTTCTTTTCTAGTTGGTTTTCTACCTCAGACTTAAAAATTTTAAAGGCTTTCAATGCTTGTGTCTTTTCTGAAAGTAGATAAATATAACTGTATCTAGAAAAGTCATCAATGAATGTGATAAAATACACATTCCCACAGATAGTTTGATGCCTAAATGGTCCACATATATCAGTGTGTATGAGTTCTAATAAATTTTGGCTTCTATATGCAGTCTTCTTTCTAGTATTAGTTATTTTTCCCTTAAAGCATTCAACACAGTCTGTTAGATCAGAAAAATCAAGTTCATTTAGGATGTTGTTTTTCACCAAAATTTTCAGTCTCTCTTTTGAAACATGGCCGAGTCTTCTATGCCATAAAAATGCAGACTTTTCATTTAGTTTGGTTCTTTTAACACCTGTTAAAGTGCTAGTACTGTTGGTGTTATTTTCAACAAGTAAAATTTCTTATTGAGCCATTGAACAATTTAACTGTAAATAATCATTCATAATAACACCAGAACCAATTTGAACAGAATTTTTAGAAATAAGAATTCCATTACTATCCATAACAAGTCTACAACCAGATTTTACTAAAAGAGAAACTGAAACCAAATTCCTTCTCATGGAAGGTACATAAAAAACATTGTCCAGAACTAATAATTTTCCTAATCCTAAATCGAGCTTTAAGGTTCCAATAGCCTTGACTGCCACTCTCATGCCATTGCCTACACACAGGTTCACTTCATCACTTTTTGGGATTCTCCTCCTTATGAATCCCTGCAAAGAATTAGTAATATGAATAGGTGAGCCTGAATCTATCCACCAAGACTGTGGTTCAACATTTATAAGATTAATTTCTAAGGAAAAAACTGTATTAGAAAAAATCTTACCCTTTTTGGCTAACCAATTTTTATAGCCTGTGCAGTCCTTTTTCATGTGTCCTAGTCTTTTGCAAAAGTAGCACTTGAACCTGAATGGCCTGTTTTCCTTGGCCACTGCAGCTGTTGAACTCTTAGTTATGGCTTTGATAGGCTTGAGCTTATTCTGGGGCTTTTTCCTTTTAGGCTTCTCAATAAGGTTAATGGTCGTAGCAGGTTCCTTTTCTTCCTTGATCCTAGATTCCTCATCCACACAGATGGATATAAGTTCATCTAAAGTCCAGTTTCCCTTTTGTGAATTGTAACTGGTTCTAAGATGACTAAAACTGTTCGGCAAGGAATGTAGTGCATAATGCACTACCTGCTCATCCCTAACCCCCATCAAGAGTTCCCTAAGTCTGCCATTTATATTGATCATCTTCATAATATGCTCTCTAACTCCCCCTGAACCCATGTACTTCAAATCATGAAACTCTTTAGTCAACCTAGCTGCTTCAGCTTTTTCACTTTCTTTAAACTTAGCACCTATGTGTTCCAGAAAATCTGATGCTAGCTCGGGCTCTTCAATACTTCCTCTGACAGTTTTAGACATAGAGGTTCGAATGAGGTTCTTAGCCATTCTATTGGATCTATACCACTTCTTGTAAAGATCAGTTTCCTTCTTAGTGCTCTTTTCAGTTAACTCTTCAGGTTTGTCCTCAGTGAAACAATAATCTATGTTCTCATGCATTCCCATATAGTTCTCTACAGAATCTAGCCAAGCTCTATAGTTGGTTCCAGTTAACATCAAGACACTGTTCAAGTTCATGTAAGAGTTACCTAAGGAGCAAAACAAAATTCAAGTGAGTTCTCAATTTTGTAAAGAAAATTAATTTTAAGTTTTCTGTGTTTTATTTAGCTTTAAGCAACCAAAACAAGAACATACAGAAAACCTAAACAATCCATACTTGCATTTATATCAGTCCATAACCAAAAACAATGTTAAGCAACACTTTTGAGCAGAAGCATAACATTCTGGAGTTCTTTATCAATATGCCATGTTTAATGGAAACAAGTTATCCAAAGAAATTTATCCACATCTTTAGACAGAAGAAAAATTTCTAAGTATCCGAATTTATTTTCATCAAACATGCATACTGCTGTTTTGTATTCTAAAACCACACTTGACCACTTCTTTGGAAGATAAAATTGAAGCATAGTTTTAAAACACAAAACACAATTTTAGTTTTGTTACTCGATCAGGCACAGTTACTTGGTCAGTTACTTGGTCAGTTACATGACCAGTTACATGTACCTGATCAGTGTTTTCTGCCAACATCAATGAAGGATGCTTTGTGCATCATAATCACTTATGCCAACAGAAAACCACAAAACACATGAGCTTTTATATTCTACCCATATCATTGTCTTTATAAGAAATTTAAGCTCATGCATCTGTCAATTTCAACGATGTGTAAAATTTGGGAGATTCTGGTTCTTCATACATCGTCATACGATCACAGATGCAATACCATATAAACAATCAATTCAACATGCATATCAATTCACACATACACATTGAAGCACAGACAATTGTTTCGATTCCAAGAATCCACAGAACAATCAAGAAATTGTAAATTTCATCCGGTCACCATCTACTCTAACCTAACGCACGCCGGGAATGCTTCTAGGGTTCTTGAGCACAATCAAAACTTAATTATCATGCTATGAATCGAAAACAATTTTCACAGAAAAACCTGTTTTTGCTTTTTCCCCAATTTGCTGCTTAAAAAAATCATAGCGGAAGCGTGAATTTTATATTTAACCAGATGCAGCAATCGACTTAAGTAACTTACCTTGATCAGGTACCTGACCAGTTACTTGGTCAGTTACCTGGTCAGTTACTTACTTGGTCAGGTACCTGATCAGTTACATGACCAGTGACTTGGTCAATAATCTGATCAGTTACTTGACCCGTAAAGCAAAAACCCTTAAAAAAAAAAAATTTATGTTTGTTTTGCAAAACCCTAAAACGATTTTTCATATTTGTGAGCCTATGCTCTGATACCAATTGTAAAACCATAGTTACATGCTCACAACATATGCACAACAATCATAATAGGTTTAAGGCTTACCTTCAGCAATAACAGTCATGGATTCCATCTTATGCAACTGCTTAACTCGATCACTGAATATAGTCTTCTGTTACTTACCAACTTGCTTCTCAATGGACAGAACAATATGCAATAGTCGTGGTAGTAATCAGGGACCAATTCATCTGTATATATATGAGACTTAAACCTCAAGAAGCTTCCCATTAAAGCATTCCTTGTCGGTTTAGGTTTCACTCTTAGATTCCTAATGTATCACAACTTGTAGCCTTTCTTGTCGACTAAGCAATGGATTACTATCCTTAATGAATTGATACACTATTCATTAAGTCACTAGTATTGATTTATTGTTTGTATCCATGTTAAACTAGGATTGATATTAAGCTAATCATCAATTACTTTATAATGATATGTGTTATGTCCATATTTGATCTTACAAATCTGCCATAAAGAACCATGATGAAGAACAAGACGACCACACCAAGAGGTGAATAATAATTTGAGAATTGAAAAAATGATTTCATGTTCACATTTTTAATAAATTATTTAACTTCTTAATTCATGATTGCAACTTTATGAATTGAATAATCATTTCATCTTGATATTTTCTTTAGGCATATACAAATATAGCAGAAGGATTATGACAAGATGTTCATGTTTTGCAAAGTTGATGTTGGAAAGAACAAACGCAGAGATATAGAGAAGAGATAGTGTAATTCAATTAAATTTCTTTTATTCTATCTTTCTAATATAGATGTCTCTTTTAGTCATTTTATTTATTGATGAAATTTGATTTGAAATGTAAAAATTATGGATGTATCTCAAGTAATTAGGGATGTGTATATAAAATTTCTCTCATACTATATACTAAAGCTCTAGCGTCTAATGAACAGTACTCTTCTAAGTAATTTTACTTTTTTGCCCTTGGGTCGAGTTGTGTTGTTTTGGCACCAGAAAGCGCGATTCTTTCTGTGCTTGAGAGAGGAGAGTAGAGGAACAAGGGAGAGAAGAAGAAAAGGGGGACGGACAGGAAAGAACAGGTGGAGAAAAATTGGGATTTTGCTGCGCACCCAATCCGTCTTTTCTAAAATGCTAGGCCGGATGAACAGTAACATGTCTAAGTTGTTTGACGATTTTGCCCGTACTTCTTGACACGTAGAACTTTGCCCGCTTCTTGAACTCGCTCTGTGATAGGTGGATTCCAATCCAGGAAAACACCAAGAAAAATAAATTTATCACGAAAAACCGCCTCATAAATCTCATAACCACCAATGCCAAGCACCATATAAAATAATTTTGATGAAATAAAAAGAGGAAAGAAAATGTTTCAAGTCGACACTATGATCTGGAATCAGAAAAAAAAAATATAGGCAACCTAATTTAAAGTCACTGTAACCAAACATTCAGCCCTTTCCTACGAAACTTCTCAACACCCCGCCCTTTCTTTATTCATAAATTTTACTAGAATGACCGGTGATCATTCAACTATACCACACACCAAAATAAAACAAGAAAAAGATTCTTTGCATCCAACAATTTTAAGACACTTCTGCCAACAAAGTAAAAAGGGAAAAAGTAAGACACTGGAGCCGACATGTATATGTTAAGAAAGGATAGTAATTTTATTGCTTAATGCTGTATTGAAAACAACTCGGTAAAGATGTGTAGTCAATTGGTGAAAACCGTCTTCTCTTCCTTTCTTCTTTGTTCTTCTTCGTTTAATTTTTGTACATTTTCTTGCTCTCTTCATTGTTATCCTATTACGAGTTGCATCAACATCGTCATGAAAAAGTAGAATATATGATCACCGGTATAAATTTCCATCCAGACTGCTAAAGTAAGCAATACCGACCACCATTTCATCGATCGCGCCATAGATATGGTGTGAATGTGTGATACTGTCCTTCGATGTTGGTGTAATTAATTTAACCTCTCTAAATGCTGCACACGAAAAAAACTATTCCAGCTTTAAAACACAGCTCCATTTTACTCTGCTGCAGCTTGTATAGTGGTATGGAGGTTTTTTTACGACCTCTAGTTCAGCAGACTGCAGATCACCCACACAAATGAAATGTAATTACCGAAAGACACTAATCAAATTCAATGAAAAATGGACACCCAAATCAACCTCAAATATTAAAATCTATCAGAACAGCTCTATAGCACTCTTGCAGTTATATGGTACACTATTCAGTTCAGCAAACTCTTCTATAAATTTATTATGATACATCATTCAAGTCCGCTAAATAAAGGACCGACTCCTTCCTTATTTTTGAGAAACAGGAGAACTATTAATCAGATATCTTTGCCGCGGTGGACGCCTTGTCCTCTTACCCCAACCTGTCACCGCCATACTTCTTTCCTCAGGTTCCTGCAGCTTCCCACATTGAGGCTGCTGCTCCATCTGGGGCTGACTAACTGCAGCCTGCACAGCACTAGAAGTAGGTAGTGCGCAAGTTCCCAAACGCTTCCTCCCTCTTCCCCCGCCAACCTTACCAGCATTTCTCTGTGATAAACCTGACTGCCAGCTGCTGCCGCTTGCTCTAATCGACCCTTCAAATGTTTGAAGATCCTCAGTCACCTCATTTCTTGACAAACAAGCAATACCAGGGAGAACATCCCTCTGGAAGTCCTTTCGTTGCCTCCCTCTCCTCGTCTGACCCCTTTGTGGCCGTTTTGACAGCGGCACTTCTTTTGGGTTGTCTGAAGGCACATTGCAGCACTGCTCTAACTTGGTTTCCGCCATATTTAATGTCATGTACTCAAAGTAATCCATCGCTCCCTTAACTTTTACCACATTATCCGTCTGTTCAAGATTTTTTTCGTTTGAAGAAACTATTTCTGCAAACCAAAGAAGGGAGTCGTCAATTACTGTTGCATCATCTTCACCACAAGCAGAAATTTCTTGATCAAGACCATGTGCAGCATTTTCCTGCATCTCATGAGCTTGTGATGATGAGATGGCAACCAGAGCCTCAGCTGCAACCCTGAATAAACCATCATGAGATGAATCAAAAAGTTCTGTACATTTTCTTTCCTCAGAAGCTTCTCCAACATTGACATCTGTTGCAACTATTACTGGTGCCTGCACAGCTATTCGAGTTTCTTCTTCAGTTAAACATCTGTTCAAGTCTATTTGGTGCCCTGAATAAGCATTGTCATTATCCAATCCCTTTTCTGAAAATAAACTCTGTGCTTTCAGTTGCTCTCCAACTCCAACAGAATTGTCATTGTCAACTGCTGAAGCAAGTGGACCATTACAAAGTGAAGCTGCCTCAAGCCAATGCAATCTTCCTTGTGGTGTTTCTTGGTTCCTCAGTCTGTAATGAAATTTATTATCATGCACATTAGGTGAAGGCTTTGCATTCGCCCTGCAACCTACACTCGAATACTGCCACTGAGGAACATGTTGTGTAAAATCTTTAGAAGCAGAACTATAGCTGCTGTCTGCATAGGGGAAGCCAAGTCTGATTGAAGGGTGATAACTGTGTAATTCATTGCTCTCAATCTTGGTGCGAAAGCAAACACCATTGTGGTGTGACACTTCAGATCCCAGACCTGGAGTTAATGGTATAGAATTGCAATCTACGAGCAATCTGTCCCTGATAACTTCAGGGTTTTGCTGCAACATCATTGAAGCCCCATTAGAGTGTGTGGAGGTGTTAAACAAACTGTTCGATTGACCTGATGTCCGGTTGTGGCTCAAGCTACTTGGAGGTCTTGCCCAAGTAGGAGGTGACTCAGAAATGGCGGCCACATCAGACTGAGAAGCCTTACCAGATGGATTTATATCTCTTTCAGAGATTTCTATACCAAAAATTGTCCTCTTGGCAGGCTCACATGCTTTCCTAGCTTCAGTTTCTGATGGTTCGCAAGGCTTCTGAGAATCTCGAAGGCCAAAACTTCCACCAAAAGAATTTCTTGTTTGATCTGAAATAAAACCATGTTAATCTGTTAGTTTAACTCGAAGACACTTCAGAGAAACCTAGTCAATGAGGTAGATTCACACATCATGGAATTTAGAGATTGAAAGAGACTAAGTTCTCGATGAAAAAGAAACAAGAAATTAAATAACTAGATTCTTACCAGCCTTGAGAGCATTTGTTAACCACTCCTTTTGGTTGCTTTGATTCTTCCCATGCAGATTACTAACTCCTCCATCCTTTCCCAGTTGTGGGTTCTCCGGGAACTTCTTTGCAAAAGGCCAGACACCTCTGTACACATTTGTTGACGCAGACATTTTATCAATCTGAATGGGTTCATTCAGAGTGGTCAAACCATAGCTTCTTTCTAGATACAAGCCAGAGCTCAAAGCACTATTGTTATTGCCAGATGCTTCACCAATGCGATTAAATGACACTTGAGCCTCATTTCTTCTGATAGGAGGATAATTTTCAGTTGCTGGCCCCAAGCAAACACCTTCTGGTTCTTCTCCATCACTGATGTATTCATCAGCTGGA
Organism: Rosa rugosa; assembly: GCF_958449725.1. NCBI lineage: Eukaryota > Viridiplantae > Streptophyta > Magnoliopsida > Rosales > Rosaceae > Rosa > Rosa rugosa. The sequence continues at coordinate 67,604,934 of NC_084820.1, forward strand.
AGTTCAAGGTTGAACAATCTTCTCTGAAGCTTCATGACTCCACTTTGGCTGGGGCCACCACTATTTTGCTGGGTGTTTCCAATAGAATTACAATATGATTGGCTGCTGATACCAGTAGTAGACATAGATGGTCTATGGTAATCGGGATTAACCAAGGGCAAACCAGATGAAAAAAGAGGTAATTGTGATGTCGCTGCTTCTTTTTGATGTTTGAGCAGTTCTTTGCTTTTGATCTCATTCATCAAGTCCTTTTGTCTTTCGTAAAGACGATGAAGTTCATTGAGCTGAATGACAAAATCACAGATAAATATGTTCAAGTAAAGATAACTATTTTTGTGGGTACACAGAGTTAGAGACTTTGTTAACAATACAGACTTCAGAGCACGAAAAACAAAGGTTGTAGAATGTAGACCTGATGTTTGAAAATGGATTCATGCTTCAATATCATTTGCCTCACTTGTTCCTTACTGCATCCATGAAATCCATCAACAACTGGCCTCGTTGGGAGTATGTCATATTGTTGCCCATTCTTCAAGGTTTTGTTCTCGTGCAGTAGGGACCATCCACCATGGCCAGCATTGTTAGTTAGAGTCGGTATGGAATAATATCCTGGTAGATACATCTTTGACTGTACTTCAGTTCCCATTCCTGCAATTAACTCGATAAACATCGACAAATTGGCTTAGATATAGAAAGAAGTACTGGACTTTAAAGTTCATTAATAGCAAAGAAGCAGAATACTCGGTATTTTACCAAGGGAAATATTACCAAAACAATCAGCAGACTAAATATGGCTTGAAACTAGAGGCGAATGAAAATTTCCAAAACTTCCTCAAGATTCGAGAACAATATTGATTTTCCAAGAAAACTAATGTCAATAATAACTAAACCAAATTTCACCAATGTTAATGCTGACCGAAATTTATATCAGAAACCTAACTAATTGAGCAAGCAGAAATCTTTACCAACAAATAGACTAAATCAGCAAGATTCCACAATTCTATTTTTTCAATTAGTCTACTGGCACTACCATCTTCATTAAGACCACAAAAATGGAAATAGATTATCATGCACAACTAATGGAAATAGCATTCATTTTTAGTGAAAACCATTAATCATACGTCCGGGTTGAGCACATCCTCAACCCAATCTTCCTAGCATCTGGAAAGGAAAGAACACATCATCTAGACCCAACTGCAGCTTTAAATTACCAAAATTGAATTGTAATGGTACATCTTGTGACCAAAAGAATAAATATATTTTGTTTTATTTATCCATGAACTCAACTAAAATGCTATCTGGTTCTCAGAAATGAAGAAGTTTATATCGTCTCAACTAAAAAACAATTTCCAGGGATTTACAGATGTCCAAAGCAATACTGAACACCCAGCTAGATAGTCCTTCAGACCAGCACAGACAAACCCAAAAACGAAAAAACTTGGCTAATCAACATCAAAAGACAACAAAGCAATCAAAACTTGACCAATTACCCAAATCAATGTTAATGTCTTTGCTGAAGATAACAAATCAAAACTAAGAGCAACCAAGAAAACAAAGCAAAGGCAGAGAGAAAGACAGTCATAGAATCAAACCCAAAAACCATCAAATTCCATATAAAGACACAAAATTTAAAATCTACCTCATAAGATGATCCTCCTCTAAGCTCTGCAAGAACCAGAACACAAAGACAAACACTCAACAGAGCCCAAACAAGGAAGTGGGTACTTCTCTACTGGCATTGAAGATTGGAGAAAACTAGGCCTAATTATCCCCAGACAGAAGAATATACAGAGAGAGAGAAGCAGTTTTGTTTCAGATCTGCTGGGCCAGAATCTGATGAGAAAATAGAGGAGGGATCCCACATCCCAAACACGAGAAGATCTTTCCTACAAATGACTTCAATTTTGTCAACTTGTGGTCTGCCATTATTCTAATATTTATATTAAAAAAAAAAAAAAGAATACACCTTGCTTCGCCTATGGCCTTGGTTTCAATGATTTCTTTCTCCCCCACCCAATATAATAATTACTTTTCTTTTCTGGGTTTTTCAAGATGTGAAAGATATGGGCTTTTTTTCCACATTTTTTCTTTTCTAGATTCTCTCCACCTTCCATGGTTTTTGGGTAACTCAATATTTTATGTAGGGAAAGTACTTAAAAAGATGGAGACACCTGGGTTTTACTGAAGCAAACAATCCTAACAGTTTCCTAATGTGGCTCAGACCCTACTTCATTGGATCTTTCTGGGACTGTTAAACCCACGCGCGCGTGTTTCTCGCATGAAAGATTTTCCTTGTCTTGCAAAGTACATCGTTGTACGATGACGACGTTTGCCTGGTCGGAGAGTCTTATTCACGCGCTTCCAGTAGCGCGTGGGGGATTCAGGATCAAAATCTATGTTGCTTGAAGACTTGAACCAAATTAGAGGGAAGTAAATTGGAATTTGCATTGAAGTTACGTTGCAATTATGCAAAAGGAAATAGACTGTTTTGTTGGATTTGTTTTAGTTTTGTCCAAATTTGATTGGATTTTTCTCCATTTTTATAGGTCAACTCAAACATATGGAATAATATTTGGGGGATGAATTTTGTTTTACGCTTTTATTACATCATGGCAATTATGGTACATAAGTATTAAGATAATGATATTTAGATTCTCTTTATTAGTGTTTGATTATTCACAATGTTGTTCGGACGTTGACATGTTAACTATAATGCTACATGACAACCAAGATTGGTTCTTATCTTCATATCTTCTGGAAACGTAGAACTGGGTCTAATCATTTGGCTAATCTTTCATTTCTTGTTTTATAAGCTTCTTTTATTGTGTTGAACCGTTTTGCATAATTTGGTAAAATCTATGACGTCGAACTTCACGTGAAATTTTACTGTTTAAATTTAATGAACTAAAAATACTTTACTTATTTGTCATCATGTTAACAATTCGACGTGTTATATTATTTGACCGTTGATTTCTTATTTTGTGTCGAACTGCTTCACTCAAAGTTATATTTTGGTAAAATTTGTGAGGTCGAACTTCACGTGAAGTTTTATAGTATAAATTTAATTAACTAAACATATATTATTATCTGTCGTCATGTTAACAATTCGATGTGTTATGTTTTTTTATCATGGATAAAAATCATAAACTTAGTATTAACATAATCTCCAACCGAAAAATACATTTAACTTTTTTTCTTTAAAAAAGACTGAAGTTCAAACTTTGACCTAGAGTCAAAGGAAAATTCATGGTACTAGGGATGATGTTTATATGGCATGCGTACCAAGTATTGCAAGTCAATGTATTTTTCCTATCCTTCATACTCTAGTTTGACCTATATATTAATATGGTACTTGGATGCAATAGATTATATCCCTTTCTTGTCCAAAAAATCATATACCTTTCGGCCCCGTTTGGTTCGCATCACATTCGAAAAAGATTTATTTTCCTTTCCAGACGGATATGGAATGGAATATGTTTTGGTATTTCCATGTGAGTGTTTGGAATATTACTAGAAATTCAATTTTGGAATTAGTTTTTCATTTCTATTGTAGTGTTTGGTAAGTCATAAGAATGAAATATGAAATTATAATTTTCAATAATGCCCTCTTACTAATTAAAGTACATCAATTTATAAGGAATATTGGTGGAGAATATAAATTTTTAGAGGGATAATTAATGTAATTTTGCCTTTGACATTGGGAAATGGAAATAGAATACCACCTATGACTAGGTAATTCTATTCAGGTTTTATGAGGGAGTCAATTTCCAGTCAAATGTTATTTTTTATTTCCTTTCCAATCTTTAATTACAACCAAACGGCACGTCTGAATGAAAAATGAAATTAATTCATATTCCATACCATGATTTCCTGCCATCCAAACGGGGTCTTCTTGTATGCTGGGTAATGGGTATAATCTTAGTTGGAAATAGCACACAATTTTGGAAGGAAATCTTCCAATCATTGGATTCATCAAATAGGCAGTTCATATGGAGTAGAGGATAGCAGAGGAATTTCATAATCATCAAAGAAATGTTAAGGAAATGTTACAAGATAACGAGTCACTTTAAAATATAAAACAGAGAAAAAGAGGAAGCACGGTAATAGCAAGTGACAAAAATAAGAGATTCACGAGACCTTACCTTACCCGCAATCGAACGGCCGTTATGCGTCTTAATTTTTTGATTCAATCTGCTATGCTTAATCTTGCTTATGTTTTGATTGCCTTTTGATTTTGTTGTTTCTTTCAAAGGGTCTTCACTTCATTTCATATCCCCTAGATACTTTTTTTTTTCTTTAATAAATTCTTTCGATTGCACCAAAAAAAAAAAAAAAAACCAGTGTAATAGAAAGTGGATGAAAATCATAACAGCTTTGTCATTAGTTAGTAGGTTTACATTTACAGAAAACAGAAATGACCAAAAATCAATCTTCTTGATTGCAGCTTGAGCTTCTTCTCTCTCTCATTGCTGCTTCAAGGTAAAGCTTCTTTTTGTCGTTCTTGTCCCTCTTCTTTCGGCTTCAATCCCTGCCTTCTCAATATTGTGGTAATTAAACATAGTAGATCATTATCGGCGACTTGCAATATAATAACGTGCATCACAAAATTGCAATACACATAGATGTATTTTGATATTAATTAAGACAAAGCATCAGAGACCATGAACTAACTGAAACCACACTAAAAAGACCAAAACACAATGTTTGAGTAAAATTGCTACGAAGCATGGTGTTGGAATCAAAATATTTAGCATCAATTTTTGAACCAAATTTTTTTTTTTTTTTGACTTTGTCAAGGGAAACCCAAAGGCTTTCTAGGCCCAAGATAAACCCCTTCGGCGCATGTGAAATGCTCCAACTGTGCATTGCAGCACAGTGCCCGGCCATTTTGAACCAAAAATTTAGTTATGCTCAAACAGCTTGAGCATTCAGCATTTATTAGATTCAACCATATTTCTTCCTATTTAAGCTACAGTTTCACCTTACAAGCTTAACTGATAGACAGTACCTTCCACATATTAATTAGTACCCACCTCATCCACAAGATGCTATAAATGCACTGCAAAAGTAGACTGAAAGAAGAAGAAGTGCAGGAATATTACGACTCAGATATCTTAGTTTTCAATTTCAAATTCTCAGTTTGTAAATCAAAATCAAAAGCTCAGATATCTCTCTCTCTCCCTCCCTCACTGACTCGCTCACTCGCAGCGTCTCTCAAATCAGCTCGCTTCTCTGTCTTTGATTCCCAAGAAGATCAGCTCGCTTTTCTCTGCACATTACTCCCTTCGGTTCCCGCAATGCTCCTCCGATTCTAATTACAGGTACTGTTTTTGGACTTATTGTTCGTTTATGGTGGTGTTTTGGTTTAGAAATTGGAAGCAATTGAGTATATGGCTATGTGGAATTGAATGGGCTTCAGTAATATAGCAACTGATTAGGATGGAATTTGTGACTAGTTGGCTGCAATCTGTGACTAGTTTTCTGCATTTTGAGAAAATAGGTAGAGCAGAGTAGCATGGAACTTTGACATTTATGCATGTTTTCCTGTTAAACTCTAGAGGATATATGCATGTTTTCATGTTTTTCCTTTTCTACTTCAATAGTAAAAGGAAGACTAAAAAGAGATCATTCTCTAAAATTCCTTTTCATGTATTGTATTTAGAAATTGCTGCATAAGAGTAGTTTCATCTGATAATTGCTTTTAGCAGGTTTTAATGGGATACTGCTTAAGGTTTCCTTTTTGGTGTATACTGGATAGCATCTCTGAAATGAAAAGGAAAATTTAACTTGGAAAGGCTGAACTGAACTGAAGGCTAAATTTAACTTGGTGCATACATGATGTTTGATTGGTCAACTTATGGTGTTCATGCTGTTTGTGAGTTTGAATTTTGAATATTTGCCTGGACTGGTTTTGTGTTTTTCTGATTTTAGGCTTACCAAGTTGAATTGGAGTCATTGGCGGTTGAATTAGACGAGGAGAACGAGCGGCTTTTGAAAGAGAAGGTAATGAATTATGCAATTGCTCTTCAATTGTGTTATTTTAATATGCGACTCTCTTATTCGTGAACTGTGTTTTCCTATTCTAATCTTTATGCTCTTTAATCTTTCCCACATGGTAGGATTAGCTTCAACAACACAATTAGTAATCTAATAGTCACAGTCAGTATTCGGGAGAATTAGAATAGTTGAATGCCAAATTCTAAGTTAAATTGGATAATATGTCTGTGCATCAAAGATTAAGGATTTTGTATCTTCTTCTTTGGCTGTCCTCATTTTATGCAATAGCCTATTTGCTTGGAACATTAACTATACAGTCTATACTGAATCTGAAAACTTTTCTTTTTCGTCCACCAGTTGATTACCATCCATCTTAACATAGCTACTTGCATAATTGATTCACTGATAGTTAAAACTCCCATTCAATTGACTAGTTAAATTAGATAGGTTTTGAATAATGCACAATCATGATTACAATGAAGATCATGATTGCAAGGATTGGTGTATTGGTACTGCAATACTATTTTGAATAACATCCATGTCTACCTGCAAAAGCATTTGGCATCATTTGATTACTCCATGATGACCAGAATTAAACAATACTAGCTTATGTCTACCAGCTTAAGTCTTTGATTGCCACTTCAGTTCTCATTTCAGCATAGCTTATGACTTTGCTAACTATATTGAGCACAGTTTGAACAATTATATGACAGGGTATATTCTTTTGGAAGGACATCCATTCTAAAAAGTTATAACTTTATTAGTAATATTAGTCTGGTATGTTAGTATGAGTTGTCTTGATAGCCAAATATGTTTATCACATATTAGTCTGGTAATATATCAAATATGTATTAAATATTAGTTGTCTTGAGTTAGCCCTCGTTTTCTAAGAGACTGGTAATATTAGTCTGCTTGATACCCAAATACTAGATTCTGTTTTGACATATTAGTAAGTTCAAGTTTAGGTTTAAGAGCTTAATGCCAACATTCTGTTTCAGTGTTGAGGGCTTAAGGCCAACATTCAACCAGAACATGCTTTAGCTGTCTTTCTAGTACATACCTTATTTTGTTATGAGAAATCATCCAAATTTGTACTAGTGAATCGGTCAGTCCCTCTGTGTTCTTGAGCTAGCTGCACAATATTTATATAAATGAATTTTGTTTACTGTTCAAAGTGGATGGCAAGTCTTATGCAGTCATCTGCACTGAATGTGTCACTTGTACAGTATATATACATCACCTGTTTGTACCAAAACTTTGTATAAGTGGTAGAATGTTTCTAACTGTTGATTTTCCTGTAAAATGTACAGATGTTGTAGCAGTAGCACCTCCATTTCTTTACTTGGATCAAGTGAAGAGCTCACTAACAGATCGTATTGAGATATCCGGTCAAAATTCTTGGGTTGGAAAAGGTGGGGCTTTCACTGGGGAAATCAGGTTAGTCTATTCTTCACACATATGCTTTCTCCTTGCTGTTAAAAGAATTTGTTCTTGTTCTGTTGGTTGCTCAGTATGCGCCTATCTTAAACCTTGCTGAGTTCTTAGTTCTATCTATGAAGCACAGCTCTATCACCTTCAGAAATATATAATTGAACTTAACTGGTTGTCTAAAAATTCCAAATATTAGGCCTAGAATGACTATGTCCAATAATTTGCATTAGCAGACTGGCACTGTAGGAAGCACTCTTGCATGGCCCAAAAGCTCCATTAAATTGCTTCTTTTAGTAGTTAAAATAGCAGGTACCTTTTGTGATACATTCTCTAGAAAGTTATTAGTTCCTGCCTGTTCTATTGCTGAATCGATGTTTGTTTGAATCAATAGGGTATGCATGAAATTTGGCTTCAAATGTGTCCTCAGTAATGTTCTGCTTTCATTTGAGATTCAATGATGTTTACAATTGAATGAAAGGACTGAAATCGTTTCTTTCTGGTTAAGCCTTTGTTTGTTTTTATCTATTGCCTGGAAAAATGTTTTTATATGCAATCAGTCTCAGTTTCTTTTTGTACGTCAATTTGCAGACATGTTCCCAGTGCCTACTGAACAAGCAACAAAACTGCAAGATAGGAGATGGATCCCTATCAAACCTCACATAACAGCTAGTATGCCTCTAAATCAGAATAAACCAAAATATATAGACGAAACAGATTTTATGTACAACAGTTAAAATTTAAACTCAGACAATAAAATTTAAACTCATTGTCAAGATATACTAAAAGCTTATTGGGTACGTTTTTCCCTATCAGCTTGACTTCCAGAAAACTTTTTCCGCAGAGATTCGACTTCTTCGCCGTTCAACGTTGTGAACAATGTCTTGGGTTCTCCAATCTTGTGACCATCAGGTACGATCTCCCAAGGCCGTTTTGCTTTATTGACATCACAAAGGGATTTGATCGACTCAGGAGGCAAGTTTAGCTGCTCAAGTACTCTAGCAGAAAATGAGGGCATGTAAGGTTCCAATAAGCAAGCAAGAAGATGCACTAACCCTACTGAAGTTTTAATGACAATGGAGCACCGAGGTCGGTCCTCCTTGTAGAGCTTCCAGAACTTGGATTCTTGGAGATATGCATTCCCCTCGCTAGAAATGCTCATGGCTATTTTCAGCCCTTGCTTTAGTTTGAGCTTCTCCATTGCTTCTATGTATTGCTCGACGTATCTACCGACTATTTCTGCTAATTCAAGTGTCAAGGCATCAGAGTCTGCATGTGGAGCATCAGGAATGGTGTCACCGTATCCTCCTTTGGCTGAAGGTTTGGCGACGAAACTCAAAACTCTGTTGATGAAGTTGCCCAAATTGCCCACCAACTCACTTTTGAGTTTTGCTTGTAAATCGGCCCAGGTGAACAATGTGTCTGATACCTCAGGCCTATTAGTCAGCAGGTAATAACGCCAAACTTCAACTGGAATGCCCGTTCCTTTTGCATCGTTTCCAAAAACTCCAATGCCTCTACTCTTGGAAAACTTGCCTTCTTCATAGTTCAAGTATTCAGTGACACTAATGTTCTTCATGAGTGTCCAATTTTCTCCGGTTCCAAGAAGCGCGGAAGGAAACATGACCGTGTGAAATGGCACATTGTCCTTGCCCATAAACTGATACAATTCGACATCCTCGGGATTCTTCCACCACTTCTCCCAGTGATCAGGAGTGTGACACTTAGTAATGGAGATGTATCCAATAGGAGCATCGAACCACACGTAGAATACCTTGTCCCTGAAGCCATCGTGTGGAACCGGAACACCCCACTTGAGATCCCTTGTAATGCAACGTTGTTTAAGCCCCTCTTTGAGCCAGGCATTTGTGATTTGAATCGCATTCTGACTCCAACACCCTTCCACTGATGCCTTATTGATGTACTCTTCCAACTTATCCTTGAGCAAAGGGAGCTCCAGAAACAAGTGATTTGTTTCCCGAATCCGCGGAGTTTCCTTGCATACCTTGCATTTAGGATCTTTCAGTTCCGTGGGATTCAAAAGCTTTCCACACTTGTCACATTGGTCTCCTCGAGCAGAATCATAGTAACATCCTTGAGTAGGGCATGTCCCCTCCACGAATCGGTCCGCTAAGAATCTTTTGCATGAGTCACAATGGAGCTGCTGGATTGTGTTTTCAGCAAGGCGATCACTGTCCAACAATTTCTTGAAGATTTGTTGGCAGACCTCAGTTTGCTGCGGCGTGGAAGTTCGGCCGAATTGGTCGAAGCTTATGTTGAACCACTCATAAACCTCCCTATGGATTTTGTGATACTTGTCACATATCTCTTGGGGGCTGCACTTCTCTTCCATGGCTTTGGTCTCCGTTGCTGTGCCATACTCATCGGTCCCGGAGATATAGACGGTATTGTATCCCCGGAGACGGCAGTACCGAGCAAAGACATCGGCGCTCAGGACGCAGCCAATGATGTTCCCGAGGTGGGGAACGTTGTTAACATATGGCAAGGCACTAGTGATCAGGATGTTTCGCTCCCCCGGGATGGGGAGCTTGGGGACGCTCTGGTCCTGCTTGGCGAGGTCTCCCATTTTCAAAGTTTATGATAATCACGCTAGCTTCTGACTTGGTTTGTGTAGGGAGAGATCGAGTTGTGTTTGTTTGTTTTTTTTTTTTTTTTGCTTAATTTGATGGTTGAGGCAATGAGGCTTCAATTTATATGCCCAAGTTTCTTGGGGAACAAGTACTAAATCCCTGTTTCGAGGAAAGTAATGCTTCCCATATCTGATTAGTATTTGATTATTTTCTTGCGGTTCTCGTCTCTCTCTACTGGCGGCAACAACCCCTAGCTCTAGGGTTTTGCTTGCCGAAATCGGTCTGATGGTGGTGATCGAGGGTCGCCGGCTTCTGGTGGTGGTGCCTTTCCTCCGTTCTTGCGGCCTTTTGGTGGGCTCAAGACTGATGTTGATGCTTCTCTGAAGGGGGACGTGTAAGGAAGGTATCAAGGCTGCGTTTGGGCAGTTTTGGCGTTGAGCAATTACATTTGGTGAGTGAAAACAATAGGGGAAAATCTTCAAATTAGGATTCTTTGATTTCATGCATTGTCTCAATTCTGGTTTGATATTCAATTCTTTGTAGATAACTTTGAGGGGTTCTTTAGATTAATTGCCTCAATATTTGTTAATGAATCTGGTCTTTGCTGTAATTTTCACCATGGAGATTTAGCAGCTAATGATTTTTTGGATTTGTTGGAATAGATTTCAATTAGATTAAGAGTTGTTTGTATATGAATATCTGTTAATTGTGATTCAGAGACCTCTGTCATGAATGATAAAGTAGATATTGTACTACCTATAAGTGTCATGATGGAGACCCGTATGGGGTGATCTGAATGCCGTCGTAAACTTTAGCTATTATCTCTGAGTTTTTCTGGATTTAGTTTCTTCACACTGATGCTAGATTGTTTTGAAATTCTTGCAATTTTCTATTAAGGTTGGACAGTGGAACATTCTATATTTATTGGTGATGGTACAGTTTAATACTTTCAGGAAGTCAACCGTATTCTCTTAGGTTTGAATTGTGAGAAGGCACTAGAAAAAAAATTATGTCCTAGAATCTGCTAAAGCGTTGTCTTCAGTACATGATTTTGATCTCCAGGTAGGCATTTACTAACTGTTGCATAATGACCTGCAATACCATGCTCATGCCAACAGTTCACAACCAAGGGAAGTCTGATAGGAATATTCCTGTCAGCACATTTTGCAGTGTTTCTCTGTGATCTTGCATTGCATCTGTTGTTTGGATACTTCTTTCGTGATTCCCAGTATATTTAAAAGGAGCTGTTATCCATACTCTAAAAGTGTCATCTTCAGCTCCTTCTATTTCAAGATTTTCAGAAATACCACATATTGATAGTAACTGATAAGGTATAGCAGCAGCGAATTGTAACAACTCTTGGACCTGGCTTCAGTTTTGTAATGTTCTGTGGTTAATTAAAGAGTTTCACTTTCCTCCATTTAACGTTTGGGAATACTGCTACTGTTAGTGTTCAAGTATATAAAGTTCTATCCCTTTCTCATTGAATCTCATTGTAAGGTATATAATCAAGCTCTGCATAGGTGAAAACTATATTGTATGATATTTTCAACTTTAGAGCGTATATTAACTCATATATCCTTTTCGATCATTTCAATTGTAATTACAATTCATTTGATAACTTTATTTGTCGATGAAATCGTAGGACTAAATGATTCATCAAAAAAGGGGATGACTGAAAGGTTTTGGTTTTCCTGTAGGTGTGGAGCATGTTGGGGGAGATGCTATATTCCTGAAGGTTTCTTGCTCCTAAATCACTGCATTATCTTACATTCCTAAAATGTGTTTAAAGATAGATCGTGAAGCCTTTATTTACTATACTTGACATTTGGTAATGATCTTGTTTATGAAAATTGCAGTGGATCCTTCATGATTGGAGTTCCACAAATGAGCAAATCCTTGCGTCAGTGCAGTCCGAGAACCTGCTTGCTCTCAAATAATTGTTGGCTATAGGCCTATAGCAGTGGTCTAAACAACTTGGGTCATCAAGAGTCTTCTTTTGTGCCCCTGAATTCCGATTTATGTGTGTTTAGAACTTTAGATGTAGGCCTAGTTCATTACTAGGTTTGGTTGGCTGTGTTTCTTCTATTTGATTTCTATAGTCTTTTTTCTTTGTTGATATTATTGGTTAGAACTTGTCTGAATAAACATAATGTATTATACAAAACAAATACATCATATTTCATACTTCCTAATTACGAATACGATCCTGGTTACAGTTTACATTTACATTGCTGATATGAAATATGCAGTGCAATTTGATGTCTTTCGTCTTTTAGTCATGTTCTAGTTACTATCATCTATGTTGCTTTGCTTCATTGCTTTTCTTTCCATTGCCACTTAATTTGCTTGTCGTCTTTCTCTTTTCAGGGGGGGGGGGGGGGGGGGGGGAAGAAAATCTGAAGATTTAACTCTGTAACAGACCCCTTTTTGGGGCTTGACTAGGGATAATTTCCCTACTTTACTCTGAAACCTTTCGCAACAGTCAATACATGCACATTTGACCATTTAGCCAGGTTTGGCATTGGTGAACAGTTTCATTGATGTGGCTTTACCCATATGTAACACTTCCTGATCTGCAAAAACAGCAAAACGATGAGCATGGACTTAGATTGCAGTTGATACATCTAGCAATACCATATATAGAATTCTTTAAGATATGAGATGCACTAGTTCATGAGTAACTGTAGGAAGTAGGAACACTAAGTTAAAAGTACATTTGAGTTTTTTTTACTTCTTAACAACTAATTTCATTTTTTTATCGAAAATTATACAGTGCACCTAATGTAGTGATACTGTGTTATGTGAAACCATCTTAACCGGATTCCTTGATAGTGTTTTCCCAACTAAGTAAGAATTTGACAGATATACAACATATTTGAGTTTTTTTTTTTTACTTCTCAACAACTAATTTCAACCAACTTTATACTTAAGATTTCTGAGCTTATTGTGTAAATTAACTTCATAATGCCAAGTTATCCATGAAAATTTCGTTAACCCTTCACAGATGCCCAATGATCAATACGAACTTCATTAAACCAAGTTAGTGTACTATATAAATTTTATGGTAACCCTTTTACAGATGAGTAAAATGGAATTTGTACACACTTAACTGATTACATTAGTTAACAATTTACGATCTCACCGAACCTTTCTACGGCCCATAAGCCCAAGAACCTTCTCCCAAAGCCCAGCACTTCCCACATTACTCAAGTCAATTACACTTGGGCTACAAGCTGCTACAGTCCAATAACCAGCTCTTATCTCATTCTTCAATTGCTCCTTTTCCCACCCACAATACCCATCAAAGAACCTGAAGTCCCCAAGCTCAACCATATTCCTCTTCACCATTTCAGCTGCGCAACCCACACTTTCCTTTGTCCCATAATACAATCCCTTCATCACCTCATCAAAAACACCACTCCTCCCAACTATAACATCACCCTTCTTGGGCCTCACTAAGAACAGCCCTTCCTCCAAAGGCCCACCGAAGAACAGCGGCCTGTCTGAGAATGTCCCGGCGACATCTAGAGCCGTTGATCTTGTTTCTTTGATTGACATTAGGGAGGGCCGGTTTAGTATGATGCCTGACGGGCCCAAAGGCCCAGTGGACAAAACCAAAATAACTGTCCGTTCAAAAATATGGACCCCGTCCAGCTTTTCGGTGGCAAGGAGTAGGCAGCCTCTTTCGGGCTCGTGGATTGTATGAGCCCACTTGTCACCAACAGTGATGGGCCGAGGTTGATCCACCACAGTGTCTAGATCAACAACTGAGGAATTAGGCACTTTGGGCACTGATGCTTTTTCTGCAGCTACCAGTTTTGCTCTGAATGATCGCCAATCGGTATTAATGGAAGGTTTGTGGTCATCACCGGACGGTGAAGGCGACTCCATCCGGCAACCTATAGTTTGACAAACACCCATTAAAAAATGCAAGAAGAAAGCAGGGAAGTCCTATTTGAAACAAAATAAATAGAGCATCTTACTTGTGATTGAAGATGGAATGCCAACTCTTTTGCTTTGAAATTGAGTCGAATTTCGCTTGGGGAAAGTAGCAGACTCTAAGGTTTTGGTGAAGGAATTCGAGGCAAGGAAACAAGCTTCCATGTCTGGTTCCTTTCTGCTCAAGTTTCTTTTCTCTTTTTGAGTTTTGATGGCTGATCAAATGTTCAAAGATGGCAAAGAATAAAGGGCATGATGATACTGATATATACAATAAGTTAGGCCAATGTGCACCACAAGGTTGTGTCTGATCCAATCCCATTGTTCATATCCCATCCCAATCCATGTTGGAGGTCACTTTTGAGTTTCCAAAAATCCAAAGTATGGGCCAGTGGATATGACTTTACACATAGCACAAAAGGACTAAGACCTTGTCCTTGTTTGTGGGTGATGACGTGTGATACTCATACCCAATTATTTGTTCCGCTCTTGTTTCCCATACCCTGGATTCTGAAACATAAACTAGTGAGTAGTAAATGACCTTACTTTCAGGAACACAGTTGAATTATTGAGCAATTCTAGTAAAAAGTTCTAGTAAAACAATGATTTCATTAACAAATTTAGGCGGGGATACAACAAAATCAGCCACAATGATCAGTAAGACAGTAACAAAATGATCATGCTAATTGATGATAGTTACATGAGCAAGAATCAGACAATCCCCTTCTATATATCAACAGGTATACACAAATATTCTTACACTATATTGGTGAGAGGTTTCTCTCTGGAATCTTTTCCACCAATGTAAGAGGCTTGCAGAAGTCTTTCTGGCCAGGTTTGAGTGCACCTATTCTAATGGTAATACACTAATACTCGTTGAGGATGTGTCCGCTTGCTTCAGGTCCTCACCTAGTCTGTTAATCATCCCATATATGTCATTCGATTTGGGATGAACTCTATCGAATACTGTAAATTCATGTACCTCATCATCCACCTCGATGGAACTAGCCCCTGAAGTTTTCTGAACTCCTATGCTCCTCATTTGTAGCCTCATATTGGCCATGTTTTCCCAATCACCAGCTGCAGCATACATATTTGAGACGATGGAAAAATTTCCTGGATCTGATGGCTCTAACTTAACAAGCTGATCCAGTGCCTCCTCTGCTAGTTCAAGGTCATTATGCATCCGGCACGCCCCTAAAAGGGTACCCCATATAACAGCATTCGGTTCCATTGGCATGCTATGCACAAGCCTAAAAGCTTCCCTAAGACGCCCTCCTCGACCCAAAAGGTCAATCATGCAACCGTAATGCTCAATTTCAGGTACAATCCCATACTCCTTTTCCATAGTATGGAATGCATGAAGCCCCTCCTCCACAAAGCCTGAATGTGTGCAGGCACATAAGACACCGATAAAGGTGACCTTATCCGGCCTAAACCCAGCTTTCTCCATTCTAGAGAACAGCTGAAGTGCTTTCTCACCGTGTCCATGCATGGCTAACCCTTGGAGCATTGAATTCCAAGACACCAAATCTTTCTTTGCGATCCCATCAAACACTCTATACGCTTCCTCCAAGCCACCACACTTTGCATACATATCAAGCAACGCATTCAAAACCGGAGTACTACACTTGAATCTATTCCTCTCAATAGATTCATGAACTTTCTTCCCCAATGCAACCAAACCAGACTCCGCGCAAGCAGCCAATATACTAATAACAGCCCCATCATCCAGCTTCAATCCATCTCTCTCCATCTGATCATACAACATAATCGCCTCCTTAGCAAGCCCCTTCTGAGCATACCCAGATATAATAATGGTCCACGGAACCAAATTCTTAAAAGGCATCCTATCAAACATCATCCTCGCCATCCCCATATCCCCAACTTTACTATAACCCGAAACTAAAGTCGACCAAGACACCACATTCCTCTGCGGCATCCTCTCAAACAACTCAAACGCTTCATCCATCTTCCCCGCCTTCGCATACCCATCCAGTATCGAATTCCAGCTCACCGCATCTCTCTCAGGCATATCATCGAACAAGTTGCGTGCATCTCTCAGCTCCCCAGCTTTCGCCAACCCCCCAATCATAGAGTTCCAAGAAACAATATCTCTCTCACCCATCACCCTAAACAACTTCTTCGCCTCACTAACACCAAACAATCCGCACTTCGAGTAAGTATCAATCAGCGAATTCGGCACGAAAATATCGCCACAGAACCCGAATTTCTCAACCTGGGCATGAATCATCTGCACCACAGGCAGCCAATTCCTGCCGGAACACGCCTTTAGAAGAAAAGGGAAGGTGAAATTATCAGGGTAAACCCCATTCACCTGCATATCGAAGAAGGCCGCGAAAGCCTGGGAGCTCTGGGAGTTGTGAATGTGAGCTCTTATGAGAGTGTTGTACAAGTGAACATTGGGGTGGTGGACTTGGTTGAAGACGTTGACGGCGAGGGCCATCTGGCGGCAGAGAGAGAAGGCGGCGATGAGCTTGGGGGCGGTGTGGAGGTCTTGGTGGAGATGGGATTTGAGGATTTGGGCGTGGAGTTGCTTGACGTGGCTGAGGTTTGTGCAGCGGTGGAGGTCGGAGAGGTGTTGGTCGAGGAGTCGTCGGCGGGAGACCCAAGTTGGGGAGCGGACAGGGAGGCACATTTGCATGGCGGGAAAGAGAGGTGGTGGTCGGATTTGGGTTAACGGTGGAGAAGAGACATGGTACACTGGCGCACGCTTAGGATTTGATTTTGGTGCGGGGACTGAGAGTCTTGAGACACAGACCACGCAAAAGAATTGGGCCGGTGCTTAGAGAGAGTAGCGGGCCGCAAGAACCAATTTTTTGGGCTTTGTATTGGGCTCCGTACACAACTCTAACGGGTATTGAGTTCCGCTTGTGTTTAGCGCGTTCAGGCTCGGATATAAGCAAGTCCAGTTTGAGCCTTGCTACAAGGCTAAACTCACAAAGTTCGTGAATGACTCGTGTTCATTCACGAATCGAGTTTAATAATGAACTTTTCGTTTAACTTGTGAATAATCTCTAAACTACGTACAAATTGAATCAGTTTTTTTTTTTTTTTTTTTTTGCATTAGTCAAACAATTGACCGAGCTTATGATTGTAAAATATACAAAGTCATAGCCAAAAACAATCCAAATCAGGTTGAGAGCCGTCGAAGCTTTCTTTTAGATTACTTTTTCATTTTCTATTCCTAACAGCTCCTCTCGCATAGAAGCGGAACCAGATGAACCGAAGGGAGGAGCAATTTCATGAATTTAAAGAAAAGAATGAACATTCACCACCAAACATCAGTCAAGCTTTCGGCCTAACAAAACTTACACTGCTATTTTTCACTTAAGCCCAGAACATGTGTCAAAGCGGTTTACTATAAAAATGATATGGAATTCAAAAATAAGTGTAACTAATTAAAATATTAGGTCTTTCCTTAACATTATAAAACTAATACAAATATACAAACTAGACTAACAATTACCTTCTAGCCTTCTACATTCTTTAGATATGAACATGAACTTTTGATTGGTCCTATAATAAGAGTTTCACAAAGAAAGTGGAGATCTAATGGTCATTTAGGAACATCTTATGACACTAAACACCAACAAAATTCCTTGCGAGCATATTTGTCCTCACTATCAAATTCTTGGTACAATATTCGATATTTTCACATGAAGGAATAGCATGTGTCATTGAGTTGGACAGTTGGTAGCAACAAGCAAGCAGCAGCCATTGGCCCTATACATGCAATCCACCTAAGCGACCAGGGGCAAAGCACAGATTCAAACTGAAGGCCTTGTGTCCCACATCGAGCCACAAATACAACCCAGACAAAGACACTAATGGAATAGGTCATCTTACGCGCTTGCTCATGTTTCAATCTACCCACCAAGTTGAACCCAAAAAGCCACCTACCCCTCCTCACCCACCACCAAAATCCCAACTCCTTAATCGCTTTTCGTTTTGCTATTAAAAGCTTCAATCTTTGGACCTAAAGCTTCAATCTTTTCTCTCTGTGTGTAATCAATGGAGGCTAAACTGTTTAGGGCCTCCTCCTCTTCTGCGATTCTTGCTGCTCCTCGAGCTTCACGATTCAATTACGCGGTGGCCCTGAGGAAAAGTAACAGCTTCCCATGCGTCAGCTCAGGCTTAGCTAAGAAAGGAAATCTGTCAGTTCAGGCCACCGCAACTTCAACGGGGTACAAATACAGCAACCCTTTTCTCTAAACTTGTTAAATTTTGTTTCTTTGCCTTTTGTCGATCTGTGGATTGCTCTGTTTTCAAGATATCTCTGTATATTTTCTGCAAATTTTGGCCCTACCCCAAACCCAAATCAACTGCATTGAACGAGTCTTAGTTATTTAAGAACATCTGAGCTAAGTAATTTTATAGTACATTCCCAAATCACTGCATTTGGGTCCCTAAAAAGCAAAGGAAAAGTAGTCTTTCAAGTCCAGGAGCTCAGTGATAAGTCACAATACTGTGAAGTGTGAACTGCTGTTCTTGGGTGAATACTTAGCTTCCCTTTCAAATTTTTTTTTTCTATTGCATTTACCCAATTAATGATCTTTTTTCTTTTTGGGGTCTGAACTCAAGTACTTAGTTGTGTGTAATTGCTTTTTCAAATTATTACCAAGTTGTTGTGATTTTTGTCTTGCATTGATATAGTATATGTATATGCTGCTAGGCACTCGAGTCTATGGTTGATCAAACAAATTTGCATATCATTGGTTGTTGGATAGATTTGGAGCTGCTGTTCTTGTGGAATGACTGCTTAGCTTCTCTTTTGCTTTGTTATTTTATAATATTTTTACTCAAGTACTTAGATCAGAGCATTACCTAGTTGTTGTGAATTTGGCATGTCTTGCATAGAAATATACTCTTCTAGGTACTCAAATCCATAGTTCATCGCCGTACCAATATGAATGTTTTTGATTGCTGGATAAATGGGGAAGAGCTTGCTTTCAATCTGCTTAGGCCAGATTCTAATATTAGTCTGCCAATATATGTAGATCGTTGGCCTCAAGGAATAGGGTGGATGAAACTGATAATTTGACTCTAGAAGGTATAAGACACTCTTTGATTCGTCAGGAGGATAGCATCATATTTAGCCTTCTAGAGAGATCTCAGTATTGTCATAATGGGTCTACATATGACCCCAATGCTTTCCCTATGGATGGGTTCCAGGGCTCATTGGTAGAATACATTCTTCAAGAAACAGAAAAACTTCATGCTCTGGTATGTAAACCCTATTCTGAGCGGTATGAATAACTGAACACCGGTTATTGCTGGCTTTGTTATGAACATTTCGTTGCCATCAGGTTGGTAGATACAGCAGTCCCGATGAGCATCCTTTCTTTCCAGATCAACTGCCTGCTCCGGTTTTGCCGCCTCTGCAATACCCTCAGGTATATATATGGAGACATTATGAACTTTTAACAGTTACTATGCAGCCAACTGCCAACCTATGGAAAACACCTTATAGTACTTTCAAATAGCTCACTTGATTGTGGCTTATTCTGATTAAAAATATTGTGGTCAACATGGTTTGAAATTCAGGAAACTTAGTCATTTCATGGTATAAAATGCTCAATGTTCCTGTTATTACTTTGAAAATGATGTTATATAACATTCTTAGATCAATTTAACATGGTAGTCATCATATCTGTTTGCAAAACTAAATTCAAACACTTTCAAAGTTTATTCATGATCTATGGCCCAATTTAAAAATCTTATCAGTGATGCGAAGCATGACATGGTAGTCATCTTATCTGTTTGCAAAACTAAATTCAAACACTTTCGAAGTTTATCCATGATCTATGGCCCAAATCAAAAATCTTATCAGTGATGTGAAGCAGTTCTTTTTGGGCAAAGAGTGATGCGAAACAGTTAAAGAAGCGATTTTTCCAGAAGCATCATTTAACAGAAAACTCAGCAGCATGATAGCTTGTCAATTTTTATGTTCGTACTCTCTGTGTGCATGTCTTCTCTTTGTATGAGCATTGTTGTGTGGCAACAGCAATTTGTGTTCTTATTGTATTTTGGGTGGTAACCAATTCCGTTTTGAGCTCACGTATGTATTGCTTGCAAACAGGTACTACATCCCATTGCCAATTCAATTAATATAAATAGCAAAGTCTGGGAGATGTACTTCAGAGATATTCTTCCAAGACTGGTTAAGGAAGGAGATGATGGTAATAATGGATCAACTGCCGTTTGTGACACAATGTGCTTGCAGGTATGCATTTTAATTATATATTACAGCATATTTCTAGTTCAATTTGGAAGACCATTCAATTTTTACTCGTCACAGTCACCACTTAATCTGTCCCGCTCTATGTAACAAGTCCACTTGTGCATAGAAGTAGACTGTAATTAGTTTAGGAGAGTACTTTTTTTTTCCTTCCTAAAATGCTAACTACTGACCTTCTCCCATGATGGCAGACTCTTTCAAAGAGAATCCATTATGGTAAATTTGTAGCAGAGTGTAAGTTCCGCACCTCCCCACAGCAGTATGAAGCTGCCATTAAAGAACAGGTACATGTTGTTGAACACATCTTCTGGGCTTCTGTCACAGTATCTTGATTCATAGTAAGTTTTGGATATTTCTTGCGCTTGCTGAGACGGCTCTCTTTCTTGTGGTGGTGCTGTTTAATATTTCAGAATAGGGACAAGCTGTTGGCTCTGTTGACGTATCCAACTGTTGAAGAGGCAATCATAAAGAGGGTGGAAATGAAAGCCAAAACTTATGGGCAAGAGGTTACAGTGTACAAAGTGAAAGAGGAACAACCCGGCTTGCAGGTTTATAAGATTAGACCAACCCTGGTTGCAGATTTGTATGGGGAATGGATCATGCCATTGACAAAGCAAGTTCAAGTTGAATACTTATTAAGAAGGTTGGATTGAGGGAGCTATTCTCCAATACCTATTTGATTGAAGTATAGAAATTTGTGGTTTTCTTAGACATATCCCATCTTTATGACTTGCTATCTGTAATTTGCTAATTCATGCGGATGCTAAGAGGGGATTACAGGCATGTTATTATTGTGCGATTATAATATGCACAGTCCTATTCGATCTATATATGTAAGTTTAAATAAGCGTCATAGCCATAACCGTTAATGGATTGACTTCCATTTTCCGTGATTGGTTGCTGCCCTTGCTTTGTCCACAAACTTTAAAGAATTGATTGAAAAATAGCCATGAGCCAGTAGGCTGTGCATTTTCTTTTTTCTCTTATAGATGATGGAATACTATTTTTGGAGCAAGAAAATGGCAAAAAATCTTAAACGGTTAACGGAGTACTAGCAGAAAGATCTCTCTTTTTTATTGGTCGATTAGCAGAAAGATCTTAGACCAACAAACCAAACTACAGAATATACCAGTTTTGTATATTTTATCGTCAGACATTGAATAAGAAATTGCTTCATCTATGATGAACTTTGAGGCATGCATTTCTGATCACCCCTCCAAAACTAGACTACAGGAAGTGGAAGAGATATGGTTCCGCTGAATGTGACTAGGCACTACTATTTCGTGTGACAATGGCTTCTGCTATGCGAGTACGAAGCTCACTCTACGAGTCATAGTTGAAAGAAAGCCAGCTTCTCCAAAAGTTGAACAAGATCAGCAATGAACATTCATCGTGAAGGTCATCGACTTGCTTGCGGACGTATATATGTTAGCAGCTACTTTGCAAAGTAGTTGTCAGCTTTTGCTTCAAAATTGTTGCTTGGTCACCCAAACATTAAACTTGAGTTGAGAAAAGTTCAGACCTTCCTCAAATTGGGGGAATGTTTTAAAGATAATTGGGAGGACAGATAAAAATCTTTTCACCATTTGGGAATCAGGATTTAGGGGAAGTTTAGGGGATCTTCCTCCTTGAAAAAGGGTTACTTTTCTATTGCTCTCCTCCTAATTAGTCTTTGTTTAAAGAAGGCTCAACGTCATGCAGCAATTTGTTACTTTCAGGATAAACATCATGTTACATTGGTCGAATATATAATTATGAAATTAACCATCTTATATGTGCTAATATGTCATCATGATAATGCCACAAGAACAATCATTTATCATTGTGACACTTCACAAAGTCGGACATGGAAAGACACTGTGATCTGGCCTTTATCTCCCTTCCCACCATAACCCTTTTAAATTTGGGAACTTTAGGTAGGAACCCAGACAAATCAAACCCCAGTTGCACTTTATTATCATATCCAAAATAAAAGATAAAGGCTATATATCCATTTATTATTAGTCATTGGTGCAATGAACTATTTCTTTCTTCTTCTTCTTTTTTCGCTAAGAGCATGAACTGTTTCATCAATCATCACTTCATGTGAACTTCTCTGTACGTAATATAACATTTCAGTCAACCATGGTGCAAAAGCCTCTAAGCTTAGAAATGACAAGAAAAAGGAAAGGGATTAACTCAATCTAACATTCAAAACTCTCCTTCTTTATCACACCATTGGATTATATATTTCAATGTTAACTTGTTGTATTGGACAAATATATTTTGATTAGAAACTTTCTGGAAAATCTATGAGCTTTATGGTAATATGTCATTATGAAAAGCCCAATTAAAATAATTGTTACACATGAAAGGCAGTAGGTGATTGTGCCATTGTGGCCCAGCTATATCTAAATTTAAGGGAAACATAAAACCATTTTTAGCAATTTATTATCAAAACCCCATAAGAAAAAGACTAGAGCTTTCCTTACCCATTAAACTAGACTATTAGAGTGCATTATTTCATGCAATGCTTACTCTCACATTTCTGAAATCTCGCAGAAATTTGATTACAGATTGGTGCATGACATATTTAAATGAAAAAGCCACATTTAATGATAAGAAAACTAGTGTGGCCAAAATTAAGGTATGGTTTACTATGGTAAAAGATCTCAAATTTTGAATCTCTCTTCTTTAAAATAAAAAATAAATTTCTATCAACCATAATTAGGGCTGTCAATTCCGACACGACCCGATAACACGACTCGAAACCCGCACGATTAAAAAGCGGGTTGGCGGTGGGTCAACCCGCCATGACCCATTTAATAAATGGGTCAGTCACGGGTCAACCCGCCAACACGAAGTGAACCCGTATAACCCAATTATGTTGTACTTCTTCTTGAAATTTTGGATGTTGGGAGTATTTGATCATAGGATTAAACAATTTTCAAATTGTTTCTTTATAATTATTGGATTTAATTATTTATGAATTATATATAATCATTTATATTCTTCGTCTTGTAGAGTTTTTAGTGAATTTAATCAATTTATATATTTTTTTTAGTTAAATGGATCGTATTGTTAACCTTTAAATGAGTCATTTTGTCTAACACTACACGACCTATTTATTAAATGGGTTAAGCGGGTTGGAAAAGGGTAACCCGTTTAATAAATAGGAAGGGTTTGAGTTTAAATTTTTGACACGATTATTAAATGGGTTGGGTTTGGGTTTGTCTGTTGCGACACGACAAATACCTTGACCCAACACGACCCATTGACAGCCTTAACCATAATGAAGTTCAAATTTATTTATTCAAAAAAAAAAATAAAGTTCAAATTTTGAATCTCTCTTCTTTGAAATAAAAAACAAAACCCTTTCAAAAAAATAAAAAAACAAAACAATGTCTTTATCACCAAATCAAGAGAAATCTAGAAATCAATTTATTCCAAAATTATTTGACAATATCAGGAGACAATATATTTTCACATATGTTGTAAGGCTTATTCAATGAAAGGATTACATTTTCAAACTTGCCTCCTTACATGGAGTCACAAACTCACACAGCAGCTCATGCTTGCAAACATTTTGGATACAAACCGAATTATGCACTGGCGCGCACACGTCACACTTGCAGGGACAAGGTTCGATGATAGCATAGTGCCACTCATACCTTTATAAATTTTTATTTCTTCTTAAATGGGAAATGATGTATGGCTTTAATATTCTCACATGCTCCTTCACAAAAACCAAATATGAAGCTTAAAGTAGGTTACGTGAAGCATGTAACTTTACCCTTAATGAAATATTTTACTTACAGCTGGAAAATTGTATGGGTTGAAGTTTGTCCATCAATCGTGCTAGTTGGAGCAATGCATGATTCTAGAACACGTTGTCGTAATCCATATTATTTTAGGTCAAGGCATTATGCATGTAGTTGGAATTTACAGCAATGAAGAAAGGATATATAATAGTCATAAAATATAAGATTGATTGAAGTTAATGGAGTTTACCAAGGTGATTGAAGTTAATGGAGTTGATCAAGGTAGTAGTCGTAAAATTTAAGATGGTATAAATCTACCCTAAATTGTTGGCTTCAACAGAAATATATATATATATATATATATATATATATATATATATATTTTTATTGTGGTTACAAAGAAGAAAGAATTTTGTATTCAATGTTAAATTTGATAGGTTCAAAACAAGTATAATAAAACTTTGATTAATTGTATATAGTAATCCAGATTAGCTACCATCAAGGATTCGAGATACGTAGCCTATGGCCTGTAGATCTGGACAGCGAGTCACATTCATTTCTTTATAATAAGGGCCCATTATAAACTAACTTCTCTGACAAAACACAAGTCTAAACCAGAGACAGAGTGTTCTAGACTCAGTGAGAAACACAGAGAACAATGGAGGGGGTGAGAAGGGGGTTTGGTTCTGGTTCAGCTGTGGCGGCTGTGGTGCTTTTGGCCTTGGTTTTGGTAATGGTTCCAGAAGCCTCAGCTGCTCGTATTACTGTGGGAGGTAACAAGGGCTGGTCTCCCAATTTTAACTACACAATTTGGGCGCAAGACAAGCACTTCTACAATGGAGATTGGCTCTGTAAGCTCTCACTCTCTTAAATTTGTCTGTCTTTCAGATCTAACTTGTTGTTCTATAGCTGAAAGTTTCAATCTTTCGTTCAATTTCTGCTTCAATTTAAGTCTGAGTAAGTCGGATCTGAAAATGGCCTAGTGGGTTGTGCTTCAATGTGCTTATATGTGGGTTTTGTTCTGAGAGAAATGATTTTGCTTTAGTTTGCCTCAAAGATGGTCACTTTGCTCAAATTTGTTACAGACTGGATCAGATTACTTGGGTGGTTTCTGAACCTTGTTTCTTGATTTGTAGAGCTTTCATTTTGCATACTGAGAAAAATGTAGGAAAAGGAACAATATTTTTCTCAAATCCATAGATTCCATTCTAAATGAGGTTCCTTTTTTTTAAGTTCTGTATTAGTATTTCATGATATGCTTGCTGATTCAGATCTGCAACTGGTGCTATTTTTGCTCTTGGTTTTGCTGTGAAGAAATTCAATGCCTTATTACCTGTCCTACTATATAGCAGTTACTTTCTTATATTACATTACTGTGTGTGAAAAACTCAATCTTGGAAAGTTGGAATCTTGGCATTTTTTTTTTTTTGGGGTCTGAGCTGATTTCTTTAGACTTGATATCTAAGATGAATTGGGCACTAATTCAAATGCCATATTTGTTTTCCCCAGTTTTTGTGTATGATAGGAACCAGCAGAATATCCTAGAGGTGAACAAGACAAACTATGAGACATGCAATTCAGATCATCCACTTCACAATTGGACCACAGGAGCTGGAAGAGATGTGGTTCCACTAAATGTGACCAGGCACTACTATTTCGTAAGTGGCAATGGCTTCTGCTTCAGTGGCATGAAGATGGCTGTTCAGGTTGAAAAACTACCTCCACCTCCCAAGGCTGCTCCGGTGGCGAGCAAGGGCAGCACTCCATTAGCGCCTGTCTTTAGATCCCAATTTGTGTTGCCAGCCATTTTTGCTATTGGTGCAGTTTGGGATGCATTTCTTAGGTTCTGCTAGCAATACACTGAGCTAATATTGATGGGTGGGGATATCAAAAATGAGTAATCAGCGAGGGTATCCAAATCACATTTTAGACAATTTCTTCTAGTTAAGCTATTGATTTGTCCACATTAATCCTTGTACTTTAGGTTTTCGTGTTGGTTTTTTGGGTTTGTGATTTGTTGGTGTTGTTTTAATCTCATGTTGGTGGAGTGGTTGATCTGAAATTAATGGACAATGCTTGGATTAAGGTACTAAATGATGCTGTAGGTAATTTCAATTGTTATTATGTTAGATGCGTATAGTTTTCTCTACTTATATGTTGGACTCGGAATAACCACCACAGGTGGTTGAGTTGGTAAGAGCCTCCAGGTGTGGAACCCCCATATCTGGGTTCGAATTCCGCCGATGCTTATTGGAGTTAAAACTCAATATATTCTTGGTGGCCAGGGGGGAGGAAGCGTTTTGACAAGATTCTCCGAGCACGAATTAGTCTCTGAGCCTAGGAAGCCTTTGAGGATACCATATGATTGAACAATAAAAAAAATAAAAAAAATGTAGTACTCGGAGTGATTAGTGGCATTGATTATGGAAGTGATAGTGAGTCGTTGGGATTTGTTGTGTTATTAATATGGTGGTCCTTAATTTTAGCATGGAGCTATGTGCTCCCTATCCCATTTATACGAAACGACTTGTGTGTTTTGAGGCAGAGAGGCCTCAACTTTGACTTTATTCTAGCAATCAACATGATTCAAATCATGGTTGTCTAACTTCATTATCTTTTGGGAAAATAAGTTTCAATCTAGGATTTGGGTATACCTTCCCCACTCATCAACTGTCACATGTATTTTGACAACACCCAAACCTATGATGTTAATGTTTTGAAAATCCAACATACTTTTTACCAAATTTGCCCCTAATTAAAGCAAAATATATTTTAAATTTTTAATTGTTATTAGTTTCAATTCTCTCTCTCCCCCTCCCCCTCCCCCGGCCACCCCTTTCTCTCTCTTCTCTCCCCCCTGAACGTCTCTTCTACTTTTCCTTCTTATCTCTCTGCTGAACGATTTCTTCTCCTTTTTGTTGTTTTTTTTTCCTTCATGGAAGTTCAAATTTTAAATTAATCAGTATCAATGTCTACACTAATCTGCTAATTGAATGTAAAATCCACATCGATGTTCTAGCTTGTTTTTGGAGAAAACCCACTTCATGGATTAGACTTTTCTCAAGGCAAAAAAAAAAAAAAAAATTGAAAAACGATAAGTTTTGAGTTTTTTTTAGAGATTAGATCATCACTAAACTTCCCAAATAATTCAATTTAAACGACTTTTAGTTTTGCCTTACATATTTCAGAACCCAGTAACCAAACTTTGAGAATGATTAAAAAAAACACAAACAGAGAGAGAGTTGCAACATGAAAACCCAAAAATCCTCTTTTTTTTTTCTCTACTTCATTGTTGTTAAGCCTTTTCGTTTGAATTGGATTGTGGATTTAATATGGATAATAAAGAGAGTTTGATATATTATTTATCAACTATCTTTTCTTCGATCATGTGGTATGATGATTTGGAATTCTGGGTTTGAAATGATCAAAAGAAAACAAGGGGAAGAGGATGAAATCGTTCAGCACTATGAGAGAGAGAGGAGAAAGAAAAACTGGAAAATAGAAAATAGAAAATAGAAAGAAATTACAAAGTTTTTGCATTAATTAGGGGCAAATTTGGTAAAAGGTATGTTGGATTTTTAAAACATTAATGTCATAGGTTTGGGTGTTGTCAAAATACATGTGGCAGTTGATGAGTGGGGAAGGTTGGAAGGGAAAGGTAAATGGGGAAGGTAGCTAGCATTCCTCAATTCACAATTAAACTAATAAAAGTTAATATATCTACAAAATTTAAACTCCAATAAAGCGACGTCGAATTTTAAGTTAGAAGAAGAAAGCAAATGACATTAGGACAACCTCCATATGGTGCTTACATACTAGATGCATATAGTCATATCCGTGTTTTTTTTTTTTTTTTTTTGAAATAAAGGTTCATTGCATTAGATTATCAGCCAAAAAGTCAGAGTCTAACATACACTTAAAGACAGAAAAACTCCTATCTAAGCAATGTAAACTCATTACAAGTCAATTTGAACCCGCTTTGTAAAGCGAACTCATAAACAAAGAATAACTCTCTGTCTTATGAGAAAAAAATCATCTTTTAGCCCTCCATCCGACATGCACGCAATTGTGGTACAAAAAGAAAACTACTTCCCAGCAAACAAATAGGAGTCAATCCTCATCCATAAGCCACTTTCTCCAATCCAACTCGAGATAATTACGAATTCCGTAGAACCATGATCTGAATTAGGATTGGCACTTTGGAGACCTTAAGGCCCACCATCACCCAAGTAGGTCAAACTCTCGGGTCAGGCCAGCCCAAGGCACTAAGTAATGAATAAAGGTGTCAAGGCACCCTCCAACCTGGCCCAATTCGGAATAGAATCAGACCCACTCAAATGAGCCCATAAACTGAACCCACATGGCCCGGACCCAGAGCTAGAAGCCCAAGCCCAGGCAAGAAGCCCAAGCCCAGGCAAGAAGGCTGCTGGGAGCTTCAGATCGCTGCCAACCCGCGTGCGATGGCACCGTCGTCATCTCTGACAGCTTTCCTTTCCAGCACGGCATGGTCCGACGAAGCAAGCCAGAAAATACACACACACACACACACACACAAATAGGGAAAGTAGAAGAAAGAAAACAAATAATGAAATTTAAATTTTTGTGGATGTAAGATGAGGCCCAAACCAACATGGCCATTCATATAAAAGCTTAGATCCAAAGTGGGTTGGCTATAAGTAAATTTTTTGTTTGTTTCTTGGGAAAAATTCACCAACGGTGTCTGTTTGGTGACTTTCAGAATGATACCTGAACTCTGAATGTTATCAATGTGATACCTGGACTTTATTTTTCGTATTATCGTCGTACCTCTGGCCAACTTCCGTCACGTCTCCGCCAACTGTGAGCAAGTGTGACTCACGTGAGACCAAAAATGAGGGCAAAATATCTGATATGCCCTCAGTTTGTTTTATACCATCATCTATACCCATTATTCCCTCCATAACACACGATTTGGACCAAATTTGTGGACTTCTTCCCTCCAAAGTTGGCCGACTATTAATTTTTTCCCTCCAAATTACATAAAATCCATTGACCATGCTAACAAATTTGACCAAGACCTGTTTCACATGAAATTGGTACAAAGAATGCAACTGACATAAAAGAACACAAAATAGTGCCAAATGAAAGCCAAATCTACTATCTTAACAAACACTCCATCTTCATAAAAAGCATAAATTAAAAATGGCAAAGGCAATAACCAAATAGAAATTCATTTCCTCTTCAAACCGACAAATTGTTCAAGAAATTCAACAAAAGAGAGCAATTTCAAAAGTCATGTTCATTACATCATAACCCTACATGTTCCATACAAAAAGTAGATTGGTTCTTCAAGACCCAACACTTGCCTCAAAATCCTGCCCATTCAGATTCAGTTTGGCCCTTCTGTTGTGCCTTTTTTGCTGCAGGGTTTTGGCTACTCTGAGTTGGAGGTTCATGCATTGCTTGTGAACTAGAAGCCCTTCCATTTGCACCTTGGTTGCCCTCCATGGTCTTCAACTTCTTCCAACCCCTCCTAGACTTGATGATCTGATCCCTCAATCCGCTATTACCCTTTAAGGTTGGAACTTTTGGTGCCTACATATGAAAACATAACCATATCCATCACAACCAGAAATCCATAACCTTAATCTTAACCAACAAATCAGAACCTTAAACAGATGACAAGTTCACAACTATAGACAACCATATCCATCAATTGTCAACATATCACAGTCATACATCCATTTGAACTTCTTTTTTCATAAATCCAGTATCACACATCCATTTCAACTCAACAATCATAAATCCACAATCATTCACCCATCAAACATTTACTGTAACAATACCACAACCAGCAAATTACTACAAGAAACACAGAAAAGAAAAAAAGAACTGCTTGGTCAGGAAAACACAAACCTACTGCCTTCTTTGCCTCTTTCTAGTTTGCTGGCCTCCATTGGAACTCCCTTCACCCTACAATGAAAATTAAAACAAGTTAAATGTATGATTATAACCAACAACAAACCATCAATTCTGAAATGTTTGAATGACTTACTGCTTGTTGAGCTGCTGTTGTTTTTTGGCCTTAGTGATTGGGCAGCCCAACCTGTTATGGCCTTTCTTGAAGCACACCTGGCAGGTCATCTTGGTGTAGGTTCTAGGCATCTTTTTTTTGTTATCTGTTTGGTTAGGTGCTGGTGGAGGCAGTTTGTTCTCACCAGGTTCCTTGGTTCTCTTCATTTTTGGTCTTCCTGCTTGTTTCTTATATGGGAGAGGTGCAATTGAATACTAAACTTGTTCCCAATCATCTTCACCAGCAATAGGATGAATAATGGGATTATATGCCTCCATATAAGAGGAAGGCATCAAGTAGTCATCACAAAAAAGTGCAGGTTCTGCTTCTTTTCTTCTAATAGCACAAATGGCATGAACACAATGTATGCCACTTAATTGCCATCTCCTACATGTATACGTGTGGAGCCTTAAGTCCACTGCATGCTTACTGCCATTTTCACCACCTCCAGTGATCTGGAACTCATGTTCACCACTGTGATATGCTCTATAACAAGAGGTCCTCTCTACCACCTTATCCAAAAATCTTTTTTATCCTAGGCCCAACCATATCAGTCCACTTTTGAACTCCAACCCTTCTGTTTGCCATCCTAACCATTAGGTCCATTCTTATCTTCTCTAACATGGTTAAGATGGGCTTATCCCTTGCTGGAAGAATTACTGCATTGAATGACTCACACAAGTTGTTGAGCAATATATCACACTTGCTTGTGTCTCTGAAGTATGCCCTGCTCCATTGCTCTGGATGCTTGTCTTGAAATCATTGTCATGCTTCTTGGTCTAATTGCTGCAGCTCATCCATGTGCTTGTTGAACCACACTCTGGTGCTGCTCCTTGTTGCATCCCATACAATGTCTGTGTTCAGCACCAGGAAACAATTCAGCTATGGCTATCCCCAAGCCCTTCTGTTTGTCAGTCAAAAAAGTGTAGGATGAATCTCTCTCCATTTGCAAATCCCACATCAAGTACTTTAGAAACCACCTCCATGTATCTGTGTTCTCCACTTCTGCTATAACATAAGCTATAGGGAACATGCCATTATTGGCATCAATACCTACTGCACATAGAAGCTGCCCTGGGTGTTGACCCTTTATGTGACACCCATCCAACCCAATCAAGGGTCTGCAGCCTTCAATCCACCCCTTCTTGCAAGCAACAAAACACACATACATCCTATGAAACCTTCTAACTTCCCCCACCATCTCAGTCTTAATCTCTACAGTAGAACCTGGGTTACTCCTCAACAACTCCTTCTTATAACTTGCTAGCTTGTTGTTCTGCTCCACATAATGCCCTTCATTCATCCCTTTAGCTTTATGTTTTCCTCTTGAAATTGTCTGCACATAAACATCCAAATTGAACTTCTTTTGAATATGGTTCTGAATCCCCTTCCTAGACCAGCCTTCATCCACCAATAGGTCTTGCTGTACCTCCTTAGCAATCCTATTATAGTTCAAGTGGTGACTTTTATGAAGATGTGAACAGTTGTGATCAGATCTGAGAGTCTTGATCACAAGTGTACTTGGTCCAAGCTCTTAAATGCCACTAGCATACAACCAAAAATGACAGCCCAACTGACATTTTACCTCAACCTTCTTAGGTGTGTTCTTTTGAAACCAAACACCCCTTCTATTCACCAAACCATACTCCCTAACTGCTTCCTTCAACTGCTCTGAGTTTGCAAAACATAACCCAACCAAAAACTTGGGGTTCTTTAGGTCTACCCTTCTGTTCCAGGATTTCAGTTTAATGCCTCTCTAAGAGTTTACAGGGAGTGGATTCCCTTCCTTATCTTCTTCAGTTTCATATCCTTTCAAGCTATCAAGCTCTTCTTCTGTTTCACATCCATCATCACTGCATTCACCCCTATAGCGGCCATGTCTTCAAACTCTTCAACATTTTGTGGATTGGACACATGTTCCTCAAACTGAGCATCATCTTCCTCATCAGCTTGGTCATAGTCACTGTCCACATAGAAGTCAGAGCCATTTGAGCTTGACCCACTTTCATCTACCTGGTCATATACCTTTGCCTCATTGTTTCTCGTTCTGTACCTTGGCTCCTTTGTTTGTCTGCCTTTCTTCTTGGCAGCAGGTTTACCCTAGCTTCTTCCCTTTGGCTTGAGTCTCAGGTGCAACCTTCTTACCCTTCTCTGCCTCACTGAACCTCTTCTTCTTGCCTTTGCTGCTGTCCTCTCCTCTTGGACCCTTCTTAGAACAAGCAGCCTATTCAGTTGGTTTAGATTCCTTGACCCCAGCTTCTTCTTCAACCCTTGGTTCAGCTTCTTCAACAATTGGTACAGCTTCTTCTTCAACTCTTGGTTCAACAACTTCTTCTTAAACACTTGGTACAGCTGCTTCTTCAACCCTTGGTTCAGTAACTTCACCTTCTTGCACAATTGGGACAGCTTCTTCTTGTATTGGGTCCAATTGCTCTTTTGGTGGTGTTGCTGTTGTAGCCTGTTTAACAGTGGCTTCTGCTTCCACAGCCCCTTGAACTGGTCCTCCTTCTTTTGTACTTTTTGCAGCCTTGTCTTCAGGCCTTCCCTTTGGCCTCGTTACACAATGTTTTTCACGAGGGTGAGGAATAAACCTATTGTAAAAGCCACTAAATACCCCTGGACAACCATCCACATAGCCCCTATTACTATTCTTCCCCTGCCTCAGCTCACTTTGGATTCCCTCACCTTGTAAAGCAAACAGGTCAGGCACCAGGTCACTAAGACCAGTAAAGGTGCCTTGACTTTGCTGCTGCACACCATCCCCCACTTCTTTATCACACTATCTGAGTCCAAATTTATCACTTTAAATGCCCTCCCATGTGCCTAACCCTCTGACCCCCTGCATTTACGTCTGCACCCACTCCACCTCCAACATTTACTCCACCTACTCCACTTGGCCTATTTAGCTGACTTGCAAAGATGTTGCTACTTTGTTCTAGCCTTTCTCTCTCTACTGCTGTCAACCTATTCAATGGGTTTTCCCAATCAGATGGCCTTAAGTCATCCTCTTCAGCCTCCTTTTTTCTCCTCCTCCCACCACCAGTAATATACACACTGATTTGCCTTGTCTTTAGAGGAATGAGCTTGGTCATCTCAATTGCATCTGCATCATTCTTAATCGGCATCCATCCCTCATTGCAAGAAGTTCGAGGAATCTTGAAGTAGTATGAAATCGATTTCTCTCTATACCCAAGATCCCAAGCTATGTTCCCAAACTCTGTCCATGCTATCTTATCTGGGTCTAAACCATCTAGCCATATCTTCCCACCATCTTTGTTAAACCTAGCTAGCCACCCTATATTTTTTGGTACCATCCGGCATCTTGTCAAAGTAACCACCATGGTGGATTTCCATGGTGTACAAGTCTTCTGGAAATGAAGATGAAACAAAAGAACAGTATAAACAACAAAAACCAGAAACCCGAAAACCTTATCCAAAATCTACATGAGCTCAAAACCCAGAAAATGCAGAAAAGAAAACAACAAAACCCAGAAAATCCATAATCGAATACCCATAATCGAAACGATAAAAAATGATTCTGGCATTTCAGACGTAACTAATCCAATGTCAATCAACTAAATGACAAACAAAAACTATTTTTCATATCATGGACCACTCCCGCTTGTCAATTAAAAATTCGGCCCCAAACCCCAAAACCCTAAAAAATTCATCTTAATCAAAACCCTAATCTGGTTTAACCTATTCTAAACCCAGATTTCCTGAAAACGATGTCTTTAACCATCTAAGACTAGGTATTCGAAATCAAAGGATAGGAATGGGAACTCACTATTGTCGCGTCTGGGTCCAGATTCTCTGAAAAACCTCCACATCTTCGCCATTGATCACTTTTTATCAGGAATCAAATCGAATCGAATTCTTTCTTGAGAGGTTGATTAACTTTTGTCGCCTTTTTGGTTTGAGAGCAAGAGTTTGGGAGTGATTTAGGATCAGTCGTTTTCGATAACTGTTGTGTTTTGGAAGGAATTCAACTTTTAATCGATATTAGGGTTGGATCCATGAAAATGTCTTTTTTGCCCTCATTTTTGGTCTCACGTGAGTCACACGTGCTCACAGTTGATGGAGACGTGAAGGAAGTTGGCCAGAGGTACGACGATAATACGAAAAATAAAGTCCAGGTATCACATTGATAACATTCAGAGTTCAGGTATCATTCTGAAAGTCACCAAAGTATCCAGACACCGTTGGTGAATTTTTCTCTTGTTTCTTTGTTGTGAAAGACAGAAGAGGTTGTGTTTGCTATCAGTAAGGCTCTGAGCGGCTGCAAGACGAGGGAAGACAGCAGGTTTGGTGGTGGAAGCCAAAGAGATCACTGAAGCAAGATAAAGGTATCAACTTTTTGTTGTGCTGTATTAATATTTTATGGGTGTCTTTGTGTTTGGTTTGTTTTGGGTGATTACAGAGTTTCTGAGTGAGATATGATCCTAAAACCGATCTGTGAATTATTTACATATCCCCTACAAAGCAAAGTTGTATACTTTTCATATTCTTGTGCATGTTGCTGCTGAAGAGTGGGAGTAAAAATTGTTTGTACATGTGTGTAAACACCTTTACCATTAGGTTTTCTCTGTAAAGATGGCTAATTGATTATGCTTTGGTACAGTTCATTAGTCTATGGTGATTTTGATCACGAATTTTGAAGGGGGAATTGCTCAAATTCCAGATGGAAGCTTTGTTGGAAATTATAAGAGTCCTCGTTTCGATTATGGCTAACAGCCTTTATTCCTTTTAGATCCCTAAAACAGTTCGGTTCTTAGAAGTAATGAAGATTGTAAATTTTAAATTCAAGGGAGCCCTCTGTTTGGCTCCAATTTTGCTGCAGCTGGTCAACAGTCTCTTTTCTGCGCGGGCGTGCCAGCACCGTTCGGGTGCGGTCGTCGGGGATGTCCCTTGACCTGACTTCTTTTCAAGCGATTGTGGACGAGGAGAGCACCAACCTCGTCTTGGGATTCTTTGTGCCTCGTGGTGAGGACTTTGCTGAAGTTTCTTCTTGTTCACAAGTCGATACTCAATATTGCAGATTGAGCAGAGCGAAATCACCGGGAAATGTTGAGATCTTGCTAAAGCGTGACTTTAGCTTGGCTGGGTTGCTAGGGCGTTACCCTTGCTTGGCTGGTTCTGTAACCGTTGTGGTCGCGGCACTACCGTCGGCTCCCGAGGAGACTAGGACCGAAGCACGTTGACAGAGGGTTTGGTGGCACTGAAAGTCGGCTTATGAGAAGACTAGGACTAGGAGTGTGATCACCGGTAAGAGAAAGAGAAAGAGAGGGAGAGGAGTTGCTCTTAGAGAGGTTTGCTCTAGAGAGAACTTAGATCATCTTAGAGATGTTGTTGTTGAATGTGAATGAGTGTGTTAGAATGAGAGGAGAAGGTGTTTATATAGGGAAGAAAAAGAAGAGTGAAATGATGAGTGGAAGAAAAATAATGAAAGTAGATCTAAGTTCACTTGTAAAATATGGAAAAGATAGAGAAAAGATGAAATGAAAGCAAAGCATGAAGGTGCAGCAACATGGAAGTGGTGATGATCTATTAAAGAGATTGTAGAAGAAAAATATATCCAAGGAAAAAGAGAAAAGCATCTAGCTTTCTTCATGTGGGTAGGAAACATGAACATGTGAATATTGAGCTGGTTTTAGGTCAGTTTCTGCCCCTTTATTCCTTCAATTATTTCTCCAACAAGACTTCATTATATGCCTTCGACTTCTTCATATGAAATGTTCCACTATGAGTGTAGATCATCCTGACAAATTTTCAGATTTTTATTCCATGTGGTTGGGCCGAAAATTCTGCTGGACCTCTTACAGGTCCAGTTTTCCAGTTTTGTTTCTGTAGAAAATTGGGCTGATTGTTTGAAGGCCTTCCACTCAAAAAAAACTCTTGCACTCTTTATATGAAATGATCCTTGGGCTGTCTAGAATGGATCTGGAAAGTTTCAGCACATTTAGATTTCATTTGGTTAGTCTGCCACCCCTCCTTCCTTGTCTAGCTCGGTTTTTCCTAGACGAAGTAGGAAAATATGCTAAAGTTGACTTGTCATACTTCCATAGTAGGCTTTATTTAGCCTCTAAATATATATTTCGAGCTTGTCGACAATATATAGCTTGAGCCACTGATATTGGCTCAATTTCTCCAAGACGTGCCTTGTCAGGCCAAAATGCTCATTTTGGGTCCAAACACCCTCCTTGGAACCTCTCACTATGTATGTGTGTTTGAGTGTTTCTTTTCCTTTTTTTGCTTGATATCACAGTGGTATGTTTATGATCAACATGATTTTGAATAGTCGACACCACTTTTGATTTTGGATTAGGAGGCAGAAGATGAACCTACCAGGCTACCAATCACTTTTGATCCACACAGAAAAACTGGGAGAAGAAAACATTTTGGAATCATATAACCATAATCATGTCAAGTTCATACCATCTATACATGATGTTTTCATCTACGATTCCTCATTCTTCCATGGTTCAGCATTAATTACTACATTGCTCCATGGAGCTGAGGTCCAAATATGGGAGAAATATTAGTTTTCTCGACCGTAAACTTTCAAAGACTTATGGGAAACCGTCTCTTGCCATTCAATTTTCAAATGGAAAAGCCTTTGTTTTCTTATCAAAGTTTATCTCTTTTGATTGAAAAGTTAGTGTTAGATAGCCTCTACTTCTAAGTGACATATTTAGACATGGGCAATGGCGCAATGCAGAAGAGGTAGGATGGGCAGTTGGTCAGACACTCATACATGGACTGTAGTTGAATTTTGGTAGGCTTGTGTCAAATGACCCCTGCCTATGATGATCAAGTTTGCCCTTGTCTTTATGCTCTACTGTTGCTCTTTTAGCAGAAAATCACGGGGATATACTGTTTGAAATCTCTAAATCGCTGAACCATTGAGGCTTTTTCCTTTCAAATGGTAAGCAAGCAGGATTCCAGGTTTGAACAGTTTGGAAGTCAATTGCTTCATAGCAATTGAAAAACACAAACGAATAAAAGAGGAGGTAGGATATAGCTACTAATTGGTTGGAACTTGTTTGCTAGTTTTCCTGTTTTCTAATTAGAGAACCATTAATCATGTGTGTGGAAGTTGAGTAAAAATATTCACCGATTTGGATATGTTTCGAACCCATGCCATTCTTTGGAAATATTCACCCTTAATCACGTATACTGCCCAAGGGTTAGAGAAGCAAAATACTTGCTAAATAACTGTTTTTCTTGCTATTGTTGGAGTGTTGTCTCTGTCTAGATAATTTTTTTTTTCTCGCTTAGCACTTATATTCTTTAAGTTTGTTTAATTGAATCATGTGCGACACATGTTACAAGTTTGCTGATGACCTTGACTTTATGTTTGATTGCAAGGTAGACAAAATTCAACTTTCTTATTGCTGTTCAACTATGGACAGCCGTGGAATAATAGCTAAGGTAAGATGTAGCTGAACATGTATTTTCAATTTTGTAGTGGTTTCACTTGTGAATTTTTAGCTCTAATAAAATTCAGTTTCTGTCTCAAAAAAAAGAAAAAAAAAAGAAAATAAGCTGAACATACTTTGTCAATATAAAATTTGCCTTACTTTTAGTTACTTGATGTAAATTGGCAACCATAGCCCTATAGGGACTGAACTATATTTTCAACATGTACCATGACTACCGTAGCTGTTAACGTTAGTGATCCGTGGGGATCTCTAGTTAGCTATAAATAAATAAAGAGAGAGAGAGAGAGAGATTGACACAAGATGTATAGTGGTTCGCCTCCGCATGAGCGGGAGACTACGTCCACTTGAAAGCTATACTAGTGTGTCGAGCCTTGCGGCCTAACAAGGTTACAAGAGATGTAATGAATGTGTTGAGTTGTGGGAGGAGGCATTCCTTTTATAGATGAAGGAATGCCCTTCCTATACTTATTCTTCGATGTGGGACAAGTTTCCACATAATTCTAGTATAGAAAGCTTAGAAACATGTAGAAAGCTATGTTGTGGTGACATCTTGGCAAGGGCGGGAAGGTGGCTTCCCGGTGGCGGATTTCTGACTTCCGGATACCGCCGCGTAGCCTGAACATAGGGCTACACGATGCATGTCTCGGTTGGGCCTTGCCATGTCTTGTGGATGTCCCAAAGTGGGTGTTACTTATGCTTGGTGACGTAGTAAATACTCCATATTATTGGAGGTATGTACAAGTCCCCGAAGTCCCCGAGTAAGAGGAGCTTCTTGGTTGGGGAGTTCAAATCATGAAGTCATCAAGCATAAGTAACCGGGCGGTACGGAACCCCGACAAGTCCCCGAACTCCGTAAGCAAGAAGGGACTCGGTAACCTGCACAACAAAAACAAAAAGCAGGCATAAGTAGAATGCTCGTTGCATTGGGCAACAAATGTGAGTTGCAGTGATATGCGTTGGCATACATAAACGTATGAGGTGCGTGATACATGTTGATGTATACACGCGAATGGCGTCGAGTACGATCGATTATGACGTACAAACTTGAGAACGCGTATGGCCGTGTGAGCATATGGATTGCATATGATAAATGGAAGTTGTATGAGCGCTGCGAAGGTAAGCGTTTGTTTGGTTGTCGTTTGTATTAATGGAACGCGAAAAGAATTCAATTTGTCGGGAGCGACAAATGGTAGAAGAATTCCATGTTCCATTAACGTGTGGTGTGTCG
This sequence comes from Rosa rugosa, assembly GCF_958449725.1. Classification (NCBI taxonomy): domain Eukaryota; kingdom Viridiplantae; phylum Streptophyta; class Magnoliopsida; order Rosales; family Rosaceae; genus Rosa; species Rosa rugosa. The sequence continues at coordinate 67,643,616 of NC_084820.1, forward strand.
AGTAGACATGAATGTGAAGATTGGGAATGCCAGGAAGGCATGAGCGGGAAGCTCAAGGATTGCCGGGAAGGCATGAGCGGGAAGCTCAAGGATTGCCGGGAAGGCATGAGCGGGAAGCTCAAGGGGGATGAGCGGAAGCTCAATGGGTTGCCGGGAAGGCATGAGCGGGAAGCTCAATGGGGTGCCGGGAAGGCATGAGCGGGAAGCTCGTGAGCGGAAGCTCAATGGGGTGCCGGGAAGGCATGAGCGGGAAGCTCAATGGGGCGCCGGGAAGGCATGAGCGGGAAGCTCGTGAGCGGAAGCTCAATGGGGTGCCGGGAAGGCATGAGCGGGAAGCTCGTGAGCGGAAGCTCAATGGGGCGCCTGGAAGGCATGAGCGGGAAGCTCGTGAGCGGAAGCTCAATGGGGCGGGCCCCTGCGAGGCCCCGCTAGAGAGTCCCCGACTCCCCAGCCATGTTTGTTGAGGGGGAGCTACACGGAGCAGAGGGTGTTGGGAAGCGATCCCAATCTTTGGTACCCAAGCGTCGGGGTTAACTGCCGGATCAATGGCTGCCGTAGGCTGTGTTAACTAGTCCCTTGCTGCATGATCAATGGCTATTATGAGGCGTTGCCTGACCGCTTGGCGGTTTTGGTCGTAGACCGTGGACTCGTACAGTGTATGTGCACGAAAAAATGACAAAACACACAGAGCAAGCATGTACAAGTAGTAAAGTGGCCAAGAACATGTCGGAGGCATGCGTAAGGGTCATGGAGACATGTATAGACATGGCATCAGCGGTAGCTCAAATTGCAGGAGCGTAAGAGATAAGATGTAGTTACTTATCTTATGTCGAGCATGACGGTCCATTGCAACGGCGAAGTTCCTTGTTAGAAGGCTGATGATGTCGTTGATTAAAACGGTGTTTATGCCTCGTCAAGATAAGGTAAATGATTAGTAACTTAATCATAAGGTTTCATGTAAATGTGTTGAAGTATAGCATGTGATGCCTTAACGACATTAACTTTGATCTAGATGCTCGAGTCTCACAAGTATGAGCGAGTGTAAATTTGTATTTCGCTTGAATTGTGTGAGGCCAAAAGTAAGAATTAATTAACTTTCTGGAGATGACATACTGAGCTTTGCATGATATGAGGAGTCATAATTAAAAAAGTGGCTATGAGACATATACATGTAACAAAGCTATTGATGCTTAATTGCAAGTATGAAAGTGTTTGGGGGAAGCAAATAATTGAAATGCTATGAAGCATAGACGTGTCAATTAAGTATATGTGTTTAGGCATGACCCATATCAATTGATCATGTACTACCCTTACAGAGCATGTAATCAAGTAGTTTATGGCATACAAACTGAAAATATGATTGTAAGACCAAGGCATGCAAGTTCAACGTCAAGGAGCAATATATTTGTGTAGCTAAGTAGGTAGATGGTCAGGCTCAGTGCCGCTGCACATATAATTATATATGACAAAGGTTGTGCATGCTTTTGAGAAAAAAGAATAGAGGCATTTATGATTCTCAGAACAAAGATGTCAGGCATATATAATTTAAAATGTCATATGGACAGGTGTAGGGTGCACACCAATTATGCTTTTCATTGTACTAGATCATCATGTGCCGCATATAAGTAGTATACCAGACTATTGATAAACAATGGGCTCATTCTCGATGAACTGTCGTTGACTAGACGTGCAAAGTTTGGGCACGTGGTGCTTTTTTTTTTTTTTTTAAATAAAGCTCAATAGCAGATAAAGGGTGAGGGATAGAGACTTAGAGACTTAGCTTTGCTGGTTGCTCTCTGGCCATCATAGAAACTCACAGTTCGACTGCATAAATGAAGGCAGAGTCCGCCTCAGTATATGCATATTTCGGCATGTGAGAAGATTGGAAGATCGTTGAAACCTCCTTGGGTGAGGTCGGTGCAGATCAAAGAAGGTGGTGGGTGTCCAAATCAGATTTGGATGTTGCTTTACGTCGGTGACCGCTGCAATTGCAAACTGCAGATTGGCGGAGCTTGGACAGCGGGGGTGCTACTCAGCGGAGCCTTGGCCTTTGGTGGAGGCTAGCGGAGGATGCTAGCGGTGGCAGCTTTGGTCGGCGGTGGCTCGTAGCGGAGCTTTGGCCAGCGGTTTGCGGCTGGCGGAAATGTGTGTAGCGGAGGCCTGCCGGCGGAGGTGGCTAGCTGAAGCTCTTGGTGAACCGGGTTGTTGCTGGCGGAGCGGAGCGCACTGAGCTTTGCTCGCCGGCGGAGCTCGTTGATGGAGGAGGGTTTGAGAGTTGGGCGGATGACTGCTAGCGGCGCCCATCGCTGCGGAGGTTGAGCAGCTGATCCCTGGCAGCGAAGCCTTGGCGGTGCCTAGCGGAGAAGTTCAGCGGAGGCTGCCCACTTGCTCAGCGGTGATGCCCCGGTGTTGAAGTCCGGCGGAGAATCTCAGTGATGGATTCTGGCGGAGCGGAGCTCGGTGCTCGGCGGTTCGTTTGACTGGATATGGTCAAGGTGGAATTGCTGCGCTACTTACTAAGCGGAGGTGTTGCCGCTGATGCTCAAGAGTCTGGCGGAGACTTGAGTCCGGCGGAGGACCAGGTCGGCGGAGGCTGATGGAGATTTGAAAATGGAGATGGGTGCCCAGAGAATTTTTCTGGGTGTCCAGAGAAAATTTGGCCGCCCAGATTTTTTTTTTATTTGTTTTGTGCCAGCGTTGACCTTCATGGGTTGGGCGTTGACCAACCTTGACTGGTGCTGACAGAAAGTGTGACCAAGCTTTGACCGCCCCCAATGTTGGTGTTTCTGCAAGTTTTGACCACTCCATGGGCGTTGACCATGAGTTGACTGGCGTTGACCACGTGTTGACCAGGCCCAATGGCACAAGTTACCGCTAAGAATTTATATAACTCAAAGAAAGAAATTATTTTGAGCTCGGTTAAGATGACTTAACTCAATGGGGTAAGTGACGAAGCCTTTGTGTGCCGGCTTCCCACAGACGGTGCCAATGTTAACGTTAGTGATCCGTGGGGATCTCTAGTTAGCTATAAATAAATAAAGAGAGAGAGAGAGAGAGAGAGATTGACACAAGATGTATAGTGGTTCGCCTCCGCATGAGCGGGAGACTACGTCCACTTGAAAGCTATACTAGTGTGTCGAGCCTTGCGGCCTAACAAGATTACAAGAGATGTAATGAATGTGTTGAGTTGTGGGAGGAGGCATTCCTTTTATAGATGAAGGAATGCCCTTCCTATACTTATTCTTCGATGTGGGACAAGTTTCCACATAATTCTAGTATAGAAAGCTTAGAAGCATGTAGAAAGCTATGTTGTGGTGACATCTTGGCAAGGGCGGGAAGGTGGCTTCCCGGTGGCGGATTTCTGACTTCCGGATACCGCCGCGTAGCCTGAACATAGGGCTACACGATGCATGTCTCGGTTGGGCCTTGCCATGTCTTGTGGATGTCCCAAAGTGGGTGTTACTTATGCTTGGTGACGTAGTAAATACTCCATATTATTGGAGGTATGTACAGTAGCAGTCTTCCAATTACTCTTTTCCATTATTCAGATTTAAAAACAAAAAAACAAAAATTAAGCAAAAAATCACAAATGGTCATTAGCTTTCGTCGATTCAAACAATTTACTCACTAACTTCGAAAAACCATCACTTAATCCACTCAACTTAGACGACTTAAAGTTTTGTCATTCCGTCTGTTTTTTGTTTTTTTACAATCATGTGACAATTAACGGGAACATAAACAGGATGACCAAAGCGTAATAGGGGGTCTAAGTTGAGAGACTGAAGTGTTATGTTTTAAAAGTGAGTGAGCAAAGTGTGGAATGGGAGAAAGCTGACATTTATGTTCCCTTTAAATTATGAAATCCGATTTTGTAAATTATTTCATATAAAATTTTAAGTATACCCTTATTACTCTAAACTATTTCTATATGAATGAAGAGCAATACCCTACCGTTTTTTTTTTCTTCTATGTTTTCAGGTTGAGCCAAGAATAAGGCTTCAATTGATAAGTTACCATCTTGTATTCTGTCACACATACTTTCATTTTTACCAATAAAAGATGCTGTGGATACTTGCTTGTTATCCCAGCAGTGGAGACACCTTTGGAAGCATCCAATACTGACAAAGCCCAATCTTGAATTTGACATTCTAAACATTTTTGGACACAATTATGCTCAACTCGTTAAAGAATATGAAGCATACAAATTCAATCCCGTTTTTATGTGTCAACTCGAGAGACAAAGCTCTGTGTTTGTGAGACGTTGTTAGAACTACACTAGTCTAATGCTGTAAATCTATCTCAGTAAGAGCACATGTAAACAATGTTATATACGTAAACTTTATTTAGGATTGCAATAGTAAACGCATAGTATATTAGGATTGCAGAAACATATCTATCCTAATATATGGATGAAATATTTAGGAGTGATATACTGGTCGCATCCTAATATAGGACTGAAACTTCATATCTTTCCTGATATCTGCAATGTATATAAACTGTACAGTATGTAAAGGAGTCTTACACGATGCACTTGAACCATTCATCTTAGTCTTCTCCTGATTCCACCTCCAGTATTCTCTTAGTATGATGGGACTAATTTATGAGAACAGATTGTGTATCAGAAGGGACCAAAACGTTATATATAGCAATGTAATAACAGTTTCTTCCATCAAGAAACTGCCATCACCCTTTAACTGCTATTTCAAATATATAACTTCTTGCAACTGTCCTAATTTGATTTTAAATCAATCCAAACAGATTAGGATAAGTACTTAAACTTATTTTAAATACAAACTCTAACAAATACGTTTACTTAAGTGTATATGCTGTACATACAAGGTTTCTATGTAATGTCTTGTTCATCAGGTTTTCTAACAATCTCCCACTGAACTTGACATTGCTTAGAAATTGATATGTGCATATACATGTATCAGTTAGCTAAATTGTGCACATTCAGTTTGTATTCCCTGTCTGTTCCAAATTCTGTCAATCATGTTTGCTGTAAAGAATCATAGAACAACACAATGAATCAGAGAAAACATTAGTGTTCCATAATCACATTGCAGCAACCAAAATCACATGAATCATCCTTATTACAGCTGCACTGTAATCAAGCTTAAATTATCATACCGTATATGATATAAGCATGCATAATGTCCTACCAAAATTTCTAATCTTATAGAACTGAAGCAAATTATATTTCACTCGCCGAATATCATGAATTTGCATATTTGCTGTTTATAAACAACAATCTGAAATTGTACAACTTAATCATGCAAATACATAATGAAGTGAAAACTCAAGAATGTAATCATACTTAACTGATCATTATTTGAAAATCCATAAATAATAATACACAGCAACGAGTGAGATACCATCAGATTTCATCAGGATTGAAACTGTCCAACACTCCCATATTTTTGGTGTGTCTAATAAAATCAGAAACTGCCAAGGCTTTTGTCAAAGGATCAGCCAATTTATCTTTAGTTCCAATCTTCACTACCTCTATCTCCTCATCTCTGACACTTTCTCTCACTGCAAAGTATTTCACATCAATGTTCTTAGAACCTGAAGACCTTTTATTATTCTTTGAAAAGAATACTGCAGATGCATTATCACAGTAGATTGTTATAGGCCTTGACACAGATTCTACAATCTTTAAGTGAGCAATGAAATTCTTCAACCATAGTGCATGCCCAGTAGCTTCAAAGATGGCTATATATTCAGCCTGAAAGGTTGAAGTTGCTGTCAGAGTTTGTTTAGCTGTTTTCCATGAAATTGCTCCTCCAGCCATAACAAATATATAACCTGATGTCGATTTCAAGTCATCTGAATCTGACTTGTACGATGCATCAGTATAAGCTTCCACTTCAAGTTCTTGATCTTCAATTCTTTTGTAAACCAACATGTGACTTTTGGTTTTCTTCAAATACCTCAATACTTTCTTACCAGCCACCCAATGTGCATGACCTGCACTTGACTGATATCTTGATAACATATTCACAGCAAAGGATATATCTGGCCTTGTACACACTTGAGCATACATCAAACTCCCAACCAATCTAGCATATGGCATGTTCTGCATATTCTTCCTCTCTAATTGCATTCGTAGGACATTGACATTTATGCAACTTGTCTCCTTTTGACATTGGTGACTCCCCTAAATTACAATTCTGCATCCCAAATCTCTGAAGTATTTTATCAACATAATTCTTTTGAGACAAGCCTAAGGCATACTGTTTTCTATCTCTTGTTATCTCAATCCCAAGAACATAATGAGCCTCTCCCATATCCTTCATATCAAACTGATTTAAAAGAAAACCCTTTGTTTCTTTTAATAGGCAAACACTACTACTAGCAAGCAAGATATCATCAACATACAAAATCAACAATATAAAGTCACTCCCACTGGTCTTCAAGTAAATGCACTCATCCAGTTTATTTTCCAGAAAACCAAATTGAGTGATTACTTTGTCAAACTTCAAGTACCATTGTCTTGAAGCCTGTTTAAGACCATATATTGACTTTCTAAGTTTGCATACCTTGCTGTCATCTTCTACAAAACCCTCAGGTTGCAGCATGTATATTTCTTCATATAGATCACCATTCAAAAATGCAGTCTTCACATCCATCTGATGTAGTTCCAGATCATAATGTGCTACAAGAGCCATGATGACTCTGAATGCATCTTTTGTTGAGACCTGAGAGAAAGTCTCATTGTAGTCTATGCCTTCCTTTTGATTATACCCTTTTGCAACTAGTCTGGCCTTATACCTCTCAATATTCCCATCTGCATTTCTTTTAGTTTTAAAAACCCACTTACAACCAATGGGCTTAAAATCATGAGGCTTGTCCACTAAGATCCACACTCCATTCTGCGACATGCTTTGCAACTCATCTTCCATTGCTGATTTCCACTTCTCACTATTTGAGGATTGCATGGCCTCCTCAACTGAAATTGGATCACCTTCATCTCCCAAATCAGTTTCCTCAATAGTCAAATATAATTTGTATACATCTGGTATGGCAGATTTCTTTTCTCTTGCAGATCTTCTCAAGGTTACAGGCTGTGATGCTTCTGCAATTTCTGTGGTCTGCATTGCAACTCTGCATTCAGCTTGCTCATTATGTTGTGTTGGCATTGTATCATCTGCAATTGGCTCACTTTGTTCACCTGTGATAGTGTTGACATGATCCACAACATCTACACTTGCTTGTTGTGTTACATTTTCACCCTCTGCACTTGCTGGAACAAGATTCAACGACACTGAGTTGTCTAGGACTGAAGTATTACTACAGTCCTGATCTAGGACTATTGTATTGTTGTGATCCTGATCTAGGATTGATGTATTGCTGCAGTCCTGATCTAGGATGCGAATGTTACTGCAATCCTGAGAGACAAACCATTTCTCCATGTCGTCTTCTGCCTGTGATGAACTTTTATCCATATCTAAATCATTCCTTGCACTGTTATCAAACACCTCATCATAGAATGCAGCTCTGTGAGATTCCATTATTCTTGTTCCCTTTCCAGGACAATAGAACTTGTATCCTTTAGACTTCTCAGAATAGCCAATGAAAAATGCACTGACTGATTGAGAATCCAACTTTCCATCTGTATTGCTGTGAATTCTAGCCTCTGCTTTACATCCCCACACATGAAAATGATTCAGATTGGGTTTATATCCACACCACAACTCAAAAGGAATTTTGTGAACTACTTTGGTTGGAACTCTGTTACAAATATAATTTGCAGTCTTTAAGGCTTCTCCCCACAGAAATTTTGGAAGTCCAGACCTGAGTATCATGCATCTAACCATGCTCATGAGAGTTCTATTTCTTCTTTCTGAAACTCCATTTTGTTGAGGATTGTATGGAGTTGTATACTGAGCAACTATCCCACATTCTTGCAAAAATAAAGCAAACGGGCTTTTATGTTGCCCTTGTTCTGTATACCTTCCAAAATACTCACCACCTCTGTCAGACCTGACAACTTTGATAACCCTGCCTGTTTGTTTCTCAATCTCAGTTTTATAAATCTTGAAGGTTTCCAAAGCTTGTGATTTTTCAGAAATAAGGTAAACATAACAAAACCTAGAAAAATCATCTATGAAAGTTATAAAATAACAATTTCCACAGATTGTGTTAACAGGAAAAGGACCACAGACATCAGTATGGACTAAATCAAGCAAATTTTCACTCCTTTTTGAACCAAAACTCCTAGAGTTAGTCAATTTACCTTTTAGACAATCTACACAGGTTCCAAAATCTTCAAAACTCAAGGCTGGTAAGATCCCTTGTTTAACAAGTTCTCTTAACCTTTCTTTAGAAATGTGGCCAAGTCTTTTATGCCACAAAAAGGATGAAGAATCACTGAATTTTCTTTTTGAACCAGATGCTTTATCTAAGAAGAAAATATTCTTGCTGTCATTTTTACCAGAAAACACAGTTTCACAATTGACAAGCCAATACCCATTTAAAATATTTGCTTCACCAAAACACACAGAGTCATAATAAAGCAACATTAATTTATTATCACTAGAGAAACTATAACCATTATTAGCAACAAATTGAGAACCTGATATGAGGTTTCTCTTTATACTAGGAATACAATACACATTATTTAGTTCTAATACATAATTATTCCTAAACAACAACTTGACAACTCCTATAGCCTTCACAGCTACTCTTTGACCATTTCCAGAACACACCCTTGTTTCATTCTTATTTGGGATTGTTATCCTTGATAATCCCTGTAAAGAATTCACAACATGAATGGGTGAGCCAGTGTCAAACCACCAAGAGTTATCATGAACAAAATCATTTGACTCAACACTAAAAACAAGTTTTGAAAGAAAAGCACCTCTTTTAGTTAGCCAAACTTTGAAACCCTCACAATCTTTCTTAAAGTGTCCAGGTTTCTTGCAGAAGAAACACTTCAGGCCACCTGCAGGTTTATTTTTAAACTTAATGTTGTCAGACCTCACAGCAGATGTTGAAGTACCAGTTGAAGTGCTTCCTTTGTAGTTGTTGTTGCCAAACCTCTTCTTCTTGAACTTTGAGTGGGACATGAGATTCACTGACACTTCTTTTCCCTTCTTTTTAATTTCATCCTCAACTTCCACACAAAGGGAAATCAGTTCATTCACACTCCACATTTCCTTTTGAGTTTTGTAAAGTGTTTTCAGTTGATCATACTCATCCGGTAGTGATTCCAGCAACAAATAAACAAGGAATGGATCTTCAATAGCCATGTTTAGTCCTCTGAGTTTTCCAGCAATGTCAGAACCCTTCAATATATATTCTCTAACACTCCCTTTTCCATTGAACTGCAACCTCATGAGAGATTTCATAAGCTTTCCAGTTTCTGCTTTGTTGGAAACCTTGTATTTTTCTGCAATGGAATTGAAGAACACTTTTGCAAACTCTAAGTCTGGAATACCTCCTATCACATTCTCAGTTATGCTCTTCTTGATCATGATCAGTGCCATCTTATTGTGCTTGTACCACTTCTCATATTTTTCTTTGCTTTCCTTGCTTGCAGTTGCGGGCAATGCTTCTGGTGGATCTTCTTTCAAAACATGATCATAGTCTAGAACTCCCAGATTCAATTCAATGTCACTCTTCCATTTCTTGAAATTTGAGCCATTCAGCAACTCAATCTGACTTATGCTCATTGGAAAGTGCATTGCTGTATATGAAATTGATCAGTCAAAATCTTCTAGTGTATCATGATACTAGAATAATCTGAATGTCCCAAAACAAATGAAATTCATATATGAATGTCATTTAACTGAAACTCTATGTATATGCAGACAAATGAAACTTTTCTATTTTCAAGACCTGACATCCTTTGTGGAGTACTCATCTCTAATAGTTTCTGAATGTTCATCTATCTAAAATATACAAGACTATGAAACCAAATGTTTGATGTAGATCTCTTTGGAAATCATACTCAAATTTAATTTTAAGTCTCATAATCTCATTCTGATGAAACTGAATACAATGTAATTGCTATATATTGGCCACTTTGACAGCACTTTATTATGCAACATATAATTGTATTCATACTAAATATTTCATCAGCATATTAGATCCTTTGGAATGTTCATTCATGGGACCACTTTGGCAGCACACAACATGATGAATTTCTCAATGAATCAAATATCATAACTTGAAACAAGCATATACATCAATCACTATTTATCAGACATGAATTATATATGTAGATAACTGTATGCGGATTACAACAAAATTCCCAGAAATCGTTTCAAAACAAATTTGTTGAAGTAGCAATAACATGTAACTCATCTAAGCATAGATTGCTCTGATACCAATTGTTAGAACTACACTAGTCTAATGCTGTAAATCTATCTCAGTAAAAGCACATGTAAACAATGTTATATACGTAAACTTTATTTAGGATTGCAATAGTAAACGCATAGTATATTAGGATTGCAGAAACATATCTATCCTAATATATGGATGAAATATTTAGGAGTGATATACTGGTCGCATCCTAATATAGGACTGAAACTTCATATCTTTCCTGATATCTGCAATGTATATAAACTGTACAGTATGTAAAGGAGTCTTACACGATGCACTTGAACCATTCATCTTAGTCTTCTCCTGATTCCACCTCCAGTATTCTCTTAGTATGATGGGACTAATTTATGAGAACAGATTGTGTATCAGAAGGGACCAAAACGTTATATATAGCAATGTAATAACAGTTTCTTCCATCAAGAAACTGCCATCACCCTTTAACTGCTATTTCAAATATATAACTTCTTGCAACTGTCCTAATTTGATTTTAAATCAATCCAAACAGATTAGGATAAGTACTTAAACTTATTTTAAATACAAACTCTAACAAATACGTTTACTTAAGTGTATATGCTGTACATACAAGGTTTCGATGTAATGTCTTGTTCATCAGGTTTTCTAACAGTGTGAATGAAATTTTGCTGCTCTACAATCGTAAGAAGGTAGACTCTTTCAAAGTGGCATACTCTTTCGATGCAGACTCTACGGTCATCCTTGATGAATGGGTTCGTTTTGCAATTACAAGGGGAGCTGAAGTACTCGATATTCAATTATCAAGCCGCAATGGCGTTTTGGATACAGAAAATGTTTATGTTTTTCCCCACTGGCTCCTTTCTGAATTAAATGCGTCAACTCTAAGGCATTTGTCGTTGCAGAGATGCATTCTAAAACCTCCTACTGATTTCGACATATTCATTTGGCTAACAACGCTTTGTCTAAACAAGGTTATTGTTGATCCAGCTTTTTTGGCACATCTGTTCTCTGTTTGTTCGCTCCTCGAAAGCTTGACCTTGAGCTATTGCAGAGGGGGCTCATGTCTAATTGTTGGTCCATCACTTCGTCTTAATGATCTTAAAGTTCTCAGGTGTGTCGGTTTAAAAAGAGTAGAGATTGATGCGGTAAACCTTTCTTCTTTTGAATATTGTGGATTACATTCGATAATTTCTTGCATGAGAACTCCACAGCTAGTAAGATGTTTTTTTAAGGGATGTTCTGAAGGAGGAATATCTTATGCGCTCACCCAACTTGCCTCCTGTCCTGGGCTTGAGACTCTTCATCATCTGCAGAGCTATTATAATGTGGGTGAAGCTTTATTTCTATTGCATGCCGGTTTTATTTTGCATGAATTTTAACCTTTTGGAAATCAATGTTTGCATGCAGGAAGATATACCTCAAACTGTTTTGACATTGAGAAACCTGAAACAAGTGAACTTGGATCTCTTCATGGGAAACTTCAACCTTGGGAGTGTTCTGAATATTCTCAAGGCCGCACCTCGCACCTCTTTTAGAAGAGTTTATAATAACGGTTAGTAATACTATTCCTCAAAATATTTATTGTTCTTAATGATGCGGTTGTGAGGTTTGCTGCTTTTGTGATCTGACTTTATTGCTTTTGTTGATTAATGTACTAGGATTACTTATTTCAGTTTTCTTAAGGCCTCTTTTCTGTGCTTATTTAAATAAAATGACGGTAACCAAAAACTAGTTGTGAGGTTTAACTTTATTTTTGACAATGCTTAGGTTCACTCCCTGGGTGAATGAGCAGGTGTAGACATCCCCGTAATTAACGTATTTTCGGTTTACATTAATCTCTGCAAAAAAAAAAAAAAAAAATCAATCTAATTGGCCATCCGAATTGAAGGGTTAAATGATCTCCTATTTGATAGATTTTCTGGAAAGATGGTCTAGTTATTTTAACATTAACAACAGGTATTATGAAAATATGTTAATCACAATGGTGGGTGAATATGCTCATCTAGGGGGGTGAACCTAAGAATTTGTTAAGCAAAAGCAAGAATTATTTGTTAAACATATTGTTGCTATAGAAATATGTTAACGATGATATGAGCGGGTATTGGGATCTAATCCCCAGCGGGACTCGTAGAAGCTCCAATATAACCATGACCCTCTTCACCAATATAACTATAGTAGAACTCTTTTATATTGTAGGTACGAGCAACAAGCTATCAAGGAGATGTAAGGAATCTTTCTGGATTTTCACATGACCATTTGAGAAGATTTAAGATGCAGGGGTTCCAGGGTAAGTGGATCGAGATAGAATTGGCAGTTAGCATTCTTAAAATTGCAACAAACCTCGAGGTATTGGTGATTGATCCATATGGAAAATATTACAACGGTGGTGGAAGCTGGATCGAAATCAGCCGTTGTTATTACAGGGAGGGGTATGAGAATGAGGGCAAGGATGACAATGAAGAGAAAATTTTCCTGCACATAGAGGACAGTGTGGATGTGGTGGATTTGCAGTACTTTTGGTGGAAACAAAGAGGTAGTGTAGTTGTCCGAAAAAGACTGAAGGAAGTAATGACTGATGCTCAAGTTGTAATCCTATAATGGTTGTAATTTGTACCATATGCGTAGATATTGGTTGTTGTTTATGGCATATGCCCAATGGATGTATCACATGATGTGGTAGATCCCATGTGTGTATCATATTACTGTAATGTTTGTTCTTTGTATCGTTTAACCCTTTTAGAGGCGTCTGTGATGTTAGCACAGTGTCATTGCCTGCAGTCAAGGATGGTTAAGTCTTTATAACATCGGGTCAAGCATTCGGCTGTCCAACATCTGTGGCAGTTGTGCGGGATTGGTTGACACTAACTATTTTATAGCAATAGACTTGGGCGGTTCTGCGGGATTGTTTTGTGTCTGGTTTCTTCAGGTCTTTTTGTTGTGGATACCTGACTAGCTTATTCTGTTCTTATTTGTTCCGTTCACCCTTTCATTACATCACCGAAACATAAAGAAACAGGTTGAACCCAAACTATTAACTGCTGATACTGAATTGAATGAAGCAGGTTACAACATTTTTTATTTTCAACTTTTTGAATTAGTGTTGCCTTCATTCCAAATCATTTTCAGGCAATGCTGAGACAATAGGGTAAATGGGATCCTTAGGAAAGTATATAAGTTCCAAGTAGTACCAATGCTTATCTATATTAATGTAAAAGAACTAAACCAATATCTTGTAAAGAGGTCATGGTTAGTCAGTTTTCCCCAAGATTTTTTGAACTATATACTTTTTCATATGATTTCTGGACGAGCGAAAAAATAAAATAGCATAGAAGAATTGCAGCCACTTTTTTTTTTTTTTTAATTGAGAAGAAGAATTGCAGCCACATGGAGGACTCAATAAGCAAATACTGTAGTGGCTTTTTTAGAATCCGTGTAGCCAGGTCAAAGATCTAAGCACAATTGCACAAGATATTCCAAGTATTGGAAGGTCCCGTTTGGGATTGCTTCGCTTTTAAAAAAAAAAGCTTTTGGTCAAGATTTTAGATTTTATTGTGTTTGGTAAATAAATAAAAAACAGCTTTAATTGAAAGTTATAGGTCACTGGCAGCAATTTTTAGAAGCAGCCTAGAAGCTGCTGTGGATCAAAACACACTCTGCAGTTGTTTTATGTACTGGCAGCACTTTTAAAAATATTATTTACCAAACACGAAATTGTTTTAATTCACAGTTGATTATTCTCACAACACATCAGCAGCAGTTTTTTTTTAAAAAGTCACAGTAATCTCAAACTAGCCCGAAGTGTATTAGGAGAAGGCATATTATTTACCAAACACGAAATTGTTTTAATTCACAGCTGATTATTCTCACAACACAGCAGCAGCAGCAGTTTTTTTTAAAAGTCATAGCAATCCCAAACTAGCCCAAAGTGTATTAGGAGAAAGCAGGGATAAAAGCAGATAGTTACTAGTTAAAACTAAGTGGGAAAAAATAGAAAAATAGACTAGCGTGAAGAGCTATCAATATTAAAGCTCAGATTTTCAGATCTGCTCTACCATCAAACAGGAGAGATAAGTGTAAACAACCTGCGTAGAGAAATGTATATAAGAAAAGTTCAACACATAACCTAAACCCCAAACTGCCAAAAATCTTGATGGAAACCCATTTGTCAAGACAACATAGAAGCTGAACTAAATTCCACTACAAACTGGAAATGAAAAGTTCAGAAGTGGCAAGCATACCCTATTTGAAATAGCAAAATTTCCAAATGCAGTTAAACACTAGAGGAGGAAGCTGCTCGCTGGAATAATCAGTAGCAAAAACAAAAAAAAGAAACATGTTTGAATATTCTTCAATCATATATATAGATGATGCCAATGTAAGAATCAAATGTGGACTTGTCACTAATGTATATGATGATTAGCTTAATATCAATCCTAGTTTAACATGGATACAAACTGAAAATCAATATTGTAACTTAATGAAAGAGTGTATCAATTCATTAAGGTAAGTAATCCAATTCTTGGTCTGCAAGAAAGACTACAATGATGTGATGCATTAAGAATCTAACTAGGAAACCTAAACCGATATGGATTGCTTTAATGGGAAGCTTCTTGAGGTTTAAGTCTCCTATATATACAAATGAATTGGTCCCTATTGCTACCACGTTAATTGCATTAGTTCTGTCCGTTGAGAAGCAAGTTGGTAAGCAACAGAAGGCTATATTTTAGTGATCAAGTTTTGTAGCTGCAGAAGATGGAATCCATGCCTGTGATTGCTGAAGGTAAGTTTTGGTCTTGTTGTGATTGTTGTCGAGTTAATTTGCATATGTTTGTGAGCATGAATATATGATTTTACAGCCAAGAAACTCCGAATGATTAAATCTAAATGCCATGCCTCCATATGAATATGCAACAATTAATGACCCATATTCAACCATCCAAATAAGCAAAGCAAAAACAATCTCTTCCAAAAGCATATCCAAGATGCAATCTTCACACAACAAAGCAAAATGAAAACCCGAAATTCAAATGAACCCCAGAAAATCAATCAAAACCTAGGAAATGCAAGCACAAGTAAATCAAAGGTCCACAAAACCTAAACCAATAAAATGGAAAGATCTTATCAATATTAAAAGAATGGAAACAAATAATGAACAGGGTAACTGAGTTGGTTTCCATCATTGAATATTGAATAGAAAGATGAATCAGCCAAGTCTTAACTGTATCATCACCAGTGAAACACAAAGTTAAACCAGCTATATCAAGCTACAAATTCTTTTTAGGATCACTAGAAAGAAGAGTTCTATGAAAATTATTTACTTCAAACACCTTCCTGTTCAATCCATTTTCATGTCTCTGTACCGCTGATTCCATCCCCATGCTTCTGCAAATATCTCTCAAGTTCTCCATGGATGATTTCGTTAGCTTGCTTCCAAGTAGAAATTGCTTCTTATAAAATCTTCAACATCTTCTCAGAATTTAAACTCTTTTGAACAATAGAGGTTTCTCCAAATATTCTCATCTTGAACTTCTCCTCTCTGAATTTCTTGTTGACTTTGTCTGTATCTGATATCTCATAGCTCGAAATACCAACAATGAAATGAGAAATAGGCATGTATTTATGCGCTACTTCCCTGTCCTCCCTGCTTTTCACACTCTCTCGATTTTTCACACAGTCGGACTACACATATTCAAATGCAGCATAAAACTGAAAGATAAAAAGGAGAGATTGAGATCAGAACAAAGATCCATTTTCACAAAAGTTATTCAGATTGCTTACGGCATCTACAGCAGCTGATTCAGGTGCAGCAATATTCCAGACCATCTTTTCCTCATCTTGACTCTTCCTTATCTTCTCCATCTCATCCAATTCCTTGTACAAAGTATCCAAGTCAAGAAGTAGGACATCAGCAGGTGAACCTATATCGAACTGGTTTTTCAGAGCTGTCACAATGTCTGAAAAGTTCCCTTACTTCATATTCACCCAGGGCTTCGATCATTAATTCACTGAGACTCATATCATCGCTGACAATTAGAATGCGCAGCGTTGGCTTCGCGAATTCTTCAAAAAGGAGAAAGGAAAGAATCAGTAACTGCATATTACTTGAAAGAGTACAGTAAAAATAGCATCTAGAATCAGAATACTTGTCTTCCATAAACGACTTATTTGCGAAACAGCAGACTTGTAATCATCAACTTAATGGCCCTCATCATTAAGCCTACAAAGGTAAATCAGTTACATTGATCAGAATACAAATTGTCAAGAAACTGAAATCAAAATAGATATGTTAAGGAATTCATTATGTTTTCTCATAAATTTCTCATAAGGATATCACAGTACTGTGAAATTCAGATTAGCAAGAAATATAAAACCAAATTGAAATCTAAATATCATACCAAACAGAAAAAATGGAATCCCCTACGCACATCAACTTTTCACAACACTTGGATGAAATCCTTTAGGTGGCGTTCGGTAACGTTTTCAAGTCATCTTTTTCATTTTATAAAATGAAAATGGCTTGAAAATGCGTTCGTTGGTCTGTTTTCAAAAATACAAAAAATAAAAATTGAAAATGATTTTTTATTTTACTCGTAAAACAGGAAAACGACAAATAGACGTTTTCACCTTTTCATTCTCATATTTTAGAAAACACGGAGATATATGTATACATTTTCATTGTTTTTTGTTTTTTCATACGGTAGTACCGGACGCGTTTTTGCTGTTCTCATTTTTGAAAATTGTTTTCGGAATAAACTACCAGACACATTTTCGGATCTCAAAAATCCAATCTTGTTTTCTCGTTTTCATTTTCAAAATCGGTTTTTGAAAAATCATTTTTAAAAACATTACCGGACAGGCCCTTAGTGTTTCTGTGACTGTGGTTCCATCCTAAAACGACAAAAATAGTGTGTGGAGATATATGGCACAACACTATAGTTCAGTGAGGTTGCACTAGACTCTAATTCTTAATTGTATACAAAGCACTATGAGATGTAATTTTGATTCCTCTTCACTGCATTTATTGGTTTCCTTAAGAGCAAAGACCCCAAAGATGGAAAAGAGCAAGCATTAATCAACGAACTTAGCAGTTTCAATGATAATCTCAAAGTAAATGTAAGCCCTATGTCTACTTTATTTCCAATTTATATAGCATTCTTTTTTGCAGAATGTATCAATCACATCTTGTGATTTACTGTTGCTTCAATTTATTTCTTGAGATCAATTTGCATACTCATCGAGAGAGAAAAAAAAAAAACAAAAACAAAACCCCATAATTGTACCCATGCCAGCAATCTTCATCCCTTCCCCACACACTATCATATTTCGATCTCCAACCTTCAATATTTGATCCCTCCTAATTAACTAGTAATAATTAAGATGCCAAAAACAAATTAGCCTCCATAACAATCTGCTTTATGGAAAAAAAAAGTAAGAGACCAATGGGCCTCCAAATCGTCGTGGTTAATCTCCATATCATATAAGAGTATAAGTGAAAGCTTAATCCCATGTATTAAAAGAAAACAATCTCCAAATACAAATTAGATTTCAGAGAAACCCCAAATACAAATTACATTGAAGTAGACATGAAAAATCTTGAACCATATAATCTCATTGAAGGTATTGAACATTCAACTAGTAAAAGAAGAGTTGGTGTTGAGCGTTTCTTGATGGTCAGGGAGTAGGGAAGATGGAGGCAATCTCAGCACGCCTTCCTCTGTCTCAATTGGGTCCGACATCAGAATTGGGTCTTGAAGCACAGGTTTGCTGTCATCTTTGCCCGGAACGGATGGAGGCTTTGTGGGCTTCTTCTCTTCGTTACTGGCCGCCATTGGAATCCCCGGCTCTGAAGGTTTAAATATTGCTCGGTTTAATCAAGAAAGGAAACAAAGAAGTTTGTGATGGGTATTTGGGTTTTGCTGGGTTTAATTTAAAAAAAAAAGGGTTCTGTCCCTTTATACTAATTTTAGAGATTTTTTTTTACTCTTACACCACTCATTTATTAATTTTTCTTTTTCCACTTACCAACGGTATCTCTTATAAGTTCATTGTTTTTTTAATTTTTTTAATTTTTTTTATGCGAAAAGACTACCATTAGATATGGAAGCCTCTATGGCAACCAGTGTTTACAACATCGAAAATAAGAGCAGCTGAAGCATTTCTCGGAACAACATTAGTCAACGAGAAACCCTCAAATGAACCGTATCCTACGCTACAATTGCATCGGCAACAAAGTTTGGTTCTTTATAAACATGTTTAAAAGAGATAGAGGTAAAAGTAGTAGCTAGTTGTTGGATGTCTTTGATGATCTTCGCTATCCTGCATGGTGGTTTAATAATCCCTCTCACTGCATCAATGACCAGCTTTGAGTCTCCTTCAACTTAGAGGTTTGTGAAACCTTGTTGTTGTGTACTAACAAGGCTGTTGCATAGTGCTGTCACTTCTGCCACAGGAACTGTGGTGCTCCCAAAACCTTTAACAGCAACAAAAAGTGGTTTCCCAGTCTCATCTCTAATAATAAAACCACCTGCTGAATAGTTGCTTTGTCCAGAGCCATCAAAATTAATCTTGACAAAACTTCTAGGAGGAGGTTGCCAAAGAATTTTGGATGGAATGTTTTGTGAGGCAACCCCCCTATTTGGATGATCCATTCCTTTAATATCATTTAGTATGGCAACCGAGGCTGCTACAACTGCATTAGGGAAGCTAACAGCTCCTCTAAAGATAGTTTCATTTATGGCTTTCCACACTTGCCAACAAATTATTATCATCTTGGCAAATTTTTCATTATCATAAGGTTGGTTAACAAACATTTCCTGGAAAACCTTTAAGTGGCCCTCGTCCCAGTTAATTGGAGTTTGGACCTGAGCTAATCTCCATACTTCACTAGTAAACTCACAAGAACCAAACAAATGGTTAGCAGTTTCATTATCGTTATCGCATAAAGGACAGAAATTATCATCAATATAGCCAAACTTGGAAAGTATGTCTCTTGTTTTTAGCCTCCCTCTTAGTAGAAGCCATCTAAAAATTTTAACCTTCAGAGGAATATTCAGTTTCCAGAGCTTATGTAAAAGATTAATATTGCTGTGTTTTTCCATGCTGTCCAGCCAAGCTGCAGACTTTATCGTGAATTGGCCAGTAGATGAAGGCCCCAAAACAAATTCATCCTCTGGATGAGTATAGGAAATAGGAATACTAGTAATACGATCAACAATATTATTATCTAAAAAGTTTGCACGTTTAGGTTTATTCCAAACCCCGTTATCAATATAATCAACTACTGTTTCATTCAGATCAATTCTATCTTTAAGATGATCAGCGATAATATCAAAAAGAGGGCGGTCAACCACCCAATTGAAGGTCCAAAATTTGATGGACTTACCATTCCCAACAATCCATCTCATACCTTTAAGATGGAGATGTCTTATGTCCAGGATGTCTTTCCAAGCAAGAGAATTTGATTGCTTCTTCTTGACCTGAAAGAAAGAACAATTTCTTATAAGTTGTTTCCTAATACCCAATTAAGTTTGTTTGTTTTGTTTTTTATTTATTTTTGAGACTATTTTGCCCTCACCCCTTTGTCACATAGAGAGAGAAAATGGAAGAGAGAGAAGCCATAGGAGATTTCGCCAGACTCTGGTCACCGATCGCGGCCACCGAATTTCTCTGAAAATCTCACCGGAGGTCCCAAAAGAGGTCGTCGGAGATCTCATAGGTCACCGGAGACTTTTATTGCCCCCCCCCCCCCCCCCCAATAAAACCCAATAAAGCCCCCAATAAAAGTTAATTTTATTGGGGGATAATAAAAAATTATTGGAGGGAATGAAAACTAATCTCCCTAAAATTAGACAAATAAAACTTTGATTGAGAAAGAAAATAAGAAGATTACATCAATTCAAAACCTTTTATTGGGGGCAATAAAACCAATAAAATTTGGGCATTAGGAAGTGTTTGGACCCAAAATGAACATTTTGGCCTGACAAGGCACGTCTTGGAGAAATTGAGCCAATATCAGTGGCTCAAGCTATATATTGTCGACAAGCTCGAAATATATATTTAGAGGCTAAATAAAGCCTACTATGGAAGTATGACAAGTCAACTTTAGCATATTTTCCTACTTCGGCTAGGAAAAACCGAGCTAGACATGGAAGGAGGGGTGGCAGACTAAACAAATGAAATCGAAATGTGCTGAAACTTTCCAGATCCATTCTAGACAGCCCAAGGATCATTTCTTATGAAGAGTGCAAGAGCTTTTTTTGAGTGGAATGCCTTCAAACAATCAGCCCAATTTTCTACAGAAGCAAAACTGGAAAACTGGACCTGTAAGAGGTCCAGCAGCATTTTCGGCCCAACCACATGGAATAAAAATCTGAAAATTTGTCAGGATGATCTACACTCATAGTGGAACATTTCATATGAAGAAGTCGAAGGCATATAATGAAGTCTTATTGGAGAAATAATTGAAGGAATAAAGGGGCAGAAACTGACCTAAAACCAGCTCAATATTCACATGTTCATGTTTCCTACCCACATGAAGAAAGCTAGATGCTTTTCTCTTTTTCCTTGGATATATTTTTCTTCTACAATCTCTTTAATAGATCATCACCACTTCCATGTTGCTGCACCTTCATGCTTTGCTTTCATTTCATCTTTTCTCTATCTTTTCCATATTTTA
Source organism: Rosa rugosa (assembly GCF_958449725.1). Classification (NCBI taxonomy): domain Eukaryota; kingdom Viridiplantae; phylum Streptophyta; class Magnoliopsida; order Rosales; family Rosaceae; genus Rosa; species Rosa rugosa. The sequence continues at coordinate 67,664,593 of NC_084820.1, forward strand.
CAAGTGAACATAGATCTACTTTCATTATTTTTCTTCCACTCATCATTTCACTCTTCTTTTTCTTCCCTATATAAACACCTTCTCCTCTCATTCTAAGACACACATTCACATACAACAACAACATCTCTAAGATGATCTAAGTTCTCTCTAGAGCAAACCTCTCTAAGAGCAACTCCTCTCCCTCTCTTTCTCTCTCTCTTAGCGGTGATCACACTCCTAGTCCTAGTCTTCTCAGAAGCCGACTTTCAGTGCCACCAAACCCTCTGTCAACGTGCTTCGGTCCTAGTCTCCTCGGGAGCCGACGGTAGTGCCGCGACCACAACGGTTACAGAACCAGCCAAGCAAGGGTAACGCCCTAGCAACCCAGCCAAGCTAAAGTCACGCTTTAGCAAGTTCTCCTCACTTCCCGGTGGTTCTCGCTCTGCTCGATCTACAACATCGAGTATCGATTGTGATTTTCAAGAAGCTCAGCAAAAGTCCTCGCCACGAGGCACAAAGAATCCCACGACGAGGTTGGTGCTCTCCTCGTCCACAATTGCTTGAAAGAAGTCAGGTCAAGGGACACCCCCGACGACCGCACCCGAACGGTGCTGGCACGCCCGCGCAAGAAAAGAGACTGTTGACCAGCTGCAGCAAAATTGGAGCCAAACATTTTGGCACGCCCAGTGGGACTACATCAGAGTCTTTTTGTGTTCACCATCATTGGGATGCCAGAGGAAAATCTTTACCAAAAGAAATTCCTGAAGTCATGGCGACGATAGAAGGCTATGTGCCCATTCCCATTCCGGAGAATGCGAGCATAGAGGAGCGACTTGCTATCTTTCAACAGAACACTGCTTCGTATTATGCGAATTTGAAAAAGGTCCTGGCGGCGCAGCAGAAGCGGATAGATGAACTTTTCCAATCAGCCCAACAAGAGCCTGAAAGCTAGGGTTCTTGAGGTAACAGCTAGAGAGAAGAGAGAGATGAATTGAAGAGAGACTTTTCTATTTCAGTGATTCTGTTACAACTAACTCGTAAGAGAGAGAGAGAGAGCAGCTATTTATACAAATGAACAAGTGTGCAGAATTGTGACACGTGTAAAACAGCTGAAGGTCACTTAATCACATAAGCATGCAAGTGAACAAACTAAGTGACAATTAACTCTAATTAACCCTAATTAGCAGAAAGACTAATCTTCACGTTAACACCCCTCCTCAGCTTGATGGGTGGGAGCAGACAGCAAGCTGGAACACAAGTAAAGGTGTTGAGGAGAACACAAGCCCTTGGTAAACAAATCAGCAAGCTGCTCCTTGGAAGTGACAAACTGTAAACGAAGTGAACCAGCCTTAACTTTGTCTCTGGTAAAATGAACATCAACTTCAATATGTTTTAGCTTAGAATGATAAACGGGGTTAGTGGCCAGAGCTAAAGCAGAGATGTTGTCACAGTGAAGAGTGGGAATGCCATGGAGCTCAATGTGAAGATCATGAAGTAAATGTTGTAGCCACTGAAGTTCAGAAGTGGTGTCTGCCATGCTGCGATATTCAGCCTCAGTGGAGGAGCGAGACACAGCTGTTTGCTTTTTACTACACCAAGAAATAGGAGAGTGATTGAGTAAGATAACAAAACCAGTCGTAGATTTCCTATCATTTGGATCGCCTGCCCAATCAGCATCGCAGTAAGCTTGAAGATGAAATTGTTGTGGCTGTTGTAAACCCCTCCTGAAATAAATGCCATGACCGATTGTGCCTTTGACATATCGAAGAATCCTTTTGGTAGCTAACAAATGAGCCTCAGTTGGAGAATGCAAAAATTGGCATACAGAGTTGACACTATAGGCTATATCAGGTCGGGTGAAAGTGAGATACTGTAGACAGCCCACTAAGCTTCTGAAGTATGGAATATCTGTTGCATTCAAAGGAGGACTGCCATCCTTATACAACTTCACACCAGATTGACAAGGAGTGAGATGTGTGTGACAAGCATCCAATCCAGCTTTATGAATCAGCTCAGTAGCATATTTGTGTTGAGAGACAAAGAATCCATCAGAAGTGTAGTTTATTTCAAGACCTAGAAAATAGTGAAGTCTTCCCAAGTCTTTCATATCAAATTCAGCCTGTAAAGCCAGCTTGATTTCAGAGATAAGAGCTTCACAATCACCAGTAAGAATTATATCATCCACATACAACAGAAGATAGGCTTTGGAACTACCTGATGTCTTAACAAATAATGATGGATCAGCATATGAACATTTGAAACCAAGACTAGGCAAGAAATTAGTGAACCTTTCATTCCAAGCCCTTGGTGCTTGCTTTAGACCATATAAGGATTTTCCAAGTTTGCAAACAAGATGAGGTTGAGAGACATCTTCAAATCCTCCAGGCTGAGCCATATAAACTTCTTCATTAAGAAGCCCATGTAGAAAAGCATTCTTTACATCCATTTGGTGGAGAGTCCAACCAGATTGTGCAGCTAGATTCAAGATTAACCTGACAGTAGTGTGTCTTACCACAGGAGAGAATGTTTCATCATAATCAATACCATATTCTTGGCTAAACCCCCTTGCAACAAGTCGAGCCTTGTGTCGAGATATTGAACCATCAGCATTTCGCTTTATCTTAAAAATCCACTTGCAGGACACCAAATTTTTGTTTGGAGGCAATGGAACAAGAGACCAGGTCTGTTGTTTCATTAAGGCATCATACTCCTCCTGCATTGCAGTTTTCCAAACTGGACATTGCATAGCCAACTTATAATTCCGAGGCTCTGAGGTTTGTAAATCATCAGAAGATGTATTATCCAAGATGGATAAGTAACACTTCTTTTTCAGAATTCCTCTCTTACTTCTAGTAAGCATAGTATGATCATTGACTGTAGACTCAGAGAGACCTTGAACTGGATGTAAGATATTAGAGCTAGAGACTTGTGCAGTTGAACTATTTGGAACACAGTCAAGAAGAACAGATATAGAACCATTTCCTGGTTGAGTGTTAACTGTAATAGTACCAGTATCTTCTCCAAAACTAATGGAAGTGTTAGACTCAGGATGGAATGCAGGATTGATGGACTGATCATAACCAATGGATGGTGGAATTAAGGGAACAGGAGAACCACTTTGAGGAGCATGGTCATTGTGATCAGGAACAGATGAGAAGCTAGGTGATTGAGTGGCAACAGACACTTGAGATGATGAATTAGTGTGATGATGATGATGATCATATACAGTGGTTGAGATAGGTACCTGATGTAGGGTATTGCTGACGAGGACAGGTGCTGCAAGATGCTGAGAGTTGTGAGACTGAGTAATATTGGAGCAAGAGTTAGTAGTCTGCAATTTTGCAAATGGAAACTGATCTTCTTCAAAGAACACATGTCTGGAGATAATACATTTCTTGCTTGACATATTGTAGCAAATATACCCCTTGTATCCTGCTGCAAATCCAATGAACACACACTTTGTAGTTTTTGGTTGAAGCTTGTTACTGTTGTAGGGAGTCATGAGTGGATAGCAGGCACATCCAAAAACTCTAAGCAATTCTAGTGATGGGACCTTACAGTAGAGTTTCTCAAATGGTGATTTCATAACCAATGTTGCTGTAGGCATCCTGTTTATCAAGTATACAGCAATTGCACATGCATGGTACCAGAAGATTGAAGGAAGATGAGAATCCTGTAATAAAGTGATAGCAGTCTCTCTAATGTGTCGATTCTTCCTTTCAGAAGTTCCATTCTGTTGTGGAGTGTAGGGGCAAGAAATCTGATGTGTAATGCCTTGTTTACACAGAAATTCTTTAAATCTATTTCCTGTAAATTCCCCTCCTCCATCACTTCTCAAACATTTAATTGAAGTTGAAAATTGAGTGCCAACAAAAGCACAAAGAGACTGAAAATAGCTAAGTACTTCAGATTTATTTTTCATTGGAAAAATCCAAGTATATCTAGTACAATCATCTATGAACAATACAAAAAACCTGTAGCCATCTAAAGAAAGATGAGGAGATGGACCCCAAACATCTGAATGAACAATCTCAAATGGAACTTGACTTCTAGACTGAGATGAAGGAAAAGGTAATTTGTGAAATTTCCCAAGAAGACAGGCCTCACACACTGAAGAATCCTTGTCTGGTATACTTGAAATATTGCACTTATTTAACATACTATGAACTATCTCATTTGCAGGATGTCCAAACCTTTGATGCCACAAAGAATGCTTGACAATTCTTCCTAGGTTAGCAGATTTATTTTGTGTATTGAACTGACTGCTATTTGAACCATCTTGTTCTTGAAGAATCAGTGGCAGATCAAATGGTATTGGATATAGGCCTTGATTACTCAGTCCCTTGTACAACACCTTTCCCAGCACTTTGTCCTGTATCACACACATGAATTCATCAAACCAAACAGAACAATTGTTCTGTTTGCACAACTGAAATATTGAGAGTAAATGTGCAGCAAGTTCAGGAATAAGAAGCACATTATTCAGTTTTAATCTTCCCAGATGTGAGTTACCAATATGTGTGATATTTAAGAATTTACCATCACCAATCTGCACAGAATCTGTAGCATTATATGGAGCAAGGTTGTTGAGAAGCTGCACTTCACTTGTCATGTGATTGGTTGCACCAGAGTCAGCTAACCAATATTGAGGTGTATTGTTACTTGAAGATGAAGCAAACATTGCTACTCCTTGCTGCTGGAAACCTTGTGAAGCATTTTGAAACTGTTGAGATGGTTGAGTCTGCATGGTTTGCATAGGTTGAAGTTGTGGAGCAGACTGTTGTTGTTGACCAGGAAAACCAAAGATGTAGTAACATCTATCTGCAGTGTGATTTGGTTTACCACAGTATTGGCATCCAGTGATGTTCAAGTTGCCTGGCTGAGAGGTTTGAAAATTGGGTAGGCTTCTGCATGTTTTGGCACCATGACCTGGTTTGCCACATAGTTGACAAGTGAGTCCAGTCCCTCCTCCATTTGGCCTGAAGAAGGTGTTATGAAACCCTGTATTTCCTCTATTCATGCCATTTTGGAAGTTGGAGTTTCCTCTATATCCTCCAGTGTTGTTATTGAACCTGGCATTGTTGTTGCCAAAGGGACCAGTAGGTCTACCAGCATAAAAACCAGTCATGGATTGGCTAGGATCAGTCATGGAGAATGAATTGATCTGAGGAATACCACCATATGGTATAGCTGGAATGGAAGTATATGGAGCCTGTGATGACAGATGAATGTTGTTGTTGGCTGGAGTAGTTAATAGAGGACCAAAACCAGGTGGCACAGTAGGAACTTGAGACTGTAAGCTTGAGGAGGAAGCACCATTAGTGTTGTCAACTGCAGGAACAGAACTGGTATTCTTGGCTATCATTGCTGTAAGTGATGAGGTTGATGATGATGTTTGAACTTCACTTTCTATATCAATCTCTGCAGCCTTAAGTAGTGTCTTAAGCTCACCAACAGAACAAGCAACAAACTGAGCCCTGATGACAGTCTTGATAGCAGCATATTCAGAGGGCAAACCTCTCAACACTGTAACAACAATATCCTCATCATCAACAAATACTCCCACTGTTTCAAGTGCATCTCTGGCAGCCTTGATCTTATCCATGTAAGTTTCAATATCATCACCTCCTTTCCTCAAATTTTGCAAATTAGACTTGAGTTGCAAAATATTTTGTCTATTTGGTGCAGCAAACTTGAGTTTAAGCCTATTCCACATGTCTTGTGCAGACTTGCTTCCCACAGCACATGACATAGCCACAGGACTAAGTGTTTGACCTATCATGTTCACAATACTCTGATCTTGTATTTTCCAATTAGTATACTCAGATGATACTATATTTCCAGAACCATCAGATGCAGAGACAAACTGAGTGGGACATGGAGTTGAGCCATCGACATATCCATACAAATTCTGACCTTTAAGAAAGGACTCTAAGCGAAACAGCCATGTAGGATAATTGGATTCATTAAGCAAGATATTCGGGAGGTACACAGTAGTCTGAGTGGTAATAGTAGAGGCTTGTGATGTGGATGAAGTCATCTTGCTGAAGAAATGATACACAGTCTAGGAATCTAGTGTATATCTGTGTAAAACTAGTAGATCTCAGGTTTTGAAACCACACAAAGTATCAGAGATTCAATAATCTTCACAATCCTTCAATCAACTAGCAATTTTGACACTTCATAGTGTGATACCAACTGATAAAGACTTCAATTTTGTAATTATAGCTCACAAATGATTTCAGAATAACACTCTTCAAGATTTAGGGTTTCGAACCACAAGAATTATACGAATCTTCATAGCTAAACAGTCATTTTTGCTAGAATACTTGTATATATTCATAATCGAACACTGAGTATACCAAATCAAAGCTTCAAATCAAGGAATTTTACTCTGTAAAATTGTAGATCTAACTTTTTCTTCTTGATGAACACAAAGACTTATCTGAAAATTGCAGAACGAGGACGTCGAGCACTGAAGTAAACAAGAACTGTGAGCTTTGTGAAGCAGATGCAAACCCTAGGTGACGACCTGAGCTGCTGATACCATGAAAGCTAGGGTTCTTGAGGTAACAGCTAGAGAGAAGAGAGAGATGAATTGAAGAGAGACTTTTCTATTTCAGTGATTCTGTTACAACTAACTCGTAAGAGAGAGAGAGAGAGCAGCTATTTATACAAATGAACAAGTGTGCAGAATTGTGACACGTGTAAAACAGCTGAAGGTCACTTAATCACATAAGCATGCAAGTGAACAAACTAAGTGACAATTAACTCTAATTAACCCTAATTAGCAGAAAGACTAATCTTCACGTTAACAGAGCCGTGGCAGACTTGGGAGCAGCTGGCCGACGTGACCCAACCAGCCGAAGAAAACCACCAGCAGTCGATGAATGTCGTCGCGACCCAGCACAAACAGACCTCATCGGAGTCCGCGACCATGCACAAGAATGACGCCAATCTGACTGCAACTCATGTGGATTCGCAACATGGGGAGGTTGACGCCATCAACACAAAGCAAGAGAGCTCCTTGAAAAGTCAAGAAGCAGCGCGCGAAGATGGTGTTACCAAAATTGAATTGCCTATAAGAGGCGATCAATTTAAAAGCAAAAACCTTCCTCTCGACCAGCCCGTCGCAGAAGAAGAAAGTAGCTTGCCCATTGTTGAATCACAGCCTTACATAGAGGCTGCTTATGGAGAAGATGGTCCACAAGATTGTTCTTCGGACAAGAAAATTGTCTCTGAACAAATATGTGATTTCTCCACTGATCAAGCCAAATATGTGGCCACTGATCAGATGCATGGGGGGCAAGATATGGCCCATGATCATCCCTTTGATCAAAAGAAGCAAGTTCATGATCATTTTAATTGTGACTCTGCTACTGGACGTCATGGGGAAGGTGATCAAAATCAGGACCAACTTAATTATCAATTAAGTTGTGGCCTACAGAAGCCAATCTGTGGCTTTATTAATCAATTCAACTTGAAGTTCTTCATATATTCTTCAAGGCCAAGCGGTGGCTTTGATAGATGTGAAGGGCACATCTACAACCCATGTTGCATAAATGGCCAGAACAATTATTCTAGTGGCCAAGTTGTCCTTCGCAACTGTAAATTTGAGTATCATCAATACAAGTTAACTCTTGTTTATAATTATCCAACAAGTGAAGCTCTTGATGTGGAGAATTCAGACCAGCAAGTGGTCGTCTATAATGGCCAATCTGTGGCTAATTCTGAAGACACCATGTTCTATGACATGGTAGTTGGCAACAAAGCCGATCTTGGAACATCTTCATCGCCAAAAGTGCAATTGAAGATCATGTTTCGCCAACCAACAAAGATACTTGGGGGGCAAGATTACTCCTCCTACGAGCCAAATTTTTCCCAAGTTTTCGACGAGAAGTATCTTTGTTCTTTTCCTACAAGCTCTCACAGGAGGGATTTTTACCCTACAAATTTTGATACATCGGAGCTTGGAATGAAGCATAGATGGCCTCCCCCGTGGTCTTCTAGAGGTTAGTCAAACATGGTGTTGCTAGCTTCTTTCTTTCTTTGCTTTTATTTTTTTGTTACTTTTTTGTTTTCTTTTCATAAAAAAAAAAAAAGAAAAAAAAAAAGAAGAAGTTGAATTTGGTAAAGGGGTTGTGAATCATAACGGAATAGGTGAAGTCTCTTTTGTTAATATTGGCCTAAACTCCTTATTGGTGCCTAGTTCAGGTCCCTTAAGGTTAAGGGCGGTTTTTATTAACACTTGTTGAACTGTCTTCACACTTATGACCTTTCTCATCTTAGTAAGTATAGCCTATGTGAAATGGTGTCTAGAAAGGGGACAACGTTCATGACAGGTTCTTGAATCCAGAAGTGCGTGCAAATGGGCCTAAACCACTATGTGGGAGTAGCTCATGCCAAAATGGATTCTGCCTCTCTTGTTCGCCCTCCCCTACCTGGCCATTTCAGTAAGGTTGCCCAAAGGATTTGAAAGAAAATTTGTGTCTAGGCGACTATACTTGGGCCGCATGTCTAAACCTTGATTCACATTGTTTAAAAAAAAAAAAAAAAAAAAAAAAAAATACAAAAAGAGTTTCAAATTTGTGCGTCGCGGAGGATGCAAAAAATTGTGTTCTTGCCTAATAGTGGCTGGAACTTGCTAATATACTTAAGAGGCAATTGGTATTGGTCTGGGCACATATACAAGAGGCATTTAATATGCCTAGTATGGTATTAGCAGTGGAGGAGGTCAAATCAATATTTTTGCCAATAATTGTGGCGAAAGCTGGGTTGCGAATTGTTGGCAGCGAAGTGGTTTTAATTACATGGCCTCGCAAAGGATGGTTCGCGAAAGAAGACTGGCGATTAATATATGTATGCTCACTATGTATAATTAAGAGGGAGAGAGGCTACTGTTCAAGTAATTTTAGTCAAGCCAATACAAGTGGCTTTGGAGCAACGACATTATAAGAGCAGTGCTGATTCAAGACCTCTTCAGTCAAGACGAAGACCCTTTGACTTCGAGGTCTGGGGGGCAATGTTTGGACCCAAAATGAACATTTTGGCCTGACAAGGCACGTCTTGGAGAAATTGAGCCAATATCAGTGGCTCAAGCTATATATTGTCGACAAGCTCGAAATATATATTTAGAGGCTAAATAAAGCCTACTATGGAAGTATGACAAGTCAACTTTAGCATATTTTCCTACTTCGGCTAGGAAAAACCGAGCTAGACATGGAAGGAGGGGTGGCAGACTAACCAAATGAAATCGAAATGTGCTGAAACTTTCCAGATCCATTCTAGACAGCCCAAGGATCATTTCTTATGAAGAGTGCAAGAGCTTTTTTTGAGTGGAATGCCTTCAAAAAATCAGCCCAATTTTCTACAGAAGCAAAACTGGAAAACTGGACCTGTAAGAGGTCCAGCAGCATTTTCGGCCCAACCACATGGAATAAAAATCTGAAAATTTGTCAGGATGATCTACACTCATAGTGGAACATTTCATATGAAAAAGTCGAAGGCATATAATGAAGTCTTGTTGGAGAAATAATTGACGGAATAAAGGGGCAGAAACTGACCTAAAACCAGCTCAATATTCACATGTTCATGTTTTCTACCCACATGAAGAAAGCTAGATGCTTTTCTCTTTTTCCTTGGATATATTTTTCTTCTACAATCTCTTTAATAGATCATCACCACTTCCATGTTGCTGCACCTTCATGCTTTGCTTTCATTTCATCTTTTCTCTATCTTTTCCATATTTTACAAGTGAACTTAGATCTACTTTCATTATTTTTCTTCCACTCATCATTTCACTCTTCTTTTTCTTCCCTATATAAACACCTTCTCCTCTCATTCTAAGACACACATTCACATACAACAACAACATCTCTAAGATGATCTAAGTTCTCTCTAGAGCAAACCTCTCTAAGAGCAACTCCTCTCCTTCTCTTTCTCTTAGCGGTGATCACACTCCTAGTCCTAGTCTTCTCAGAAGCCGACTTTCAGTGCCACCAAACCCTCTGTCAACGTACTTCGGTCCTAGTCTCCTCGGGAGCCGACGGTAGTGCCGCGACCACAACGGTTACAGAACCAGCCAAGCAAGGGTAACGCCCTAGCAACCCAGCCAAGCTAAAGTCACGCTTTAGCAAGATCTCAACACTTCCCGGTGATGTCGCTCTGCTCGATCTACAATATTGAGTATCGATTGTGTTAACAAGAAGAAACTTCAGCAAAGTCCTCACCACGAGGCACAAAGAATCCCACGACGAGGTTGGTGCTCTCCTCGTCTACAATCGCTTGATAGAAGTCAGGTCAAGGGACACCCCCGACGACCGCACCCGAAAGGTGCTGGCACGCCCGCGCAGAAAAGAGACTGTTGACCAGCTGCAGAAAAATTGGGGCCAAACAGGAAGGGGGACTAATCTCCCTAAAATTGGACAAATAAAACTTTGATTGAGTAAGAAGATGAGGACATTACATCAACTCAAAACCTTTATTAGGAGGCAATAAAATTTTATAGGGTCTTATTAAGGGGCAATAAAAGTTTATTTGGAGGAAGGGGGACTAATCTCCCTAAAATTAGATATATAGAACTTTGATTGAGGAAGAAAATGAGGAGATTACATCAATTTAAAACATTCTATTGGGGTGCAATAAAAGTTGGGTGTGTCTATTTCCACCCTACTAAATATTTTGTTCACCCTATAACCAAATTTTTTCTTTAAAATCCCAAAATTGTCCTTAACAACAATTATTAACAGAAAACAATGAAAATGAGAAATTAATTTTATTTTAATTAAAACTTGCTAGTGTTGATTATTTAGATGATTATTGGTTAGATGAGACACCTGTGATTATCCAGGATGTTCTCTATGAGGATGTTTGTACTAGTACTCGAGGTTTAGGTAATATGTCCCCCTCGCTGTACAATTGTCCATCTATTATTCATAATAATTCCGGGGGTGGGGCTGAGCCTCCCAGTTAGGCTGGGTTCCAAACCCCGTTTCAAAAAAAAAAAATTTACTCAACAACATCTTAATTATGAATTATCATATCAGCTTTCTATACCAAAAAAAAAAAATAATTAATTATCATCTTAGCTTCATCATTGCTAGCCGACCAAACAAATAATTAGACGAAATTTTCAAATTATAGCGACAAGTGAAAAGAATTGTTGGTTAGTATTATTTTGTTCTACTTCATGTGACTCGTGTTTGATTCTATGTCATAGTAGTTGATGAAGGGAGAAAATAGAGAAGAGGGGAAAAATAAAAATAAAAAGAAACTAGAAGGCATGGGGTTGATGGTGTGCTAATTTTCTTTTTCTTTTTTCTCTTTTAGTTTCACATTTTCAATGGTGATATCTTTTTATCTTTTTAATATTATTTGAGGGTGAAATTGGAAATTTCAGGATAAAAATTTAATTGTAGGGTGAACAAAGCATTTAGTAGGGTGGAAATAGCCTCACCCTAAAAGTTTATTGGGGGAAGATGGACTTATCTCCCTAAAACTAGAAAAATAAAACTGTGATTAAGGAAGAAGATGAGGAGATTACATCAATTCAAAATATTTTATTGGGAGACAATAAAAGTTTATTGGGGGCGATAAATTAAAAGTTGATTTTTTTGTTTTGTTCACTTTTTGAAGAAACTTTATTCACGAAAGTTATAGAGGATGTTAAACCGAGTCCGTAAATATGTGACACGCTAAAATTGGAGTTGTAACGAAGAAGTTATAAAAGATTTAAATTAGAGGCATTTTTGTAATTTTAGAAACTCGAAAAATCAGTTCCAAACCCATATATATTTTTTTTCCGACACCGAAACTTTGCTGCGTCGCCTTCGTCTCGTCTCGTCGGCCACCTCCGACCATGAAATTTGTCTCATTCTCTTCGTCTTCGAACCCTCTTTCCAACCATATATGTCTTGCACCATGTTATTCACCATACACAACGAATCGAAGAATAGAAGTTTTGGCTATGTTGTTTAACCAACATTTTGTAGTCTCTTATAACAAATATAGCTTTGTTGTCGAAGAGTTTGAATCATTGTTTAAACTTTAAACCACTATATTCAAATAGAGGCGTAAATTTGCACAATGATTAATAATTTTATGACACGTTTACTTACTTGGAATGAAAAAAAATTATGAATCGGAGACAATTGGAATGGGAGAAGAAAGGAATCGGTATGGAAATATTTCATTTCCATTATGCTGTTTACTTACTATGTGGAATCAGAATAACTGAATAAGAATGGAACTGATTACGATTGATGTTGTTTATCTATGTTTATGAATCAGAATTAAACTACTTCGATTACTAAAATACTCCTACAAAAAGAAAAATAAAAAGACAGCAATATAGGATTGGGTAATTTGGTGTTATTGAAATTACGTGAGGGTATTTGGGTAGAAAAACTTAATTTCGGAGGCTTTGATTCCTAAACCCATCTCCCCCCTTCATTATCAAATTCATGAGTATTCAGGAATCGATTCCTGATAAGGAATTGAGACCCACATGTAATGCCCCAAGCTGCACCTCATCAGATTAAGCACGTCACAGTGTCGCGAGTTTCTAAAACATAAACCGAAAGCTCGATTTACATTCTAGAGAACCGCTAGGCATATCATTTGAAAAGTTTTTCGTAAACATACAGCGAAAGCTTACAAATATTTTTGAGGTGCAAAACTTTGTGTTACGAAGATTTATTTCATTCGTCCAGAACTTGATAGAAATGCTCACTCAAAAGATACGGAAAGAATGGGAATTCAACTAAACTGACACAAGGCTAACTTTCAACAACTTTCGGAATACGAAGTTCAAGAATTAGAATTTAGAATTAAGTCCGGAGGATGGATTACCGAACTTATTTCACATGACGCTTGTAGTTTAAGAGGATCAATATTCGCTCTCCTTTGTTGCCCAGTTTCTTGGAGGACGGCTATACGATTGTGTCTTCAAATACAATGAAGTTTTGAGTTGATAATGTGTTGATTCTTGTCTGTATTACTCCTGACCCATTCTATTCTAAGTCATTTAGTAAATGAAGTATGGACATTAATTCTTAGGTTCACCCATAGGGTGAACGAGGTTATTCACCCCCATTGTCGATTAACATACTTTTACTTAATAAATTTATAATCTAACGGTCTATATCTTAAATTAGCCATTAAAAATCATTTCTGTAAAAAATCAATCGAATCGGAAATCGTTTAATTATCTAAATGAATCAAAAAAATGGATGGTTCTAACAATACTTACTACTATTATGATGAACCGTCCATGTATTTTATAGAAATGAATAACTAAAAGGTCTTCAATTTGATTGATTTTTTACAAAGCTAATATTTGTATTACGTTATACAACATGAATGGTTGGATTAGAAAATTATAAAGTTATTATGCGCTAATCGCAAGAGAGGGTGAATATGTTTATTCACCCAAGGAGTGAACCTAAGAATGTCCATGAAGTATTAGGTCTTTTAGCGACGGGAAGATCTTATATATGTGAACTTTCAAAATTTCCTACTGATAAATAAAAATGGAAATTGTCACACAAAAAAAAAAAAAAATATTCGCTCTCCTTTTTCTTTTTCCTTTTTATTGATTACGTTTACTTTCTCAAATCGAACATTAATTATTACGAATCTCACTTTGCTTACTTACCACTGTCAGTAAGAACGTGGATTTTGCTTTGCCTTTTACAACCTCCTCCTCCTTGTTTTTGTTGTTCTGCTTTTACTGACAGTAAACGCAGAGCTGTATCATTCTTTCTTTCATACGATATGGAGTTTGGTAGGTTTGACCCAAAAGTGACTAGAACCTGCGAGTAAAATGTGACCGGTCCATAGGTAAATTTTGAGATTTTTGACAGAGGTGAAAAGACTAATAGCCAGCTTGTAACGTTCGAGGTTGATCCTCTTCCCTTATATATACATACCTATCATATTGTCTCTTTCCAGTCATTATAGAGAGAAATTTGCAGAGTGAGGTATCTAGTGTTTGTGTGTGTGAGTGAAAATGATGAGGATTAGAATGGTGACGGTGATGGTGGTGGTGGTGGGGTTTCTAACGACGAGCGCGGCGGCCAAGCTGCATAAGGTGGGAGACGAACAAGGATGGAATCCGAACGTCAATTACACTCAATGGTCCGCCGATAAGGAATTTTACGTCGGTGAATGGCTCAGTACGTACCTTAACTTCCTCCACTACTCTCTCTGATCATATATATGTATGAATCTTTTCACAAAAAGGCTACATTTCACAAATTAATGATGGGTTCTATCCTGTTCATGCCTCCTCCAGTTCCTCTATCGTTATATCTTATTAATTATCATCACATATAGGCTCTTGGAATTACCATCATAATCCATAATTATAAGCCTTCCTCAATTTGAAAAGTTACTTGGTCAATTTCGATATGTGCAGTCAGTAATTAAAAAGATATATTTAACTGGCATTTCATCATTAATTCCATGGTTTCAGTGAAGTTTATATTGAATTCAGGGTATGATTAATTAGGCTCTTTTCAGTTTCTTGGCCTTTCTCTTGCCATCTCAAGTTAGTTTTCTTGTATATCTAATTTACTTTATCAAAAATGGGGTCATGTCTTATATATGAAAATATTCTCTTTTCTCTTTTCTGTAATTGAACGTGCACCCTCACTATCAGTAACAAGTCCTGATAAAATCTCTAATTTAGTTCTGGTGATTGATACCATTCGTTTTCCGAGGTTAATTTAGTATTAAGATTAAAGCTTCATAAAAGTATGGAATGAGCCAATGAGGAACACATGATTGATACTAAGGAAGAAAAGAAGAAAAAGCAACAATAGTATTCCAAAGTGGAAAAGCAAATAAGTACATGAAAGATTTTGCATGTCCATGTAATTGAACTTGATACAATATTCCATAACTTGCTAAATTAGTTCATTGATTTTGCTTAGCATAATTATTGACATTGCATTCTTCTTATGGCGTTTCAAATTAGTATTTAATTTCGACAAGAGGTACTACACTGCACTGGAGGTGAACAAGACCAGTTTTGACAGCTGCAATGACAAAGTTTTCATAACCAACATCACCCGTGGCGGGCGAGATGTGTTTGAACTGAAGGAGGCTAGGCCGTACTACTTCCTCTCAAGCGGAGGCTACTGCTACCATGGAATGAAACTTGCTCTTGTTGTCCAAGAACAGCCCCCGCTTGCTCCGGCACAGGCTCCAGCCCTGAATGCTTCTCCCAATTCATTAACCTCCTGCGCTAAAATCTCCATTCTGTCCCTCATTGTGGTTTCCTTTGCTTTGATGACCAACTTTAGTTGGTAAGTCTTGCAAATTTGACTTTTAGAAAACAAGAAAACAGCAAATGGGATTGTATTCAAAGTGATGTTTATGTGACTTGGGATTGTGCTAGGCTGATGAAGCATTTTCTCATTTAATTTTTTTGGCTCGCTTGTGCTTAATATATCTAGGCATGCATTTAGTGCTTCTGTTTCATATAATTCATATTAGTGACCTTCTACCATACTTTAGAGTATGACACGCATATATGTCCGTTTATATCTAAAGCTAATTGACACACGGAAGTATGAAATTGAAATTCCTTTCTTAAAATTTGGCCATGAAAAATAATTATTCAAATGCTAGGTCTTCTGATAGTAATAAAAAAATAATGAGAAAGCTTATGTTCTTGTGTTGAACTTGCACAATCTAACTCGATCGAATAGGAAAAGGATGATATTAAGTCTTAAATAAATCACAAAGGGAATAACATTCAGGTTCTAACAGGCTCCAATATTACTTGTTTTGTTTCTTCTGAACTCGGTAGTCACCAATAAGACACGCGTGATGGCGTTCATAAGGCTAAAGCGTGATCCCTTCTCTAGCCTTTAGCTGATTCTCCCTGAGTTCATTCCTTACTTGCTCATACACTTTCTCAGCATCTTTAGTAGAGTCTATGCAATTTGCCTGCAAAATAAGGGAAAAGATAAACGTCCTAAGTTGCTGCTTTCTTTTTCAGAACTGGCGAGTCAGGTATAAATTCATCAGAAAAGCAAGAAGACCAACCTTAATTGATATCACAAAATGGCCTCCTATTTTGAGGAAATATTCTGCATTCAAACTTAAAATCCTTGCCTGCAAATAAAGGGTCAAATAGAAAAGGGCTACTAACAAGATAATCTGCATGTGCTCATGCTCGCTAACAATGAAGTGTGTATGGAAGGTTGTTGTCAAAATTGTCATGAAATCATCTCGTTTTTGTTAATGCAAGAAAGAAAGGATTCAACCCAAATAAGCATCAGCGCTGGATTTCCCTTATTTGCTTCAAGGGTATTCCTCAGCACATCACATACTTCACCTTTAGAAAAAGAAAAAGTAAATTAAAAAAAATCAAAAACTTGTCCTTCAAATTTGCATAAAAAATAAATTTAAAAAAAAGGTGGTGGATCAAGACAATATGTACAACTTAAATCATAGCATGTAATTAAACTACTAGCAAAATCCTATATGTGAGTGATTTTAACAATTCACTTTAGACTTCACTCGTTTTAAGTAGTTTAAAATGGAGTGCTAAATAATGTGACTTAGTTTTCAAAAGTAGTTCTACAATATTCACATGAATGCAGAAGAAATGTTTAGTTTTGTGTGTGCATAAAAAATGTGACTTTGATTTTCAACAGCGTAGTAAAACCTGATCCGGCTGAGCAACATCAGAGAAAATGACATCGACCATGCCAACGAGCATCCGATACTTGCCAGGGTGTCTTGCATCTTCAAATATTGGAATAACATTTGTTCTCTTCTGTGCCATGGTCACCAATTCTCTAGCAGATCTAGCCGAAAATTCCACAGCATATACCACTCCAGTCTATTTGATATAGTTCATTGCAACAAATTATACATAATTGTTTAAGGACAAAAACAAACAGACTATGGCAAATAATATTCATGACATATCTGCACTTACAGGTCCAACAATGTCAGAAACATGAGAGACTGAGGTTCCTGAAGCGGCTCCTAGGTAAAGAACCTTAGCCCCCGGTACCTTAATATCGATCAACATGTACAATTATTATTGCTCACAATTACTATATACGTATTATTCCAGAGAATATTGAATATAGAATCAGTTTAACTCACAATCCAGATGTTGTTAACACCTCCTAGGACTGCGGCTGCTAGCTTTGAGCGATGAGGGTTCCAAATCCTGTATTCAACTTTGCTTCCGTCTTCATTCTGATAATGGATCAGTACGTAACAGGTGATTAACATCTAATTAGCAGT
Organism: Rosa rugosa; assembly: GCF_958449725.1. NCBI lineage: Eukaryota > Viridiplantae > Streptophyta > Magnoliopsida > Rosales > Rosaceae > Rosa > Rosa rugosa. Next base: position 67,681,843 of record NC_084820.1, read on the forward strand.
ACAATTAAACTCAGTTTACAGAAGAGCGAGGAGATGAATTGATTACCGGAATGGGAATACGCTTCTCATTGTAAACAGATTGTCCTGGAACCATGTTCTTTGTGAGGATAACATCCTCTTTGCCAGTCTTGGCATAAAACACACCTTCATTCCTATGTGGTATGATCACAGCTTTTTGTCTACCTCTTATCCCTTTATCATTCCGACGAGGACGTGGACCTCTAGCCCGTACCTCATTCCGATGAGGACGAGGACCCCTAATCCCAACCTGCTTTCGAGGAGGACGAGGAACCCTAGTCCCAACATCATACCGAGGTGGACGAGGACCCCTAGTCTCCACATCATACCGAGGAGGAGGACGACTTCTAGGCCCGACCTCATACCGAGGAGGACGACCTCTAGTACCTATCTCATTCCGAGGAGGACCTTTGATGTATCTTCCATGACCCCTATCGGCTTCGCCGCGAACAACACCACCACGGCCTACATCAAATCCAAAAACCAATTAATCAAATACGTATGCATAATTGTTTTGTCAATATAACTGTTAAGACTTATCATGTCACTAACACAGGTCAAGTTAAAATAAAAAATAAAAATCCTCTAATCTTTAGCATGCACGATTTTGAATAGATTATAAGTACTTCAAAACGGCCCTATATACCTAAATATTTTTGCATCGGCCATCGGCTTAGCGATTTGCTATTAGTATTCTCAAAAGTCAATCTATTTGTACGTATGGGTTAAATTGTTCTACATATTTTTACAAACAACATGTCCACATACAGTAAAAAATTTCAAAGTTAGTAATTGTAATATATGAACTGATAAAAAAAACATCGTGAATGGCTCAAAAGCAGGCTGTGTAAAACGTCCATAAGTTCATATACCAGTATTGATCATAGTGCACACAAATTCAGACCAAAACAACAGCACACACGAACATACATACTTGCATAATTATGTAGAAATAAGAGTACCTCTTGGAGGTCTCATTGTTGAGTCACTGGGTAGGATGTTATGTGTCGTGTTTCTTTTCTGGGAGAGAAATTGAAAGGATGGTGTTTAGAGGCGGAGGTGAGGGTTTTATATAGAATGAAGGATGGTGGAGTAGCCCTCTAGGGTTTTAGGATTTAGGGTTTTTCTTTCGGTTAAATCTCGAGCCCGATTACCAATTTCTTGAGCCCAAAGTAACAATATTAACGCATTAAAAAAAAAGTAACAATATTAACAATATCGAAATTACAAGAACACCCTCGTTGAGTTTTCCCTCAGTTTTGTTGACTGACACTGTTGACCCAGCCGCCAAATACACAGTTCACAGTTCACTCTTCAGCTCAAAACCCAAACTGGTATAGTTCTGGGGAGAATAGAGCAGATAGTGAAAGTAAAATGGCGGTTTCTAGGAATTTTTGTATCTCTGCGGCATTGGGTTCTTGTCCTTTTAAGCACCACTGTCTGGGAAGCTCTTTCCAACCTTCTAAGGTATACATTTTCCCCCAATTTTTCTTTTTTGTTTTCTGCAAAATGTTTTAAATTTCATGCATTATCTAATTGGGTTTTGCATGTTATCTTCATTTTCATCATATTTTAGTGGGCACTTGCAATTTTGGTGTCCAATTTTGGATCTTGATGGCTGCTGGTTCTGTTTTGGTGAATTCTCAGTTCTACCAGTTACTGTCAGTGTGTGAAAGTTTAAGAGCAGAAGAAATAACGTAACATGCAGTAAGCTCTCAGCACTAGTTGACTTAGTTGAACCCACTAAACATCAATTAGAGGTTTTGGCAAAACATTAATGTTGCTACATCAATATTAGGGTTTATCAAGAATGTGAATACTTAAACAAGGAATTATAGAATGTGAAAGTAAAAAGTTGCTACCTTTTTATTGTATCCCCTCAAGTATATATCAAGAATAGTGAATTGAAAATGCTACTACTTTGTATTCATCCCTGTCTTTAATCCTTTGCCGACCACTTGAAAGTTGTAAATTTTAGTGATGCAGGACCTATTTGTTAATATAAGTGTACAGGATGTGAACTTGTTATCTTTTGATTTGGAAATGAATTACCTTTTCTGTGAAGTAGTTTCTAGAATTTGACTAGATTTCTTTGTAAGAGTTTCTGAAACGGAGGTTTAGGACTTCTGCCTAGCACCCCAGTTCTCTCATTGAATAATATATTGTGTTTATAAAACTTTGTTGTATTAGATCGATCAATATTTGGTTCATACTATTGTCATATGGGTTCAATTTTGGGGCTTTGAATCTTGAAGAATGCAACTATTGATACCAGATCGATCAATAACCAATCATCTCTCATGCAGGTAACATTTAAGGGTTGTTATGGTGTAGTATTTAGTAATTCATGGGAGATGAGTCAGATGACACAACCATCCTGCTTGAATTCGAAAGGGTACAAGTCTAAGTGCCACTATAACCAATCATTCGGGATTGCAGAAGACAGTGAACTTATTTCCGAACCTGTAAGCCAAGAAACAGAAGGCTTTCTCCTTGACGCTATCAATATGAGCTTCTTCGAGCGTTTAAACTTAGCATGGAAGATAATGTTCCCTTCACCATCTACTAGAAGAAATTCCAATGCAAAGATTGCCAAGCAACGCTTGCAGATGATCCTGTTCTCTGATCGATGTGCTGTAACTGATGGTGCAAAGCAGAAGATTGTGAGCAACGTTGTGGGCGCTCTCTCTGACTTTGTAGAGATAGACTCACAGGACAAAGTCCAGCTTAGCGTCTCAGCAGATTCAGAAACGGGTACAGTGTACTCTGTTACAGTTCCTGTTCGGCGCGTGAAGCCTGAACATCAAGCTGTGGATGAGCTTGGTGCCTTGAAAAATGTTGAGTACAAGGATACAGGGACATCATCAGATTCTGTTGATGTTAAGTTTGATTTGTACATCCCTAACAAGTCTCCGTAGAATCCATGCTCATTGACCCTTTTATTCGAGTAGATAACCAAGTTGTTTAGCATTCAAGGATGAAAATTTTGAGTTGTAAATGTAAGCTCTTGCTTTGTAGGTAGCTTTAACTAGAGAGTGTAGCTAGTCAGTTGACAAATGACATTGCCAATATTCTCAGCTGTATTAATGTGTAATGTATTTGCCAATCTACAAGGTTATCCTATTTGGACAAAATGGGTGGGTAAAGCCCAAAAACATAAGCCTGGTTTGAATTGACCCATTTGAGATAAGATATTATAACACAAGCTACTTCTCTGTTCTTGCTCTCTTCCTCAAAACTCCACCTTGTTTCCATGGCTTCCACTTACAGCTGCTATTCACTTTCACTCCCTCCCATACCCAATTCACTAAACCTCAACAAAACCCAACTCTTTTCCACAAGGCATTACACCCCAAACCCGTTTTCCGGCTCCATTTCCACACCCGGAATCCGAGCTACGAACTCATCGTCGCCGTCTACGGCAGTTCAAGAAGCTCTCAAGGCCAGCGAGGAAGCAATGAGCATTGAGAATCTTCAGAGCTTCGTTAAAGTCAACTTGGGCAAGTGGAATGGTTCCTTCTTTGTAAGTATCTAGTGTCTGATATTGGTTGGCCTGAAAATGTTTGGCTGCAAATTCTTGAACTTTAGGGAGCTAAATGCAAGTAGTAGATTGTTGGGTGTTTGGTTTTCTGGGTTTAGTTGATGAAAGATTGGATTTTTATCTCTCTTTTTCTTGTTTGTTCTATATTTTGTTGGCAGCTAAACAAGAAAAAGAAAAAGAGAGGTTCTGGTGATGTATTATTGAGATTATTCATTAGTTTGAGTGATTTTTTCAGCAATTTGATGCTTTCGGGAATCTGTTGCATAAAGTGAATACCAAGCTTTCAGTTAGTTCTTATGGAGAAGATCAACTCCTCAGTCTCATTCAAACGTAAGCTTCAGTTCCACTCGTTACATTCTGAATTAGAAGTCTAAAACATGAAGGTATTCAAGGACAATTTCTGACTGTGTAGAATGGCTTGATGCGATCATGTTCTGCAGATTATATATTAAACAAGCTACATCAAGTGGATATGAAGATGAGGAAGAATGGGCAGAATACAAAATTAAGGAAACCAACATGTTTACTGTGGACAAATATCAACAGGTGGGGTTTTCCTAAGTTCTTGTCGATCACTTTTAGGTTACTTTCAAGGAAGAGATAACTTATAGACTAGTTTTTGTGATCAGTTGTTTTATGTTGAATAGCTATTGTGATTAGTCTGCAGATTGGCTTCTTCCCCAATGAGAGAGCATTTTCTCTAAGGTACCAGACGGCTGGCATGTTAGAAACTGTGTTAAGACAAGGGGTTCTTGGGGAAGATGACACTGGTGAAGAACATCCAAAGTGAGTGGTTCCGCTCTCAAAAGTTGTTCTTAGGAATTAGTGTATAAGCATGGTTTTTGTCCGTTATTGTGTAGTACTAAGGCAGCAATTGGTGGAGATGTCTCATGTTATTTTGTTCTTGTTTCTTTTCATTCATGATTATATGCAGACTTTTATTGCTTTTTACTAATTAAAATTGTTCACTAATCCCAAATCCATTTGTTCCCTTCAAATTTTGTGTAGAAATCTAAAGCTTCCCTCCCGTCAGCCTTCTATTGTATGTGAGAGTTGTCTATATTCACTCGAAAAAGATATGCGAGTAAGAGCATTCCATATCATGGACCCAAAAGGTATTAGCGAGATGCTTCTTATCTTCCTTGAGGAAAGAGGTGATGGGGTGCTTCTTCCTCCTTCCATTGACAATAATGTGGTAAGTTTCACAAAGAAAGTTACTCTACAAGCCGCTATATATATTAGAAACTGAATACACATAAAGCTTGTAGCAATGAGCTTCTTTTAATTATGTCATTTCGTTTTGAGTGTTTCGTGTTTTATTTATTTCATTTATCCATCTCAGGAAAGCACAGATAGGATTTTGCCATTTCTTGGTAAGTGGAAGGGTCATTCCATAACAAAAAGAAGTGGTGTTTATGGATCAACAATGGCCGAAGCTGATACTGTAGCGTCGCTTGAAATAGATGACAACGGCCAAATTATTCAGGTACCTTCCACTTCCAAGCATATCCTCGGGAAATGTTAAATCGAATTTCTTCAGACAATGAATGTGTTGATAATAAAGAACCCACTACCAAAATGAAAAAGGAAGGCATGTGTAATAGTGATGATTTATGTTTGCTCAAGTATCTGTTTTTCCTTCTTTTTACTCCTCTTTTAGTTTCCGTTGTTGATGTTCATAATAATATCAGGACATTATTTCCACCTCTGCTGCTGGTGATGTTACCACTAATGTGCCGTGGACGGGCATCAAGTCAGACAATTTGGTTACGTTTAATGGAGGTTACCAGATGATACTATTGCCTGGTGGCATGTACATGGGATGCCCATGTGATGTAGGCAAGAATGTTGCGGAATCCATATCATTCCATTTGGAGTTCTGTTGGGTTGAGTCCCCCGGCAAGAGACAAAGACTAGTTCGCACTTATGATGTTGAAGGTTTGGCTGTCTCTACAACTTACTTCTATGAGACAAAATTTTGATTATTGTAGATATAGTTATAGAAAGGAAAACATATTCTTCTTCTGTTCATGGTACTCGACAATTCTGCAGAAACCCATTTGAAGTGCCAATTTGTATTTTTGCTTGAACTAGTTGAGAGTTGAGCCTCAAGTAACATATCTTTGATATTGTAAGACATGCTGTACATTATTTATGCATGTATAGAGTTTCCCATTTCTAAGAACAGAATATCCAAACACTGGTTATTTTACTTCACGCAGAATCTGCTTCCTTAAAACTCACTTCAATCCAGTGTAGGCAACAGTGAGAAAATATGCGGAAGGAAGTTTTCCTGTAGGACTGAAGAGGAGAAATTATAGCTGGCTTTCTAGTCTACTTGCATCATCTAGGCTACTTCAAAATAGGGAGACTGAGAGTAAAGCTAGAGATTTCTAATGTTTCTACCAAACTTTGATATCCTTTTGGTATAAAATAAGACTTGCAACAATAGCTACAGCAAAATTTACCAACAAACTTACAATACTTGTGCAAAATGAAATGAATTATATTTCAAGGCTAAAGCACTTCAATTTTCATCCAACTCTAAAGTTATAACCAGCTAATTACACAGTTCATTAGTATGACCACACCACTCAGATTCCAAGCCTAAAATCCTCCACAATATTGGCATGGGATATCGGCACTAGGACAGGCGATTTATCCCCAACCATCAGACAATGCAGTTGCCATGATAAAGGTGGGTAAGCATGGCATACAATGATCAGTTGATCAACACCAACACCTTCCGCAAGGCCATCAAAGCAAATTGCACATCATGAAGTGGGGTAATTGTACATTTGTACTTCCACCTCGAAACCTACTTCGATTCGTTCAAAACCTTGGGAAGACTAGAAATGCAGGGCCAAGCTCTTAAATTCTCACTTCTTCACAACTTCTGCGCAGAAACCGCTTTCGTGTTTCAGTCATGGTTCTGCAGAAACCCAAAACTTTCACTGATCCAACTACAATGTGTGTATTAGTTTTGTATATGGTTTCCAGAATATAGTTATCTTTTAGATTTTAAAATAGAGCCAGAATGAGTTCTGTTGTTCTATGCATATAGGTTCTAGTTGCAGAAAATTAAAGCTGTTTTGTGACAAAAGTACATTTTGAATTTTTGCCTTCTTTTCATAAAGATATCCTCCCAGTTGGATGGATGCTTGCTTATATAGGTTCATGTGTTTGATTGGCAACCAAGTGAATCTGAGGCACTTGAATCCAATGTGTCTAAGCCTGAGAAGTTCCCTTTTGGATGAAACTTGGATTTACAAAGCTATTGGAGTTGTTCACGAAAGAAACATATGCAAGTTGGCAAATAGCAAGTCTCTCTCGATCTGGGCCCAAGAAACTCGTCGGTCAGCTTGGTATACCACTAACTTTGTCCGATCCTCTAATCAAGTATTGCCACGTATATCAAATCCGAGTAAATCAATGGTATTTTCATATTCTATAGATATAAAGATCGTAGTTTCTAAATTCTAATTCGAAGATCAAATCTGCAATATGTGAGACAGACGGTCATCCCATCCAAAACTTATATTCTGGATGTCACTAGGTCAAGTATGTAATGACGTGCACAACTTGATACAGATCATGTCCTTTGCTGCTAAACAGCTACGACTACGAGTGATATGTCCCCAACCACCAAATTGCACATCTAATTAAATACAACCACTCCTCCCACTTCTCTTCCTTCCTTATTAATCTTCATTTTGACATATTTTTTCATATAACTTGCTATTTGGGTATAACCCTAAAAAAATAAAAAATAAATAAATAAAAACTTGCTATTTGGGTATAACCCTAAAGGAGCTTTTGGATTAGACTATTAGTCATTCATAACAAAATTCATGAACATGTTCTTTGTCAAAAATAAAAAAGAACATTATAATTAACAAATATAAATGTCAATTTTGTAGTGCTATAATATTATATATTCATGTCGGTCAAAATGTTCTGGATTAAGATTACTAGAATGTTCTGGTGCAAAATAAAACTTGCATGTTATAGTTAAAATTGAACAATAGGAAACGTACCGTCTACTACTTGCTAGTTCTCATTTTTATTTGATTTAAATGTCTAAAAGTCAGAGGAAAACTGATGATGGGGTGCACATAGAATTTGATTAACAAAAAAGAAATCTCGACAAGGTGATTGGGAAGTAAAATAATTAGTTTGGAAGAATAATTAAATTGACAATGCAATTTAAGAAGATAGATTAAAGATGGGAAAATCAATGTTAAATTTGGGTCCCCATCATGAATGGACATCCATAATGGATGACATGACCAACAGCTACTTTTCGGTTATTCATTTGTAATTTCTTAATTTTGAAATTATTTTATGATTTTCTATAATGATTTTTTTCTTTAGAAGAATATCTATAATGATCTTTGATCGTAATTCGCAAACACAGTACGGTCATGACTTATATTCATAAATGAATAAATAATTTGACATAGGACTCTCGATGTTAGCGTGCATTGTTTTATTAAGTCAAACTAAAAGATAACAGTTCACTGTTTATAATAGTGACTAATAGATAACTCTCCACTTTTTTGTAAGAAACTTGGCCTAACAATTTTAAATGTCATTTGGACTCTACTAGAGAATCACACAAAGCATTCGGGCAGTTGGGCACTGAAAACAAAGAACTCTTCTCAAAATTTACAAGCTGACCGACATAGATGGATAAAATATCCTTTAACGAACACTAACATACCGATATTTCTCTTATATCCGTCACTCAAAAGAAAAACGTGATTTTACCAAAAAAAAAAAAACATAATCAATTGATAACTCTTTCATGTTCTAACGTAAGACTTATTAAGTGTTTAATCTTAATCTGAGTTGTTCATTCGAACAATTTTTAATTTTTTTTTCTTGTAATATCAGAACACTTAGAATTTCGATATACCTAGAACCATCATCTCATTCGTGATTTCACTTCACTTATCACTTTCCTAATATAAAATTTAACTGTTCCTTTTCTCTTCACCTTCTCAAATTCAACTGCAACACATAGAGATTAACCTTACCACACAGACATGAACAAAAAAGAGAACTTATTACATGGGCTAGAAAGTTAAGGTTTCACTACATACATGGACATGAACAAAAAAGAGAACTTATTACATTAACTTTGTAGTCTAGGTTGGCTTGTTGTATTTGGCTTGTCTTCACCTTAGATGCCGGTCTTGGAGGGCAAGAAAGATTAAAGTCTTCATCATTTATATCCATCTTTTTTCCCTAAATTAATTTCACCTTTTGCAGCAAATTTGCCATTTGGATTTAACCAAAGCCATACAAAACCTCAATAAATAAACCCACTACAACAAGAAAAAGAGAAAATTCAATTATTGAAACCAACTAAATTGTCCATTTTTCATTTCTGCTCCGTGGACTTTCCTCCCCCCACTTGAAATTCAGGATAGCACGAAACCCACAGAGAACAAAACCACCCAACCGAGCAGTTGCAGAGGAAACAAAGCACAGATTTTGAAGAAGATAGAGAGAGAGAGAGAGAGAGAGAGAGAGAGAGAGAGAAAAACAGAGACTTCCACCAAAACGGAGGATTTCAGAAACAGAGCAAAAATCAATAAAGCTCTCAACTTTAATGGCGGCTAAGCACCAGGACTCAATTTCAGCACCGCAACCTCAGCGGCCGGTAATAACACTCCCTCCGAGGCCTTCGGCGGAGGCCCTTTTCGGCGGCGGATCTGGAGCCAGCCCGGGTCCGATGACCCTGGTCTCAAGCTTCTTCTCCGACTCAGGGTATGACTCGGAGTTCAGGTCCTTCTCTCAGCTTCTTGCTGGAGCTATGGGGTCGCCTTTGGGGCAAGCCAGGCCAATCATGTTTGGACAGAACCAAAACCCAGGTGGTAAAGAAGGTGGTGGCTCTGAAAATGGAGGTGAGAAGAGTTCTGGGTTTAAGCAGAGTAGGCCTATGAATTTGATGGTGACTCACTCGCCATTGTTTACTGTCCCACCTGGGTTGAGCCCCTCCGGGTTGCTTAACTCGCCTGCCGGGTTCTTTGCACCTCCGGTAAGTCGTGAATCGGTAATTTGTGAATGTAATTTTGTGCTCTGTTTGCTCTGTTTTGTGCTGGTTGTGTACTTGGTTGGGAGGGTTAAAGGTGCTAACTTTGTAGCTGTGGAATGCTTGCTGTACTTTTGGGTTGAGGATAAGATCTGGGTGGTTGTTGGTTTTTGCTTCTTTTGATGTGTGTGGGGGTATTGATGTTGAAAAGTTAGGGTCTTGGATGCTTGTGATCTTGAAGTTGGGTGTTTTTAAGGGTTTGTTTGGATGTCATTCCGGGGATTCGTATAGTTTGTTCATATGTAGTAGTATGATGTGAGCACAAGTCTGTTATTTTGAATGGGACCAATTGAAAGAAGTGTTAGTACAGAATGCATGTAATGCCTTTGATTTGTATTAAGTTTGGTATTCAATGGTAATGGCTGTCACTTCCTGATACTGGATTCACAGTGAGCGATTTCTTCATGAATTTGTATGCAAGGAAAGAAGAACTGAAGTTACTGAACAAAAAAATCAGGTCTTAGGTTATGACATTGACAAACACTGTGTAAACACAGTGCATTTTTGGCTAAAAATAAATTAATGCTTCATTTCCCTGAGTGTTACCATAGATCTGTAATCACAATTCACAATTGACGATGGCCAGTTTCGCTGATTAAAACTAGTATTGGATACATTGTCTTCAAAGTACTATGACGGTGATTTTGGGGGAATTTGTTTACTGTGATGTGTTATGTGTGCCTGTGCATTCCCTTTTACATGTCGTAAATTGGCTGAACCCCAACTACAATTTTTCTTTCTGCATCTTGGACCTCTTTTTGTTTAAAGCTCTTCAGATTGGTTAACCATATAAATGAAATGTTCAGGCTGACGAAAGGGGAACATATGAAAAAGTAAAGCAGATTAGCCATTCAATATATTGTTGCATATGTCACAGGTGATGTGGAACATATGTCCATATTGTCTTTCAGACATGGTACCATATGATTTCTGAAAGGGGATGAATTTTTTAGTATCCGGTATTGATAAGTTTCCTTGTTTCGATGCAGAGCCCATTTGGAATATCACACCAGCAGGCCTTGGCACATGTCACTGCACTAGCTCAATCTAATATGCAGATGCAAGCTGATTATCAATCTTCTTTAGTAGCAGCTCCCACAGAGTCGCAGACAAGTAATCCGCCCTCAAACCCCAATGAAGCTTCTCAACAGCAGACAGCACCCTCAACATCTGAACTTGGAAGTTCTATGGTGCAATCATCAGAGGCCTCTCATCCTGATAAAAAATACCCTTCATCCCATGCCACTGATAAACCTGCAGATGATCGTTATAACTGGCGAAAATATGGGCAGAAGCAGGTTAAGGGCAGTGAATATCCGCGAAGCTACTATAAATGCACACATCTGAACTGTCCTGTCAAAAAGAAAGTTGAGCGTTCTCCTACTGGCGAAATAACTGAAATTATCTACAAAGGGCAACATAACCATGAGCCACCTCAACCCAATAAACGTGCAAAAGATGGTGGTGGTCAGAATGGACATATGGATTCTCAGCCTAAGCTTGAAAATGGTTTACAAAGAAGGGTTGGAGATTCAAACAGGTCTTCTGAAGCTGTGCCTGAGAGGGATTATGAGCACACTCAAACTGCTCCTGTGCAGTTACCAAGTGACAGTGAAGACTTGGGTGATGCGGAAACCAGAGAAGAAGGGGATGTTGATGAACCTAATCCAAAGAGAAGGCATTTCTCAAACCGTTCTTGCGTATAATCAGTGAATATCAACCTCCTTTCTTTGTTCTTAATATCAAAATATCTATTGTGTCGAACTGCAGGAACATTGATGGTGTTGCATCTGAGGTAGCTTTGCCTCACAAGACGGTGACAGAACCTAAAATCATTGTGCAAACAAGGAGTGAAGTTGATCTTCTTGATGATGGTTACAGGTGGAGAAAGTATGGGCAGAAAGTAGTCAAAGGGAATCCTCATCCAAGGTGGGAACTTTCTCCATATGTTTATTTGCTTGTTTTCAGTTTTTCTGATTTAAGAGTCTTCTATTCCGAGTGTTAATTTGTTGATTTAAAATAGATAAAGTGATAAACTTAAAGGTAAGTTGCATGTTTGTTTGTCCCAGTTGGAACTTGGAAGGATATTAAAGTGTCTGAGAATTCTTCGCATTTACTTTTATTGTATATAGACTGGAGAAGAAATCAAGAACCATTAGAAGATAAAATAAAGTTTAACTCGGAGTCAAAGTTTTAGGGACTGATATGAACTCACTACTCTTATGTGGAGCAAGTCATTGGTTAAGAAATGAAAAGTTATCCTAAGAGCTAGAGTCATAAGATTCATATCCTTGGCATACATTAGTGGTGTATGAAAACTGGTTCTCTATTATCTTGCTATCCATTTGGTATATGGTTTTCTGTTGGGAGCACTGTTTCTAATATAAATCTATAAATTAACAGAAGTTATTACAAATGCACATACACCGGATGCAATGTGCGCAAGCATGTTGAGAGAGCTGCCAGTGACCCCAAAGCTGTCATAACCACATACGAGGGGAAACACAACCACGATGTTCCAGCAGCTAGAAACAGTAGCCACAACATAGCCAATAACAACGCCTCACAGTTCAAACCACCCACAGTAGTGGCAGCCGAGAAGCATCCCCTACTTAAAGGGAGAGAGTTTGGCAACAATGACCAGAGACCGGTACTTCTTCAGCTGAAAGAAGAACAAATTGCCGTGTAATTTAGGTGTTTAATATCAGTAGTCAAGTACAGCAAACTAACAGGGTGCAAAATGAATAAGAAAGGAACTAAAAGCGTTTGCTGGTGTGTGATAGTTTTTTTTTTTTTTTCCCCTTTTTCTCTGCATATATATAATATGTAGATGGTTGGTAAGTTTTGCCTGATGGTTTGTAAATGTTCAAGGCAGATAGTGTTACAGTATATAATTATTTCACACTGAAACTAGGAATAAACAACTGATATATAAATGTACCGTTAAGATACAGTACCTATTTGGGTTGCCATTTGTTTATTCTGTTTGATTTTTGGCCAGTTGTTCCTTTCTTTTTGGTGACTGGCACAAAGCAATAAACCAACCATCAAAGTTTTGGAGGCTGGATGATTGATCTGTCATGTTGGGAACTCTGGGATCTTGTTGTATTTGACTGGAACTTTCCATTGAGGATTTATGTATTCAAAGGTTCTATGATCTGGTTTCTACCGTCAACTACTTTGGGTGTGTTAGAAAAACCAAGGATCACTGTCATGCATTGTTTAAAGGGTCCTTGACCAAATGCACCAAAATTGGCCAAATTTATCCCACTTACCCCAGCAACAGATTTTTATTCCCACTAACCCGATTTCAAAGAAAATGTCAAATTTACCCTCAGCTTAATTATACAATTACATCAAAGCCACTCTCTCTCTTCTCTCTCTCTCTCTCTCTCTCTCTCTCTCTCTCTCTCTCTCCCTCCCCGTACGTACAGATCACCGGTCCCGGCGAGAGGCGCGACGACGACGAACCGATCCAGGCCTTGTTTCTTCCGCACCTTCCAAGATCGAGCCTGTGGCCCCCAGCAGCTACGACACCAACTACAATCGCTTCGAGTTTGACTCCGATAATCACCGATCTGAGGGCGTTCGTCTTCTCCGAGCTTAGAGCTGCGGGTCCAGTCGGGCCTTGCTGATCGGAGACTTCAAAGCGGCGTCGTCGCTAAGAGTGAACTGGAGTTTTGAATCTGAATCGGAATCGGAGGATTTGCGGTCGAGAAAGGGGAAGACAGGTTCGGGTTCTCAACCGGTGCTCTCTCTCTGCGAGTTCGACGCTCTTCCTCTGCCAACGCCGCCGTTTTTGCCCCAAAACAGCTACTGTGTGTCCTTCTCCGGTCTCGGTCATCGTCCTGGTCTTTCTAGGGTCTTCCCCTGAAACAGCAACCGGCGAAAAAGTGAAGAGGTGGGTGCCCAGAGCATTTCTGGGTGCCTAAATCTTTTTTTTTCTTTTTTTTTTTTTAAGTAATGGGACAGAAAAGAAAAAAAAAATTGAATGTCTATTGGGGGGCAATAGACGTCTATTGGGAGGCAATAGACATCTGTTAAAGCGTCTATTGGGGGGTAATAGACATCTATTGGGGGGCAATAGACGTTTTGAATTGATGTAATCTCCTCGTTTTTTTTCTTTAATCAAAGTTTTATTTGTATAGTTTTAGGAAGATTAATTACCATTTCGGTAATCTAAACGTCTATTGGGGGGCAATAGACGTCTACTGGGGGGCAATACATGGTTGATAGTCGTCTATTGAGGGGCAATACATGGCTGATAGTCGTCTATTAGGGAGCAATAGACGTCTATTGGGGGGCAATAGACGTCTATTGCCCCTCTATTAGGGGGCAATAGATGTCTATTGGGGGCAAAAAAACTTTCCGGTGAGATTTTCAGCAAATTCCGGTGGGCGGCAGCCGGTGACCGGATTCCGGCGAAAGTTGACCGGATTCCGGCGGCCGGTGACGGGCTCCGGCGAAGTCTCCTATGGTTTCTCTCTCTTCCATTTTCTCTCTCTCTCTCTCTAAGTAACAAAGGGGTGAGGGGTAAAATGGTATTAAAAAAAATTAAAAACAAAAAAAAAATCTTAATGGGGTATTAGGGAAGACTCCCTTAGAGTGTATTGGGTAAGAGAGAATTAAAAAAACTTAATGGGGTAAGTGGGAAAAAAATCCCTAGAAATGGGGTAAATGGACAAAACCCCTTGTTTAAATGACTAAATCTATTCATCGTAAACAGACCAAATGTCCATTTTTCTTTTAGATAATATCTTCTATTATTCTTCCTTTTTTAATTTTTTAAGCACTTTAACGGCATGGCTTCATGTAAATGCTGACCCAAAATTATCAGGAACATTGACCGACATCCATGAACCAGAAGGTTCTAAACTTTATCCTTTACACAAACAATTTGGTGCAGAGTAACAAAGATGAAGTCTTTTTTTTCTTTTCTTTTTCTTTTTTTGTTTAGGAAGATGATTTTTTTAATTTACTTTTAATACATAAAATTCAGATGAAAAAGCTAACAATATTCTAATCTGTTCTGTTCTTCATGTTTGTTTTAAGATATAATCAATCATACCGTGCAGTGGGGCTGTTGGGCAGTTGGCCTGCAAGCACCATTGGTCACCTCAGGGTGAGATGATGAGAAAGATGACACAAACTCCCCACCTTTCCCTTTCCCTTTATTTTTTTAACTTCCTTTTTTTTTTTTTTTTTTTTTTTTTCTTTTAATTCAAATCTGTCCGTCTCTGTTTGACTGCATTTGTTACCATAACCAACCCAATTACCAAAGCATGAGCAAAAGCATAGCAACAAACTGAAATAACCAAACCGGTTGCCCTCGAGTATCGAAACTCTTGAAATGAAAACCGTTAGATTAGCTTATTGTGTGAGACATATCGTAACGATAACTAATCTAAGGGCTATCCTCCCCTGAACGGTAACAACATTTCCACCTGTTTTTTGCAAGGATTAGTAAAAAAGCAAAAATAAAAAGAGAGAAGCACAGAGAGAGAGAGAGAGAGGATGAAGAAGCAGTTGTTCGGACCCACGTCGTCTCCGGACAAATTTGGCATTTCCCATACATTGTTTGTTCTCATAACCCTGCCCGCACATTTGGCCAAAATCGAGCAGCATTGGCGGAATGGGAGGCTGAGATTCATAAAAACAATAAACCACCCCTGAATTGCTTTCTTCCTTGCTCCTTGTCATCCTTCATTTCTTTCTTTCAGGGGCTCCTACACAGCGATCTCACGAGAGAGTTTGGCTGCAACCCATTCATTTCCAGCGTTCGTGTGTTCCATAATGGCGGGGTGACCTCCCCTTCCTTTATCGGACCGTACCATTTCTCGATCAAAAAGCATTACTTACTGGTTTGATTATATACCGGATTAAGTAGTTTTGATTCCATGCTGACGGGAATTGGCGGCGGCGAAGGAGACGAATGGGTTGCATCAGCTCGAAGCAGGCGGCTCCGGGGTCTCCATGTATTGAGTATTCAGCGGCCCTCACCAAGAATGGCTCTGTTGTTCTCGAGCCTTCCGTGAGCAACAAGAAAAACAAGAATACTACTCATCTTAATACGTCTCATTGTTCCGAATTGCGAAACAACGGTAGTAGTAAGAGAAGCAGCAATAGTTTTAACAAGAAGGATCAGACTGATCAGAATCAGGACAAGGACAAGGACAAGGACAAGGAGAAGCCGTCCGACGATCACAAGAACAAGGAGCTGAAGAAGTCCAAGAAGGAGGGTAATGGGAAAGCTGGTTTTAGCTTCAAGTTGGGTTTCTCTCATAGATCTTTGGAGAGTGAACAGGTCGCCGCCGGCTGGCCTTCTTGGCTCAGCGCCGCTGCCGGAGAAGCCATCTACGGTTGGGTGCCCCTCAAAGCTGACGCTTACGAAAAATTGGAGAAGGTAATATTGAATCACCACCATTCATAGTTTCATTCCTAATATATGCATTATGTTATTGATCTGTGGTTTCTATTTTTGAGATTGATTCTGGTAATAGTGATATGCAATTGCCTTACTTTGTGAATGTAGATTGGGCAAGGAACATACAGCAGTGTATTCAGAGCACGTGAAGTTGAAACAGGGAGGATTCTTGCACTTAAGAAAGTGCGTTTTGACAACTTTCAACCAGAGAGTATTAGGTTTATGGCTCGCGAGATTATGATTCTTCGTAGGCTTGATCATCCTAACATCATGAAACTGGAGGGGATAATAACATCTCGATCATCGAGTAGCATATACCTAGTGTTTGAGTACATGGAGCATGATCTGGCTGGACTAGTAGCTGCTAATGACATCAAATTCAGTGACGTGCAGGTTAGCTTTTGCTTATCTCCCTCTACCAGGTTTTGCAGAAATAAAGTTTCTTATGTGTTCGGTTGAATCTTGTTGCTTTTGTGTAGATTAAATGCTATATGAGGCAGCTATTCTCTGCAGTCGAGCATTGTCATTTGAGAGGTATTATGCATCGAGACATCAAGGCATCGAATATATTGGTAAACAATGAAGGGATTTTGAAGTTGGCAGATTTTGGATTGGCAAATGTGGTAAACTCAAAAAGCAATCAACCACTAACAAGTCGGGTGGTGACCTTGTGGTATCGTCCTCCCGAACTCTTGATGGGGGCAACGGAGTATGGAGTATCTGTGGATCTCTGGAGTGTGGGCTGTGTGTTTGCAGAACTCTATCTAGGGAAGCCTGTTCTTAAAGGAAGAACTGAGGTGATTATATTGTTGATGGAATTTGTTTAGTGCTTAGTGGTTACAACTTACAACACCCTTGTTTTCGTTACTTAAAAAGTCCAATTTGCCACAATGTCATGGATATTACAGCTGAAGTTAGTATAACTCTCATTTACAGGTTGAACAATTACACAAAATTTTCAAGCTTTGTGGTTCTCCACCTGAAGATTACTGGAAGAACTCAAAGCTTCCTCACGCAACAATGTTTAAACCTCAGTATTCTTATGAAAATTGTCTTAGGGAAAGATGTAAGGAATTTCCAACCACATCGGTGGACTTGTTACAAACACTTCTTTCAGTAGAACCTTACAACCGCGGAACTGCCTCCTCTGCCCTTATGTCTGAGGTAATAATGGTGATGAAATATGATCTCAGTAATTGGACTATTTTCAAGTAGAAATTCTCCTGTTTTCAAGTTGGGGCTCTACATTGTGATTCTTTACAGCATTCTTAAACCTTTCGAGAACTTAGCCTTTTGCTGATCTAGTGTTCTATCATGGCTTCTTTTCTTGCAGTATTTCAGAACAAAGCCTTATGCTTGCGATCCAGCAAAGTTGCCGAAGTATCCTCCCACCAAGGAAATGGATGCTAAAAGTCGTGAGGATGCACAGAAGTATAATTTTTTACTTGACCATTATTCAAACTGAGGACTTATGCATGTAACAAATCTCAGGCAACTTATTCTCCTACTAAACTGTGTTTTCAGGAAAAAGCATGGTCCTCGAGCACGAGAGACAGCGGCCAAGAAACCAAGGAGATTCCGAAAGACTTTGCAAGAGGCCAACTCTGCAAAGTTAGCACCAAAAGAGGTATATCTCCTCTCTTTCAATTTGGGAAGAAGTGGGAAGCAATAACCGAGCTAACTCAACTGAATGTATCTTTGATTATGCAGGATAGACAAGACGATAACAGTAGCCAATTATCTCGTAGAAATCATGGCGGTTACCCCCATATTCTAAGGCCAAAAGCAAGTCTTCTGCGTAGAGAGTCTCAAACAGCGGCATTTGATACAGTTTCAGAGAACTACGAGTTGAATGCACCCGAAGGAGACAGCACATTCTCCTCTGCTGCAGGCGCACAAGCAGGAGGTGGAAGCGGCTTTGCATGGGCTAAAAGGCGAAACACAGAATTCAGTACTAAATCCGTGGTTTCAGATGGCTCGAAAAGCCAATTCAGTGTGTTAGATACAACTTTCGCCAAGAGTGCATTTGACTTGTCGAAACCAGGGAATGACAATGCTAAGACAATCCGAAAGATGCGAACTTTTGATGGATCGGAACTTTTCTGTGCAGATGGTCCCGAAGAAGACGATGTAGAAAACAATATGGTAAGGACTACAGCACATGTTTTATACAACAATCACTCAAATGCTCAGTCTTCTACTTTTACAACTTTCCCAGAATCACAAGTCAGTAGACAAACATGTTATCGAGTACTCGGGTCCATTACTATCCCAACATAGTAGAATCGATGAACACTTGCGAAGAAACGAGAGTCATATTCGTCATGTGGCTCGCAGATCAAGGTTCGAAAGAGGTAAAATCCCCAATCTTGATCCCTTTACCATGAAGAAGTTCTCAAGTACAATGCACATGTTCACTGATCACATTACTTCATATCCTATTGCAGAAGCAGAACCAGCACCCTCACGGTGATACACTCAAAACTTTGGCAATGCTTGTTCAAACAAAGTCATCGAAAACCTCCTCAGATAGTTGGATCGATCTCAAAATGACATATTTATTGTCCTAAGTTGCATTCTAACGTGTTCATAAGACATTCCCTTAGATAAGTTTCATAAACCAATTGTACACAAAACCACCATAGAGACAATGTAGCAAACAAAACCCAACAACAACAACAATTTTTTAGAAGCCAACTGCTCTGCTGTGCTCTATTCACCACTGCTTACTTATCTCTATCTCGAATGTTCTTGAATTATTATTTGATGGGTATTATAAACTTGGTTTCATCTTGTATATAGTAGAAAATCGAAACCCATCTGCTTTGTTCGATTATTTTGAACCACAAATTCTACGAAAAGTTGCAAAATTTCAGTCAAAAAAATTGTAATAATGGAAATCGATGAACTCAGATCGGAACGAGAAAACATAGAATAGAAGGGAAATTAGGAAAAGAACAGATCTTGAAAGAAGAAAAAGAATGTAGGGCGAACAGATCGCTCAATCTGCTAAAATTGGAGCAGGTAAGCGGCCATGGGAGCCCCCAAGCAAGTTGTTAATGTGCGCCCAACGCACTAACGTGCGCCGCGATTAAACCTTTCCCGCGGAATACCACGCCACCCCTAACTCAAGAGGGAAGCGCTCGGCCTCGGGCGCTTTGTTTTGCTTTTCTCTTCCCTTCCGCGTTTGTATATATAGCCACCCTGAAGAACCCTAATCCCCTTTTTTTTCTTTTTTCTTTTTTAACTAAATAAATAATTTAAGAGATTTTTTTTTTAGGCATATTTTTTCTATATTTTCTTCTTCGGGAAATTAGTTGAAGACCCTTTTTCAATACCATGCTTTGCTTGGTCTTTATATATTCAAGTATCATGTGTTATGTGGTAATTTCCTGTCAGTTTGACCAATAGATATACTAATAATATAATATTTAGGTAACTGGTGGAATGTTTGTTACATATAGCATTGCATTTTATGATTGAGCGAGCATCTGTTTGTCTACACTTCAACTTCATAACATCGTTTTTCAATTTTAGTCGATTAATTTTTTTTTTTTTAGTGTTATTATCACATAACATTAATTGAAATTCATAAGTGAATGAGTGTAAAATTCAACTAATTTAATGAAATAAGTACATCACTTACAGCATTCTTTTATAATTTGTGCTAATCTAGACTATAGTGTAACACATAATGACACTACCATGGGTGTAATGATATTTTTTTCTTTTGAATAAATGGGTGTAATGATTTTCAAAGAATGACAGCCTGGAATTTTTAGCACGAAAGCCTTTAAAAAGAGGGAAAATGCTCATTTACCCAATTTTAGCTTAAAATTTGCCCACTTGCTCCACTAACTGTTTTTTAACCCCGTTTACCCAAAACACTCTAAGGGATTATTTCCCCTTTACCCAATTAATTCTTTTTGTCTTCTTTTTATTTATTTTTGAGACTTTTTTGCCCTCTCCCCCCTCACCGATTTCTCTCTCCTCCCCCCTCACCGATTTCTCTCTCCTCCCCCCTCACTCTCTCTCTCTCTCTCTCTCTCTCTCTCTCTCTCTCTCTCTCTCTCTCTCTCTCTCTCTCTCTCTCTCTCTCTCTCTCTCTCCAGAAGACGTCGGATTTCTCTCTCCCTCCCTCCATCCCTCCAGCAGGTCGCCCACGACGCCTGCTCTCTCCATCGCCGCGCTGAAACTCGTCGTCGTGCTGTCCGCTGTCAGGCTCGACGCCAAGCCGACGGTCCTCGTCGCTGAGAAGCTCGGCGAGGCCGGGGTTGACCTTCTGAAGGAATCGACGATGGACTGAAAACTGCTATCTGCTATTGGGCAGTCATAACCATAAAAATTGTAACATTAGTGCCCCCTAGTAGACTTTGTATTGGGGGCCAATGATGACTGCTTTATTTATTGACGGACTGAAACTGCTATTCCAAAGTAAATGTAGTGTTAAATTGCAGTAGTCAATAAATGAAAAAAATTGTGTGGTTTGTGTCAGTCTAGTGGGAGGCAGTAGACAAAATATTGACCCTCTTAATGTGGGTTTTTAGACATTATCTGTTGTTTTGAGTGTGAATAACTTCTATAATCTGTGAAACATAGGAAGCGGTGTAATGTTTGATGGTCTATTGGGGGGCAGTAGACACATTAGTGCCACCCAATAATGTCTTTCTTAGGAGACAGTAATCATCTCTTGTTGATTTGTTTGTGATAAAGTGCAATACACTGTGAATCCTTGAAACTGGTGCAAGTTGTAATGGTTTAGTGGGAGGCAGTAGACACATTACTGTCCCCAAATAATGTCTTCATACGAAGTCAGAACCCTTCACTTAACTGGTGCAAGTTTTAATGGTTTAGTGGGGGGCAGTAGACACATTACTGCCCCCAAATAATGTCTTCGTTTTAAGTCAGAACCCTTCACTTAACTATTATTGACAGATTATTGTACTTTAATAAACTCAAAACAACATAAGACTTATCAAAACTCTAATTTCAGTGATTAATTAACCATAGTTAAGAAATTAGTGGGGGGCAATAATCTGTCTATTACCCCCCAATAGACCACAGTTTTGACGTCGTCCGAGACCTGCAAGGGAAGTCCAGACCCGATTCCGGCGTGGAGAGCTTTCCGGACATCTGAAGAACAAAACCGGCGAAGCCCAGAGGGGTTGGGATCGTGGAGTTAGATGGCGTCATCCTCTGGTGGTCCGACGGTGGGACAGAGCGGCGGCGGTGGAGGCCGACATCGACGGTGGAGTGGTGCGCGTGGTGGCTCAGAGAGAGAGAGAGAGAGAAAGAGAGCCTGAGACGAGGTTAGAGAAAGAGAGAGAAAGAGAGAGAGAGAAATCGATGAGGGGGAGGAGAGAGATATATGAGTGTAATTTGTTAATTAAAATTAGGGCAATACTGTCAAACACTGTTAGATTGAGTAAATGGGGTTAAAAAACTCTTGGTGGAGTAAGTGAGCAATTTTTGGCCAAAAATTGGATAAGTGGTCACAGCCCCTTAAAAAGAATAAAAAAGAAAAAAGAAAAAAAGCTCAGGAAAAAAATAGAAGTTGTAGATGTAATTACTGATTAACCCTTCTTGTTCCCTGGAAAGGTTTTATTATGTTTCTTCCCCCTTTCTACAATTAATTTAGGATTAAATACTTGTTACTCCTCAAACTTTTCCCTGAAAAACAGTTCAGTCCCTCGCCTTTTAAATTATACTGAATAGTCCTTATTCTCTCTAATTCTCACACAAATGGTCCAAAACAGGTCCAAAATGACTATAATACCCTCATTTCTTTTTTATATTATTTTTCTCTTCTTCTTTTTTTTCCTTTTTTTTTTTTTCTCTTTTTTTCTTTTTTCCTTTTTTCTAGCTCTCTCTCTCTCTCTCTCTCTCTCTCTCTCTCTCTCTCTCTCTCTCTCTCTCTCTCTCTCTCTCTCTCTCTCTCTCTCTCTCAGTTCATATCCGACTTCGAGTTCATCCACAGACGGCGACCCATCTCTTCTCTTTCCGCAGCGACATCCCTGCCCCATTCTCTGATGGGCCACTCCACTCAAAACAACACCGCACTCCTCAGCGGCACCCATCCCCACCACTACACCTTCCTCACCGCCAAGCCCCTGCCAAATTACGTCGCCTGGCCTAGATTTTGATAGGTCCAAGGCTCCGATTGAGGTCGATTAATCTCGACAAGCTGCTCTTGAAGTCAGCTCCACCCCAACCTCCCCAACTCCACTAGCAAACCCAGGATTGAAGATCGAGAAAAAAAAAAAAAAGGGTTTACGCCAGAAAGTGTGGCGTCCGGCCGCCACTCAAAACACCGCCACCACCAAATGAAAGATGGGTCGAAGGTGACTCAAGCCCAGGCAGGATCGATGCATGGCATAGATCCCAGCCTCCACAGGCTCGCCTCAAAACTTCAACGCCTCTGCTCATGTTTTCTTCGACTTCCGGCCACCACCTCGCCACGCTGCCACCATCACTCGACCCAGCAAACAAGTCAGCTCCACCCCAACCTCCCCAACTCCACTAACAAACCCAGGATTGAAGATCGAGAAAAAAAAAAAAAGGGTTTACGCCAGAAAGTGTGGCGTCCGGCCGCCACTCAAAACACCGCCACCACCAAATGAAAGATGGGTCGAAGGTGACTCAAGCCCAGGCAGGATCGATGCATGGCATAGATCCCAGCCTCCACAGGCTCGCCTCAAAACTTTGACGCCTCTGCTCATGTTTTCTTCGACTTCCGGCCACCACCTCGCCACGCTGCCACCATCACTCGACCCAGCAAACATCAACCATCCTACTTTTGAATCCTCACCCCAACCTCCCCATCCTACTGTTGAGCTCCGATCCAAGGCCGAGAATGGCTCCGGCGAGAGAGAAAGCTGAGAGAGTTTTAGGGGAGAATAAATGGGTACAGTCAAGCTCGTAGGAAGGAGGGGGGGAGAGAGAGAGAGTATAAAAAAGGGGAGAAAAACTAAAAAAATAGAGAAAAAATAAAATAAAATAATAAAATGAGGAAGTGAGGGGTATAATAGTCATTTTGGATCTGTTGTGTGAGAATTAGAGAGAATAAGCTGGATAATACTCATCATGCCAGAGAGCTTCCACCTCTGGCTGAACTGGTGGGTTCTTGGGATTTGCCTCAGAAGCTTCTCGAAAGATACAATGAAAATGGTGGTGAGGAAAGAGAAGGCACCACATTCTGTGGAATATTCCCACAAATTCATAGGACATGGGCCTCAATAGACAGCTCCTTGTTTCTTTGGGGGTTCGATGGCCACTCTTTTCAAGAATACAAGGGAAATGGTGAAGCATTTATTTGTGCCGTTGGACTTTGCAAACTGAAAGCCGGCGTTTTCAACGAAGCTATTCGGTATGTTTTAGTATTAGCAATGCCTGATGAGTTGATTCTGGTAGGAGTGAGTTGTTATGATGATCCACGTATGGAAATTTCGCTACACACATTGCCGGGGTATACAGTACCGTCCGATGGGGTCAGCATGACTTGTGTTACATGTAGTGACACTGGTCGGATATTCATGGCGGGGAGGGATGGACACATTTATGAGCTGAAGTATACAAAGTGGCGGCGGCAGTGTTGGAAGGTTTGTGTCAGTAGTGCTGGTTTGGGAGGTGTTATTTCAAGATGGGTAGTGCCGGCACATGTTTTTAAGTTTGGGGCTGTTGACCCAGTTGTAGATATGGTTTTCGATAATGAGAGAAACGTCTTGTGTGCAAGAACAGCAGCAATGAAGATTCAGGTTTATGATGCTGATGGGGGATTGAAGAAAGTGTCAGAAGAGAAGAATCTAATCAATAATCGAAGGACAAGGAAGACATCAATAGTTTGCATGGCACCATTGTCTACCATGGAGTCCAAGTCTCTACACCTTGTTGCTGTTTTGTCAGATGGAAGAAGAATGTACTTTACCACTTCCTCTGGATTTAGTAAAAAACATAATAGACCTAGTTGTTTGAGAGTTGTGACAACTAGGCCTGCTCCTACAGAATTAATGGTTGGTGCGGAGCATTTTTACTCTGCTGGAACTCTAATTCTTTCGGATTCATCAACTAGGCCTTCTCTTGTTATAGTAAACCGTGATTGGAGCAAACAACCAGCTGCAGGGCCAAGCATTTTGGGGACAAGTACAAGGAGTTGTTCTTGTAAATTATGGGAACATGTATATTCTTTGCCAGTTAAAGGAGAGATTCTTTCTGTAGCAGATAAATTACCTCAGCTTGATACTGCAAGCACTCTATGTTATGGTGAAGGCGAACTTTCTAATCAAATTGTATTGCCGAGGAAGCAACTTGTGGTTTTCACTTCTAATGGTATGATGGAAATAGTTCTCAATAGGCCTGTGGATATTCTGAGGAGGTTGTTGGCGTTCTGCTCCCCCAGGTCAGTGTTACAAGACTTCTTCAATCACTACGGAGCTGGTGAGGCGGCTGCGATGTGTTTAATGCTAGCAGCTGGGATAGTCCATCCAGAAGTTCATATCAGCAAAGTTGTACGTTGCTCAGAATGCAGCTGAAGCTTTTGAGGACCAAAGACTGGTTCAAAAGGCGGAGATTGTTGAGGACGCTGAGCCTGATTTTTCAGCTGCACATGAAGGGCTATGTTTGTGCTCGGCAAGGCTGCTTTTACCTCTATGGGAACTTCCTTTCGTGGTGGAAAAAGGCGGTTCAGTCATGTGCAGACTATCTCTTGAGGCAATGCAGGTGCTACAAAAAAAGATTAGTTCTTTGGAGAATTTTCTGTGGTTGAGGAGGAAGCAAAGGAGGGGCCTTTACGGCCGTGTTACTGGTCTTGGGTACTTGACTGGTTATAGAGACGAATCAGAATACGATGGCAGCTGGTCTAATAACAGGAAGAGATTATTTAGTGATGCAGAGCGTACAGCCATGGAGGTTAGGGCAATGGAATGTATGAGACAGTTGCTAGTTAGATCGAGTGAAGCTCTAGTCCTACTCCAACTTCTTTCGCAGCAAGGTCTAATCACTTGCTTGGCTAAGGACTTGGATGCTAATCTGCAGCAGGTATTAGTTCAATTGACTTTTCATCAGTTAGTTTGTTCCGAGGAGGGTAACCACCTTGCTACAAGGCTCATATCTGGTCTGATAAAGTATTATACTGATCAAGGCAAGGGGACAGTACATAAAGTTAGTGCAGTACTGCAGGAAGGTTGTCCAAGCTATTACAAGGAGTCTGATCGCAAGTATTATCTAGCTATGGATTGTCTTCAGAGAGCTGTTTTAAATAAAGATGCTGAGGAGATGGAGAAACTTGCCAGAGAAGCCTACAGTTCATTAAGTAAAGTTCCAAAATCTGCTAATTTACAGGTGGTTTGCAAATGGTTTGAGGGTTTGAGGTTTTATGAAGCAGTGGTCCACTTACCTTTACAGAAGGCACAAGCTCTTGACCCCAAAGGTGATGCTTTTAATAACCAAATTGATGCAGCAGTTCGAGAAGATGCAGTTGCTAAACGTGTTCAGTGTTATGAGATTATCATCAGTGCACTGCATTCTCTAAAAGGTGTACATGTTGGTTCCTCTTCTCGGAACAGACATGTGTGCCAAATTGTTCAGCTTGGCATCCGATTTCCTGACAGGTTATTTCATGAGTACTTGTGCCGTGCTATGATTGATTTCAGCCTTGAAAATGAGTTTGGAGGTCCTAATTTGGTGCCTTTACTACAAAGTGTAGCCGGTGAACCTATACAAGAGGTTCAAGCTATTTCTCCCATTGGTCATTCAGGAACACTTTTTCCAACTAAAAAAGCCAAATATTGTGAGGTTTTGGCAAGTTACTATTCCTTGAAGGGGCAGCATCGGCTTGCAGCTCATGCATTGCAAAGACTAGCAGAGAGGAGCTCAACTGATTCAGAGGATGTTCCTACTCTAGATCAAAGGTGTCAATACTTAACTAGGGCACTCCTACAAGCAAATGTTGCAAGTAACAGTACAGACTTAGTACAGCTGTTGGAAGGAAAGCTTGGTGTTCTCCATTTTCGGATAAAGATCAAAGCGGAACTTGAGGCTTTACCTGGTGCATCTGAGTCTGTCCAGTGTGGAAGTGACACCAACATTGCACGAGAAAAGGCCAAAGAGGTATCACTAGACTTAAAGAGTCTAAGTGAGCTATACAATGACTATGCTCTTCCATTTCAACTTTGGAAGATATCTCTAGAAATGCTATACTATGCAAGCAATTCCGGTCCTAATGTTGCATATAGTAGCAGTATAAGAGAAGCTTGGACTAAAGTAGTTGATGAAGCACTTTCAAAAGGTGGCGTCGCTGAAGCTTGTTGGGTATTGAAGAGATTTGGTTCTTACGTTCATCATGGAGATATTGGAGCGGGTTTACCCTTACAGACACTGTGCCTCCACCTTGAGAAAGCTGCATTGGAAAGACTGGAATCAGGGGCTGAATCCATCGGAGATGAAGATGTGGCAAGGGCCCTTCTTGCT
This sequence comes from Rosa rugosa, assembly GCF_958449725.1. Taxonomy (NCBI): domain Eukaryota; kingdom Viridiplantae; phylum Streptophyta; class Magnoliopsida; order Rosales; family Rosaceae; genus Rosa; species Rosa rugosa. The sequence continues at coordinate 67,708,390 of NC_084820.1, forward strand.
GCTTCTTCCAAGGGTGCAACTGAGCCTGCATTGTTAAATGCATATGATCAGTTATTATCGAAGAATGGTGCTGTTTCGCAATCGCCAAAGCTCAGACTACGCCTTCTCCTATCAGTACTAGTGATACTTCATCAGTGGGCAATGTCTGTGTTTGCACACAGAATGAGTACTAGTGCTTATAGACCTTCTATTATTTTGGATGCAGCAAAAAGGTACATGTCTGAGGTCCAAAGGTTAGACCTTCCACAGATGCACCAGCAAACTGAAGCTGTTTACAGTGGCTTTCAAGAAATTGAAGAATCCCTGAGACCCCTGAGACACAAGTCACCTATAAGAGTCACTGATCAGGCACTCATATCCTGTTTTTGATTGTCAGTTGTACCAGAATCATGTAATCTTGTGCAAGACACTACTGTTCAGAAAAAATTGAATAAAAATTTCATACTTCCTCTATAAATTATGATTTTTTAGTCTTTGTTCCTCTTCTCAGTTATATTTCATTTACTGAAATGAAAGGTAGGAGCCGGTGAGGGAGTAAAACAAAATGACTCAGGAACTTAAGATTAAGCGTAATCATTAGTTAACTTTTAATAATTAACACAAGGAACTAGTGTAGAGCATGCTTGCAAAGACCTTGTTGCAATTACATACATGTGAACCAATATCAAACCGTCCTAACTCCTAACTCCTAACTCCTAAGCAGCTTATGAAGGTAATACATACAAAGCTGCTGGAGGGTAGTAGAGTCACATCGACTCAAACTAGTGATTATTGCAATGATACAAAGGAAGACTTTCCTAGGTATAAATATTATCTTCTCTTCTTCTTGGATTTACAGAAGGACGGTTTGATCACGAATTTCATGATTATCTGCGTTCTCTAAACTCCATCCCCTGCATCTAATCATCTTTGTCATTCATCATTAGTGACCAGACTTGGTATTTGACCATGATCAACAAAATCAATCTTGTTCAGTCTCATACAGCACAGCACTTGCTCCGGCAACTCTTCCTGTTTCTGTGCCTAGAAAATGAGAGAGAAAATAGGGTTAGTGAAGATGTTAACAAGAGTGTGGTTATTTTCAGACAATGAAGAAACTTTCTAGTCAAAATGAATGAAAGCTACAAACAATCTGGCTACCTGGATAGTTAAACCCATATCTAGTATTCCATTTTGCAGACGTTCTCTAAAAGATTCAAGTCCCTTCCGAGGAAGGTAGCTGAACCGATGAATGTCCAGATCAATCTCAAAATAATTAGGACCCTGCATGTGAGAGAGATTGATGAAGTCAAAATATATATATATATATATATATCCTTAAACAACATGGTAACTTTCATCATCTGCAACTCACAATATCAAAGTACAATAAAATAAAATAGTCTTTACCCTATAAAATTCGTGCTGGGGGCGTGAAAGTACTGGTTTATCATTATATGCATGTAAAAGCTTCTTTTCGGCAGAACTCAGATTGAGTTCATCAGGATTAACCACCCCAGCCAAGATCTTTAGCCTTTCTCTAAAAGGTACAGTCGAATCCTTTGCAAATCCTTTGATCTTTTCTGTTTCATCTTCAACCATTTTCTGAAGCATTATTGAAATACATCATCAGATTAAGTACACAATTATTGATGAAATATTATATTTGGCAAGTGAAAGCTCATTGGGTCAGTAAAGGACCAAGGCATATCTAAGAAGAAATGTGAATACTACAACTTAATATCAGAATCAAACAGCTGTAAAATTTCTCATTGAACAATTAGATTCTTTCAATGTCCCGAGTAGTAAGTGTATCAACAGATCAGTGAATTTACCTTGATGCTTTCCTGGAACTGGGGAGAGATGTCTCTATCAAAATTCTCTGAAACTTTAAAATACAGTACAAGACTCATCCCCTCTCCATCACTATCACCAAGGAACATGGCAGCTGGATAAGTAGGCAACTGCAACAAGACACAGAGCAACAACATGATAAACTGTTCAGGAATAAAAGCACATACCTACATGATCAGGTTCTGCAAAAATACCTGTATATTTACAATGAGGAGTGGAGGCACTTTTACATCTGCATTTACTTTTGGAAGCTCGAGATATTGAGCAATGTGATGTATCTTTTTGGGGCAGACAAATAGATCAACACCAATTGGAGTATAGGGACTGTAGTTCGCAGCAGGTGCCTTTTTTTTATCTCTACATGGTAAAGCCAACAGAAAATTATAATGTAATCTGAGTAGTGCTCTAGCTGCAAATCTCTAAATTCAGTCTAGTTGGTTTAAAGAAAGAAATTGCCAAAACTATACTTGAAATAGTTCTCGCCACGGAGTTTGAAATTGGAGGGTGGAATCTCAGACCAACATCCTGGAGTCATCTTCTCTCCTTTACAACAGGGAATGACAAGTCCTGCTCTAGGCAGACTCAGAAACCTTTTTGATTGATCTGCAGATGTATCATTTGTCAGCTGTGTAATAAAAGTAATGCAACCAAGACAACATATTCTACAACCAGGAGTACCAAGTAATGTATAAAAATAAATAAATTGGCCATTAAGATACTCTACTCAGAAAAATTGAATTATGTGAACACTTACATTGTTCATTGTTTTCTTCTGCATCACAGGACCTCCTCTTAAAAGAAACCCTGAAAACCGTTGATGGCTTTCTTTGAGAGGGTGTTTGTGCATGTAGATTCTTATCATTGAAACTTAGAGAATGTATTAATCGAGCTAAGCCAGATTTCTCATTAGAATCACGTCGATCCTCTCTCAGTCCTTTAAAGCTTCCACGAGATTGGTCTAGCATCTTCTTCCTGTCTAAGCCCTGGATACTAGTACGGGGAAACCGATTTGAATCCCTGTGTTCATCTTTGCCCATGAGTTTACCTCCATCTATTTTTGTATAGCTCTGGTATTCTTCATACTTGCACCCATTATCAACAAAGCATGAAGACCTTTCATACTGAAGTACTTGACCACCAGGGATATTCCCAATTGCATTGCCCACTAATGGAAAACTATCTGTAAAACAAGGGAAGATTGTTATAAAAAATAAACCCTTTTCCAATAAGTAGCTCAGAAAGAGAGAATTTGTTTCAAATTTCTAGAATTTGTTTCAAATTTCTAAAACAAATGTACAATATATACATTATGAAAATAGAATACTGAATTTTTAGAGACTTCAATCCATTAAAACCATTAGGAACACTATGCAAAACGCGCGCGTGTGTGTGTGTGTGTTGTCATGATCACAGGTACGCTATTAAACCTGAGGCATTCAGCAGAGGCGTGAAAATAATTATGATTGTAAGAAAAGATATAAGCAGCATACTCAATCAATTTAAAACCACTAAAAACACTCTACATATAGTATGTAGATGAAACTTGACATGATTGCAGTTATGCTGCTCATGACCAAGGTATTCAGTAGACGCGGTAATTGTGAGTCATGGAAATCTTAGTGCATCTTGAGGTTAACCAACTTAAGTTTACTCCACATCGTGCCATAAGCCATGTTAGTGGATATACAATACTCATTCTCTACATGAAAGAAAGATACCATTTAGTCAGTTAGAGGCCATTACCTCCATGTAAACTAACATAGTCGTCATCTGATTCAGATTCCAGTACACTGATGGAGTCAAACCAAGATTCATCTTGGCAAATGGCTGCAAATGAATAAATTCCAAAATGTCAGATTCAACAGCAAACTAACTTTTCAGGCAGTATTTTTGGCCAAAATACAGTTCAATTTCAAAGGGAAAAGAGAGCACAAACCATTCGCATTAGATGGAGTGTGGTGCCATTGCAGCTCCGTGAGATGGAATTTTGAATTAGAAACCTTGGACCTTGTGCAAGTAGCTGTTGCACCATTCTCAAACCCCATATGGACAAACTCGCTGACAGAATAATCTGCTACTCGAGCTCCTCCATCACTATTCTTCTTCTTAGTACCATTTATCTTTCCATGGAATTTGCTGCCCCTACGGCTTTTTTTCTTTGATTTAATCGTTTTAGATGGGGTTGACACACAACCACCCATTGCAGCTTCTAAATCAGGCAATTCCCTACGACACAAATGTGTTCATAAAGTACTCCAACTTTTGTGCCTAACAAAATGAAACAACCGAGACAAATTACATCACAGAAGAATGAAAGATTGCTAAGAAAGCACAAGGATCATACATAGACATCTCTAATACTAATGAATACAATGAGTTTATCAAAGAATACTTGGTCAAAAGCTGACTTGTAAGTTGAAATACCACACTAGCTAGTAATTCAACCAGAGATTTATTTATGGATTGATAGTTCTGCAATGAACATGAAAATCAAGTGTCTGATCCAATATACCTTCTAAAACAAATCTCTGACTCTTTCCTAACCCCAAATCCTTAAGACCCTCACTAGTTTCAGAACTTGTGACTCCTCCTTCACACACTAAAAGTACACAATTCCACACCCACAAAAGCTCCTGACATCTTCCAAACTTCAAAAACAGATACATAAAGAGAGAAAGAGAGTGGTGGAGGGTCACCCACCCTCTGAGTTTCAAGGAAGCTCAAGCTTCTGTTTTTTACTATTAAAAATGGCGAAAGAAAGGTCATAGAAATTGCACAGGGCCCACATCCAACGAGAACCCAGAAGACAAACAAATAAAGACTGGAGAAACAATCATGCATAAACCATTACTTTAATAAACAACAAGACCAATGATTCATCATCATCACAACGACAATAGAAGAGTGAAGAATTCCACAGACATGCATCAAAAACAGAAAAGCATCTATGTATTAAACACCAAAACAGAGAACTTTGACAGAAACCCAGAAATCTAAAGCAACCACAGATGATTAAAAACCGTACCTGTATCTAGATTATAGATTAGACTCCCTCCTCTCTCTGAAACAACAAACAGAGCCACAGCCAGAGAGAGAGAGAGAGAAAATCAAGGCATGCAACGGACGGGTCCGACAATGTCGGATCCGAGTCCGAATGCTAGCTAGTTGCTCTGTTTTATTTCCTTCTGAAGCTTTGGATTGGATGGAAAGGGATGAAAGGAAAAGGAGGAGGATAGAGGAAGGTGATTTATATAAATGGTTGGTGGGTGTTGTTGTTCTTCTTCTTCTTCTTAGGTCGCTCTGTTTGGTATTGGTTCAAATCTGTGAACCTCACCTTGAGTTTAGCAATGCTGTCCGAGATTTCGCTGGGGTTGTCAAACACTTGGCATTTGCTTTTGGTTCCACGTCTGTCTTTCTTCACAAAATTTCGGAAATATCAGATTTTTTGGCTTTGTTTTTCCCACTCTGTTTGTTCAATTCGCCAACCAACACTTGCTCTGTTTTAAATGTCAGGTTGTCCACTACTCTCTGTTCACTCTTTGCATGATTGAGGAGGTTTTTCCGTTTTTAAAGAAAAAAGTCTTGCCTCTTTTTTGGTTTGAGAGGAAGAATGTTAATTGTATTTAAGAGATCCTTAAATCCCCCCCCCCCCCCACTAAGTTGGTAACTTCTTATTCATTGGATAAAATTCAAATGAAAATAAATTTCTGTTTTTGTGAAAATTAATCTGGAGCTGATAATAGTAACTTTAAGATTCTGTTGAAAAGAATAAATTTTTTAGTTTGGAAAGATTATTTTCGACTGTCTATTTACTTATGGTTTGCAAATCGGGGTCTCTTTAATTATTGAATTTTTAACTAGAGGTGTGTTTTCGTACAATTTCAATTTTTCCTATATGATTTGATTGTGTTCATTAGATTTTTTGAATGTCTTTAATATTAGTCAAATTAGTTCCAAATCATGTTAGATTACGAGGCTCATGTGCGATTTTGATGACAAATAACAAAATTTGAATTGGTGACAAAAATTGAAAAGTAATTAAAATGCAGGACCAAAGAAAGTCAGATCAATAAATGCGTAGACTAAAATTAAAACTGTGGTGCAACTAAAGATTTGTCGACCAAATAATTACACGAAATATTTGCAAGTAAAAACCAAACGTTAAGCCAATATGAGCGCAATCTTTAACTTTACGATCTATTTATTGTGAAACAAATGGTGTTGCCTATATATTGGCACACATTCCTAGTGTTTCTTATTTAGATGATTATTGGATATATGAGGCTCATGTGATTATTCATAATACACTATTTGAGGATTCTTGTACTAGTACTCGAGGTTTATGTACTATCACTACTATGTCTCCCTCGGTGTACAATTATCTTTAAGCTATAATTACAAATAACGGCCGTGGGCCTAAACTTTCTATTTAGGTTAGATTCCAAACCCCTTTTCAAAATATGAAAAAAAAAAAAAAAAGTTAAGAAGCTAAAGTGATAAATGAGGGTCGCAACCAACTCGACAACCCATTCCCACCAAGGCCTAAAGACTCCCACGCCCAAGAGACACGAGACAACCTAGATCATCGAAGCCTACATTTTGCCATTGCCACCAAAAATGCAAGATAAGGCGGCCAAACTCTCCAATTAATTTGGGTCTATTCTGCTCGTAATGACTAAATTACCAATGAGCGCACTAAAATTTCAATAACTGTCAAGGGCAAAATTACACAAAAAAAGATTTATTATAAAAAAACGACACGAAGGTTAGACTGAACGATAAGGTGCTATTTCGAAAGAACCTTGACGATGACCTGCCGCTAGGGTTTTCAAGAGAAAAGTTTTAAGGATCTCATTGTCTTCGATTAATTTAATTAGTATGTGACTGTGATCCAATGATGTTGACTTTGCAAGTTATTGAGTCAACTTTTCCATGTAATTTGATCATCTCAACCGGCCCCTGATCCTGCCCTAAGATTCCTTGAAAACTACAACATCACGTGTGTTAACATTAATTCATCACAAATTCTCACTAATATAAGTTTCATTTGCGACTTATCGAGGGATTTATAGTTTAGTTTAGACTTGTATAATTCCTTATTGCAACTAAGGATTGGCATTGAGCCACATGGTCACACATGTAACTCATGCTATATTAATATGACAATTGGATTATGACCCCAAGTCCCAACCAATGAAAGAGATTGTCTTCCTGTTCTAACATGCATGACTTTATATGGTTTTGGTTTGATATGATTATATGGTTTACAGCTTCATACAGCTGCTTTTGTTTCTCTGCCTCCTAATGTCCCAATCCTAGCTATAATTTTGGTATAATTACTTTCTTTGGATGCAACTCTATAAACAAAAAGAAAAATTCTGAAAATGAGTGATGATGACAACCGAAAACCAAAAGCAGACCTATGATAGGGATTATGAGGCTTTGTTCTCGATCTTTCATGAGCGCTAGGAGGCATCGAATTCAAACTTTAATTTATTCGTAGAACAACAATATTAATTAAGCTTAATGTTTTTGCTAACGTATGCAGAATGGGTACCTTTGTTATTTGAATATGGGAACCTAGATTAGTAGATGTATTTATTCCTCGCTAAGGCTTTTTCGACCAGGACCAGAAATTATCTGTATTATGTGGGAGTTTTATTGAAAATTTTAAATTAAGAACTTTGTGGTAAATAAGTGTTTCAAATTTTAATTAAAATATTGTTCTTCACCATGCAAAGCACTGAACTCTTAATAATTTAGAAATTTATACTACTACATCCTTATTTTCAAAATGAACAATTCTTAGGTTCACCTCTAGGGTGAATGAACATATTCACACTCTCTTGCGATTAACGCATAATAACTTTATAATTTTCTAATCCAACCATTCATGTTATATAACGTAATACAAAGATTAGCTCTGTAAAAAATCAATCAAATTGAAGACCTTTTAGTTATTCATTTCTATGAAATACATGGACGGTTTATCATAGTAGTAGTAAGTGTTGTTAGAACCATCCATTTGTTTGATTCAATTAGATAATTAAACGAATTCCGATTCGATTGATTTTTTACAGAGATGATTTTTAAAGAATAATTTAAGAAATAGACCGTTGGATTATAAATTTATTAAAAAAAAATATGTTAATCGACAACAGGGGTGAATATGCTCGTTCACCCCTAAAAATTGTCCTTTCAAAATTTTCATTAGAGAAAACTCATGTATTGTGAGTTTGTGACACGAGAGCCGTGAACACTAGCTTGGAACCCCACTGAAAGATGCATAGTGATGGAGAGAGGGATAGATGGAGATGGTTGTGGTCACTTTTTACTATGAGAGTAGTACCAAACGTGAAAACTTATGTAGCTAGCGAACGAGATATTAAAGTAGTTTTGGGTAACAAGCAAAAGCAATTTTATGAAAATGATATAAAGCCTATGATGATGAGCGTGATGCAAGATTCCAAAGTGGCGTAGAACTCAACTAACATAATAACATAACATTATGGTGCCCTCATGATCGATTTGCCCAAGAGTTCACTTTCCTCTTTGTATTTCTCGGAAGTGGAACATGCACTATGATATGTGTTTAGCTTTGGAGCTTTAATTTGGACCTAATAAAAGTTATCTTTTAGACGATTATTAACAATAAAGCACGTACTTTGGCTCAAGGGATAGTTTCATTTGTCTAACTGTGGACCACAAAGACAAGAAGCTGTCGACGGTTTTGCATGGTTCTTCCCATCTTTGTTTGGATTGGCTTGTATGCATGTACAAGTAATTGAGCATTTGTTTATCATCTCTAGTTAGAGAATTGTATGGTTTAGGAGGTAAGGTTATATGTCCCCTCCTTCTTTCTACTATCTTTTCAATAAAATAGTGGGCTGTTTTGCCCTCTCTTCAAAAAAAAAAAAGAAAAAAAGAAAGAAGAAAGTTTCATTTGTCTAACTCAGTAATATTAAGTAAGTTATTCGGTGAGAATAATGGGTGAATTGATGTTAAGGAAAGATATAAAACATGGTGTGTATGCGTGTGTGTTTATAGCGAGGCGTTCTGAAGTCCACGTTGCAGCCGCTTTAAGGCCGCGACGGGGCGGCGAGGCTTGCCGGACGGAGGTCAGGGGTGGAGCCGGACCAGTCTGCAATCGGGTGGAGTCACCGGCGACCGGTTTGCAGCGCTTCCTAGAACCTTGCAGTTGTAGGTAAGGTCACTGCCCAGAACCTTCAACCTCGATCGTTGCCCAGAACCTTCAACCTCGATCGCTGCCCAGAAGCGGTTTGGGATGCCTCCGATCTCCGTTCGGCACGATTGGCTTAGCCGTCGCCGCCTGAAAAGCTGTAGAAGCATCGATGTCCGCACTTTAGAGATAGTGTCGACGTCCGCTCCAGAAACCCGCCTATATATATATATATATATATATATTATATGCTTGCAAGGAATGAAACAATGATGGCATAATATCTATTGTTTTGGTTTCGAATTGAAAAAGATTAGTAGCAAAATCTGCCATACACATATTTACTCTATTTCTCGAGATAAAAAATAAAATAAAAAGAAGAAGAAGAAGTAGAAGACAACCTAGCTAGGGCACACATTAATTAAGTATATTAATACTTAATTATCTCAACGGGTCCAGGGCTTAGTCTCTTTAATCACCGGCGAAGATTGCAAAGTGACATGGTGTAAACCTATTAACCTAATAACATAACATTATGGTGCCCCATGATGATTTGCCGCCTAATAGTTCACTTTCGTCTTGGTTGGCCTCTCTAAAGTGGAACATGCATTATGATGTGTTTTTTTTTTTTGATGAATGCATTATGATGTGTTTGAGATTGAGTTTTAGCACCAAGAGTTAGCTTAGTAATAAAGCACTTTGGCGTCAGGAATATATGTACATCGTGTCTTTTTTTAAATTTTTTATAAAAGATCATTGCTTTTTTTCTTTTTCACAGTGAAATGATTTTTATTAACCAAAAACTGTTCAAATAATATATTACAAACAAAAAAGCAAACCTAACAAACAAAAACTAAACGACAGTTACAAAATACAACCAAAGCACAAGCAAGTCAAGGTTGTGCAAACCCTCCAAGGGAGGAAACAACAATAGCAGGACGCAGGACCACCGCTGCTACAAAGTACAAACCGAACCGCATCAAGAAGACGCAGAGACATCATCGATTCGGCAAACCAATGCATAAAAGATCATTGCTCGAAAAGTTGAAATAAACGTTGGCATACATACATTAAGAATCCTACGTATCAATACGATATAATAAATTAACACTCTACATATAGGACCGTAAATCCTGATTTAAAGATATGATAATACATGTAGATTCCTCGCAGTGCAGTAGAAATTACTTTTGAGTAACGAGTGTTTAGTGTTCCATCGGCTCAATCGAGCTATTTGGATCACTGATGAAAAAAGTGGCTCCAAGCAGCAATTAAAAAAATGAAGTGGTGGCGATCTGTCCATGAGAAAGAGCAAAGATCACATGCCATGCACGCAAATACAGGAGCATAATAGCAGAGAAAAGAAAGTGGATACATACATCGTAGGTTTAAAAAGCCTGTTGTTCTTCTGGATCGAAGTTCATATACAACTTTATATGCGTATTTATATATATCTGGGAACTACTTCGTGCAATATTAAAGTGTTGATCTTACTGATTATTGATCACCTGCACATGCATGTGTCCTGCATTATAAAAAGAAGACAATATATTCAGTGGGTTGATTAGTTAAGATGTGCATGATCACTACTCACTAGCTCTGAAATTAACAAGAACAATCCATATACCCAAAACCATAACAATAGATTATATCTATAACTAAGAAGATTTATATATTTCATATATGCTGGAGCTAGCAGAGCTTTTCTTTATTATCCAGGTTCAATGTGTTAGCAATTCTAGCTTCTTGGAGCAGTGTGAGAATGCAAAGCAAGAGTCATACCGACCAGCACATGGGATTAGGAATTAGATTAGGGTTTTGAGGGAGCAGCAGCAGCAGCAGCAGCAAGCTTTTTCAGTTCCAAGTGATTAATAGATGCATGCGGACCAACTAGATTTCTCGACGGGGTTGCTGGAAGCTTCATATATACCGAGTGCGTACGCATAATTCAAATAGACAGTTCATACTCCAGAGACCCATTATCAACAACTCATGCATGTAATTAAGTTAATTTGAAAACAAGAAAAAGGTACGTGTATTGTATATCATAAATCGGTTAAAATGGTATAAGAAATATTTTTGCATTGTTACTATAGTATTTGTCCATCGACGTAATAGTATCTATGTCCATATTTTTGTTAACAGAACACATGTATGATGTGCACGTAACTCTCCTTTTTGATGCCATTTTAGAGAAAAGAAAATCTTTAGGTATTTTGGCAATTTCGTGATACCATAGAACCATGTTAAGCATTGGCCACATTAACAAGGGATCTGTATTCTGGATTCTGAATCAGTAATTAGTGAAACTGGAACAAGAAAGAAATTAAGAAATTTTATGTAACTATCAGCAGATTTATTAAACCCTAATTGATCGTACAATTACGATGAGCTTGCTGTCGATTTGTGCATTATAAATTTCAATAAAAATATGAGAACCCAAAATATGAACGAATGCACCAATTTAGTTTATTCATCACGATAGTACTAGACCTCTAACTTTTTCACTAATGCAAAGTTAACGGAGACTTAAAGTAGTGATCCCGGCCAAGAAGTTCCTAAGCATTAAGATTTTTTCTTCTTCTTCTTCTTTTCATTTGGAAGAAAAAATGTGACAGTTGATGCCCTTTAATTTTATTTTTCATAATGTAAGTTGTAATAAAGGTTTTAGGTTGTAATCGTTTTTTCTCATCGAAAAATAAGAAGGCCCATATCAGGGAAATCCAATAGAACCCAATTACACGGCCCTCTCTTCCTTCCCAGCACTCCATCTTCGAATCTTCAATCTTCAATCTTCCACTTCAATCTTCTTCGATTCGCTCAACCCAATTACCCAGTTGATCCCTTTCTCATTTCTATTAACTACTACCTGGAGACACTCATTGACTTGGGTTAATCTCCAAATTAGGGTTTACGCCATTTGCAGAGAAGAGTTTTGAGGCTTGCGATCGCTGTTCAGGTTGAAACCACAAGTCTCCTGTAAGTAGATTTCGTTAATTCTTCTCATTTAGTTTATGGGTTCGGTAATTTGGATTGGATTCTATACTAAAGTTTCAGTCTTGATTTCAATTGGGTACTATTGTTCTTTGATTTCTGCTACTTTTATTCAATTGGGTTATCTAGCATGAGGAGTTTAGGCATATTTGATTTAGTGAGCGATTGTGTATCATTGGTTTCCTATTATAGTTTGCATAATCGTGACTTGGGTTTAGCTTCCCAAGCTTGCTAGTTTTTACAATGTTGGAGATAGGGAGGGTTGGCGTTTCAATTGGAGTATAAGAAATCTGACCCTTCACCTCCAAAAATGTAGTGGGAAATATGGAATTGAAGAGATAGGGTAAGAACATATATTCATTGTTCTCAAAATTTTTCTTAGTTGAACATAACTCCAAATTCTACTGAATCTCTGTGCCGAGCTGAGCTTGTACTAGAGTTCTGTATCCCTGTTCGATACACTTTGTTTCATCTTTGAAAGGTTGTCCTTAATTCATAGAAAAGCAACATGCATGTCCGTTATGGTGCGTTAGGGGTTTCGTATGTCAAGTATTTCTACTTGCCAATGCAATTTGGGTGTTTCTTTGTGTTGCGTTTCTATTTCTGGATGCTCTGCAGTTTAGCTTAAATGCAGTGGTTAGAGGAAGTCAGTGTTAATTTGTTTGTCTTTATTTAACCTTGTCACTGTCCTATTCAACTTGCATGCATGGCTGCATTTTTGATTGTTTGTTGAAACAAATTTAACTGTATTTATGTTTTAGGCAACTTAGTCAGCTTCATTATTGTTCTCAGGTCTTGTTGAACATCCTTTGCTATGGCATCTAGGCGCAATGTCCAGTATAGCCGTCTTGCTACTGATGAAGATGATGATTATAATGGGAGAGGCGATGACCGTCGGTTTGACTATACACCAAAGTCCTTTGATAAAGTTCCATGGAAATCCATAGGCCTTGCTCTTTTCCTGCTTTCTCTTGGATCACTCCTTCTCTTCCTTTCCTATTTCATTTTCACTGGTCACATGGGAGGGGATATGTCCCAAGCCTATGGCCTTCTAGCTCTAGGAATTCTCACCTTCCTCCCAGGTATGTCAAGATATACTGTTATTTCATACGTATTGGTACCTGTTTTTCTGTCAACTTATAGTTCTACAACTCATTGGCTCTATAATGTATGATATCTAAGTTAATGAGTTTAGTATTTATATCAATGACTTTATTCCAAGCATTGGATAACTTTTTCTTGTAGATTACCTTACCACACATATATAGGCTGCAGTTCCCCCAATTCCCATGTTGAATTCTCTGTTGATGTAACTAGATGAGCGTCGGAGTAAAGCATAAACCATATTTCTGAGCATGACCACCATCTAGCTGGATGGATTTTCTTGTATTCTACATGCATATGTGACTGACTGCTTTCAGATGATTCTTGAGCATTAACTTGGGGAACTTCTTGATACATGTTCAGGAGGTTGATGGACTGACTGAATGATTATATGACTGCAGGCTTTTATGAGACGCGGATTGCTTATTATGCATGGAGAGGTGCAAAAGGGTTCCGTTTTGCATCCATTCCGGACTACTAGGCTGCTGTTGTTGTCTACAAACTTTTGCGAATAATGCTGTAATGGTGACACTTTCAGTTGACACGATCATGTACAATCCACATTGTAAAAAGCCACGTGAATGATATTTGTAGCCTGTTTGTTTCTTTATTGTCAAATGACTTGTTTGCAAAGGCTTAGAGGTTGTAAACTGCAAATGAACGCCCACTCAGTTCATACTATGGTGGTTTTTCAGCTTTGAGGTTGTACTACTGCCCGTTCTGAATCAAGCCTATCAGAAGTTTGGTTTCATATTCGTGCAGCTATATGATGTGCATTTAACTAATTTAGTGATGAAGCTTAAGGTTCCTGTTGCAATCCAAGAAGTTCTAATGGTGAGATTTTAGACCAAATCAGTCAAAACTCAACAATGTCATTGGTATAATTTTATTCATATATGTTTCATAGAACCCATCGTTTCAGAGTATGAGGTTCCTTGAAATCATCAAGCCGGTAAAGTTCGAAAGCAATATGCGAAGAAAATGAAAGAAAGATTTGCAGAATATCTTGTCATAAATGTCACATCTTTCTCTTAGTTGTGATTGACTCAGCAAAATAATTTTGAGCAAACTCATTCTGTCTTATCTCTACAAACAGAATGGTCACCTTCTTGAGGCTCAAGTAATTTTCCAAAGAGAAGCAATCGATGTACTATAAACGTCAATCCAAGCATCCTACCATATTATACCAAATCCAATCCCATTCTACACATCAATAAACGGTCTCTAAAATTTTCACTAGTTAATGTGCAAAAGTTTACCTTACCATGCATATTGTGTTACCTTTTACAAGTAAAGTAAACGGTGTAAAATTAAATTTTTACCATGTCAATAGAGTTTGACAGTAAAAAATAGAAGTGTAAAAGAAGCGAAACGGCAGCTATTTTGGCCACAGCCCCACAAACTGCCTTGAACTACTTGATTCCCATAATAACTCCCACGAAGTACCAATTCTACCCTCAAGCCAAAGCTAACACAGCGGAACTCCCCCGTCACTACCTCCAAACCCGATGGGCGAATCAGTAACTTCACCAGTTTAATAATTAAGAAAGCGTAAATATAACAAGGTGTTGATGATGGTGATGGTGACGGAGTCTCTGTAAGTCGGGGGAAGCGAGCGAGAAAAAGTAAAAATTTGCTGTGTGCTTCTTCTTCTCCAAATTCGAGTTTGGGGTCTCTGCAACCTAATTTTCGCAATTAAATTACACAGAGACCCTCTTCGCCTTTGCATCCCCCACTTCGGTCTCGGATTCTAATTTCTGTAATTACTTTTCTCCCTCTCTCTCGTTGTGTTTTCATGCATGAATGCGTTGGTTGCTGCAGTGTTTTGGTTTGCTTTTTATGAGATCCCTTTTGCGGGTTGGGTTCTGGGTCTAATTGGAATTTTTTGGGTTTGGGAGAATTTTTGGGATTTGTTTCAAATTGGGTAGGGTGAGTGTGATTTATTTTGTGTGGGATTGGTTTGTGTTTCTGATTTGGAAGTTGGGTTTTTGTAATTGGTTGGGTATTCAGCTCAAAGGTGTTGGCTTTTTTGTGATTTTGGTTTGCGATTTATGCTGGTTGAAGATTTGTGTGAATTGGGGATAGCAGAAGCATTCCGATGTGGGCTTAGATGAAATCAGATTTTTATCGTCCTGAACCATCAGAGAATAACTCGAATTGAAGTTTCGAGTATTCAAGCATAATGTAAACTTCATATCCACTTACACACTCTTGCAAACTTAAAGGAGATGGTTCCTTATGACTTATGTAGAAGTCATGAAGTCTGTAGCGCGTTGCTCGTTCCAAGTCTGGTGGGTTTAAAGTTACATATGCTTACATTAGAAGGGTAACAGGATGGGAGTTAGAGGGTTGAAGTAGAAAGAGAGCAAATTAGTAACAAAAATTACGATACTGTTCCTGTTCCTCAAGTTTCATGAGGAAACATGTGGGGGATTTTCTATTTGTCGAAGTGAGTCCTTTTAATGATAGCATATGTATGAAAACACAATGCTTGGTTATCTTGACTATCAATTATATGCTAGCATATGCTTCATTGCACAAAGTGAGTGTGTCTCCAACATTGTTGATAACTTTAGCTGAAAGATGCAGTGTTGGTATCAACCTAATAATAACATCCCTGTATATCGCTATACAAGAGTTACAATTGTGTCTTTGTTTTCAGTTCTTGCATGTTTCATTGAAATTTTTATCTCGCCGTGTGATTAGGAAAATGGATGGACCGGTTGGCCGTGGAGGCAGCAGCGCAGATGCGTATTTACCGAATTACAAGCTTGGAAAAACTCTTGGTATTGGTTCTTTTGGCAAGGTCAAAATTGCTGAGCATGCATTAACTGGCCACAAAGTTGCTATCAAGATCCTTAACCGCCGCAAGATAAAGAACATGGAAATGGAAGAGAAAGGTATGTCTTGCTCAGTTGATACTTTCCTCTAACTTTGTCAATCCCGTTAAAGTTTATTGTTTGAATTTGATCATTTTCCTTTTGATGCAGTGAGAAGAGAAATCAAAATATTAAGACTGTTTATGCACCCTCACATTATACGACTCTATGAGGTCATTGAAACACCATCGGACATTTATGTTGTGATGGAGTATGTGAAGTCTGGGGAGCTTTTTGATTATATAGTAGAGAAGGGTAGGCTACAGGAGGATGAAGCTCGTAACTTTTTTCAGCAGGTGTGTGACAATCTTTTTATCTTTATTGCAATTAGTTTTGCATCTTACATCAGTTATGTAAGGTATCTGTGTTTCCTTTGCGGCAGATAATATCTGGCGTGGAGTACTGTCACAGGAATATGGTCGTTCATAGAGACCTGAAGCCAGAAAATTTGCTTTTGGATTCCAAATGCAATGTGAAGATTGCTGATTTTGGCCTAAGCAATATTATGCGTGATGGCCATTTTCTTAAGACAAGTTGTGGCAGCCCAAATTATGCTGCTCCAGAGGTATGGAGGCTGTGTACTGTGTTAGATGACTTATGGATTTGTTAAGTAGGAAACTTGAGTTTTCTTTTAACCTGTCTTTTTTTTTATTTTTTTGTAGGTTATTTCTGGCAAACTATATGCTGGGCCCGAAGTAGATGTATGGAGTTGTGGAGTGATATTATATGCTCTTCTTTGTGGTACTCTTCCTTTTGACGATGAAAACATTCCCAACTTGTTCAAGAAAATTAAGGTAGTGTAAATTAACTTAATCCATTTATTTATTCAGGATCATATCTCATATACATATTTTTTTTTATTTAGACTAAGCCAGTTTTTGGAAACATTCAAGTTGTTGATTGTTATATTTTTCATTAAACGACATCATTTTGGCTGCAGGGCGGGATATACACTCTTCCAAGCCATTTGTCACCTGGTGCAAGGGACTTAATCCCAAGAATGCTCGTGGTGGATCCAATGAAGCGAATGACCATCCCTGAGATTCGTCAGCATCCATGGTTCCAGGCTCATCTTCCTCGTTACTTAGCTGTGCCCCCACCAGATACATTGCAGCAAGCGAAGAAGGTTGGTTATTTTCTTCTGTTTGTTTGAGTTATATTGTCTGCTCTGCTTTGATTTTGTTTCAAATTATGGCTGCGAGCTTGTTTTGTTGAGAACTGTTTGTTTGTTTGTTTTTTTTGGTCTGTACTTTTCGTAACAAGAAGTTACTATATCACCATACCATTTTTTTCCAATAGAATTTCCTAGTGACATATCTATATCATACTTGCAGTCCTTATTTTAATTTATGCTTCATAGGCACATTCATGCACCCTGACAAACGACAGTTTGCAAGATTGCTGCCCGTATAGACTGTTTATCTTGACCTATGGTCCATACTTGGGCCTTTTTCTCTGTGATTATAAAAGAATTACTTTGTGACTCTTTGGACCTTTTCATTTGTGATTTTTTCTATTACATAAGTTGCGGGGATACGTCTGTTATAACAAGTTGCTCAACTGTTTCCTTGCTTTTTTGCAGATTGATGAAGAAATCTTACAGGAAGTAGTGAAGATGGGATTTGACAGGAACCATCTGGTTGAATCTCTGCGTGGTAGATTACAAAATGAGGTGCGAACTTCAAAAACTCATTATCTCTATGCTTTATAGCTGGTGTCTTGATACTTACTATGTTGCAACACGCTTCAGGGAACCGTTGCATACTATTTATTATTGGACAACCGGTTTCGTGTATCCAGTGGCTATCTTGGGGCCGAGTTTCAGGAGACTGTGGTATGTGCTCTTTCGCTCTCCCTTCTTGATGTAGTAGCAACCACGTGGTTGGAAAATAAAATATTATCTCTTCATGTCCAAGGCATTTAGCCGCTAACTGACTATGGAGACATTCTGCTTAAAGTTGTTGAGGAAAATGATGATTTCTGAATATAAACAAAATTTGTATCAAGAGATACTCACATGTTGTGGTAAACATCGAAGATTCACCTCACATGATTGGGGTAAAATTCTTCGATGCTTGATTTGCTTGTTTCATCTTCGTTATGGTTTCTTCATTGCTGTGCAAGTTTGCATTCTCCTTCAATAGTTGGCCCCATTTGGATATAAATTTCAGTTTCCATTTTCTTTTCTAAATTATGTATTTATTTGGTCTAGGAATCTGGTTTCAACCGTATGCATCAAAGTGAGCCTGCTTCTTCACCTGTTGGGCACCGCCTTCCAGGATATATGGAGTATCAAGGAATGGGTTCTTCACCTTTTAGACAACAGTTTCCTGTTGAAAGGAAATGGGCTCTTGGACTTCAGGTTAATATTTCTTTGGCTTCATAACTGTTATGTGGGAATTGGACCAGCGTTGATAATTTATTCTGCTGTGTTATAAATTGATAGCGTGAACACTTTTAATTGATAAGTATAACAGTCAATTCTATATGCTGCAGTTAATAGATTGTGTTGCTTGATTAGCATACGTCTGGTATTATATTGATTTCACAAAGTTATCTTGGTCATTCTGAGCATGTAGAATAGTGGCAGGTTGAGTTGTATCAACTTTTGAAGCAATAATTTCTTGATTTTTGATCACATTTTTTGCCTGTATACTTGCAGTCTCGGGCTCATCCACGTGAAATAATGACCGAAGTCCTTAAAGCTTTACAAGAATTGCGGGTGTGTTGGAAGAAGATAGGACACTACAACATGAAGTGTAGGTGGGTTCCTGGCACTCCTGGTCAACATGAAGGCATGGTTGACAATCCTGTAAACAATAACCATTATTTTGGGGACGAATCCAGCATCATAGAAAATGATGGCGTTATGAAGACACCCAATGTTGTCAAGTTTGAAGTGCAGGTAAAATTTTAAGATTGATGGCTCCTTAATGTCGTATGTTATCCTCATAGGTCGGTATGTACCCTGTTGTCTTTGGCTTTAAGAAATACACTGCTCTTGATTGCTGCAAGAATGGTAAACCGATAAGCAATTTTTTGATGGATGGGAATATATATTTATTCCATCCTTTTTTTTAAACGATCTATCAAAATAACTTAACCGTGATTTATTGGTTAAAAAGAAAAACCCTGATTTGATATGTCATCTGTACTGGAGTAATTACTATTTGTCCTATTGAAAAGAGTTGCCTTTCAATGATGTTTGAGTAGCACAGTGTGTACTGTTCAATTATATATTTTTCCAACATACTGTGCTGATATATATTGCTGCTCTTTTGGGACTCTAACAGCTTTTTAAAACTCGGGAGGAGAAGTATCTGCTTGATCTGCAGAGGGTCCAGGGTCCGCAGTTTCTCTTCCTGGATCTCTGTGCCGCTTTCCTTGCACAGCTTCGTGTTCTTTAATGCTAGAGGACTAGTCCCAGAACAACTCCTTTGTGAATCTGTCTCGATGCTTGTGAAAAAGTAAACTCGCAGTTTGTACATAAACTCACCCTTCAGTTTGGGTCGCTTGACTTTTTTCCGTGTTGATCCCAGTTTTATATGGGTAATAGTTCTGTTTGTGCCAATCTTTAACACTGGTATTGGCCAAGTCATTTCTATTTTGGGTTTTTGAAGTGGTCTGTCCTTGTGGGGTTTCCTCCTATACAAACACAAATTAGTACGAAAGAACTAACCTCTCTTCGGAGGGTGCCTTAATGCAAATTATCTTGCCTGTTCTGTGTAATTAAAGCTTCCATGCACTAGTCTTCTCTCTAGAGTGCTATCCTCTATGCTTTCTTGAATCCAGGATGTTGTCTCGACTCATTTACGTTCATGGATGCCTTGGGATTCGTGATGGGCAGTGCTCATAGGACACATATTTGCATTGTAATGTATTAACTCTTCTCCAAGAGCTTTACTTTCAGTTTTTACTCTATCAGAAAAAGGAAAAGAATTTTCGAGTGCCAAAATTTTAGACAATATGCAGGGAATTTGGCCATAACATAATCTTGTAGAAAGGATAATACTGCCACCTATTTGAAGAAGAAAAAGGAAGGGTTTCGTTTTAGGATTAGGATATTATCATATATTTGATTCAGTGTAACACTAATTATTTCATCAAGTCAATTTAGTTGACCACTAATTTAGTTTCTTAATTGTATAACATAAAAAAAGGTATATACTCACCAAAATAAAGGTCTTAAGTTTATCTACAGAGTAGATTCAGGAGAACGTAGACTGATACAGAGTCCTCCACGTTCCTTTTATCTCGTTTCCTTTTAGCTCTATATACACTTGCTCAGTCTGTCTTTTACTTTCTATTCTCAGTCACTCTTCCAAATTCCTCTCTATAGCAACAATGCTATATAAACACAACCAATTCACCATCACGGCTCCAATGGCGTCGTCTAAGATGACTCTGTTCATGTTCATTTTGGCCCTCAGTTTCTCCTTCCTTCAAACCCAAGCTAGAGTATTACTATCCAAACCAGCTCCGGCTGGCTTTCCCTTCCCTCAAACCCAATCTACAGTTGTCCCTGACCCTTCACCTTTCTTTGCCTCAAACCTCCTCCAAACTCCACTCCCCACAAACTCTTTCTTCCAAAACTTTGTACTCAACAATGGCGACGTAGCCGAATATTTCCACCCCTACAGCTTCAGATTCTCCAACTCATCCCTCACTCTATCTTATCCAACCCGTATAGCAACCTCCGCTTCCGTACTCCAGAACTTCACAGCTGACCTTAGCATATCCGCCACACAAAACAACCAGCAAGGACATCAAGTAGTCTCCTCCTTCAGTGACCTCGGCGTCACTTTGGACATCCCCTCCTCCAATCTCCGCTTCTTCCTTGTCAAGGGAAGCCCCTATCTGACATGCAACGTGTCCAATCCCACCGCGCTTTCCATCTCCACCACTCATGCAATCACCACACTATCTCCAAATACAGACCGCAACAAGTACACAATAAGTCTCAACAACAACCAGACATGGCTTCTGTACTCGTCCTCCCCGATTGGTCTCACCAACAGCAACCCTTCACTGATCACATCTGATTCATTTTCCGGCGTTATAAGGGTTGCATTGTTGCCAGGTTCTGATTTTGAGAAGGTTCTAGACCAGCACAGTTCTTCTTACCCGGTTTCCGGTGAAGCCCTCTTGACAGAGGCGTTTACTTTGGAGTATACATGGGAGAAAGCAGGGAATGGAGACTTGCTTATGCTAGCTCATCCTCTTCATCTCCAGCTTCTTTCTGTTAAGGACAGAAATGTCACTGTTCTTGACCAATTCAAGTACAGAAGCATTGATGGTGACCTTGTTGGCATTGTAGGCGACTCTTGGGTGTTGAAAACACAGCTTATTCCAGTCACTTGGCATTCCATTAATGGTATCAAAGACAATGCATCAATACCAGATATTATTGCCGCTCTTTCGAAAGATGTTCAGGCTATAACTTCGACGCCAATATCAATAACGGCTTCATATTTCTATGGCAAGTTGATTGCCAAGGCGGCGAGGCTGGCTTTGATTGCTGAAGAGGTGGGTTCTAATGATGTGATTCCAACCATTACAAAGTTCTTGGAGGATGCAGTTGAGCCATGGTTGAGTGGTACTTTCGCTGGGAATGGTTTCTTGTATGAAGGTAAATGGGGTGGACTTGTAACGAAAAATGGAGCAGTGGATAAAAATGCAGACTTTGGGTTTGGAATATACAATGATCACCATTACCACATTGGCTACTTTCTTTATGCAATCTCAGTGGTTGCAAAGCTTGACCACGCTTGGGGCTTAAAATACAAGGAGCAAGCTTATTCTCTTGCAGGAGATTTCATGAACTTAAACAGGCAGCCAGATTCAAGTTACCCGCGGTTGAGGAACTTTGATCTCTACAATTTGCATTCATGGGCTGGAGGGTTAACTGAATTTGCAGATGGACGAAATCAAGAGAGCACAAGTGAGGCAGTGAATGCTTACTACTCGGCTGCATTGATGGGGTTAGCCTATGGAGACACTAATCTCACCGCCACCGCATCATTGCTTGCAGCACTTGAAATCCAAGCAGCTCAAAAGTGGTGGCATGTGCACCAAGGAGATAACATGTATGAGGACGTTTTCTCAAGTGCAAATGCGATCACAGGAGTAGTGTGGTCTAATAAAAGAGACACTGGACTTTGGTTTGCTCCTCCAGAGTCTAAAGAAATCAGGCTTGGAATTCAGGTTCTTCCGATTTCGCCTATCACTGAGGTCTTGTTCTCTAATGTCAGCTATGTCAAGGAACTGGTAGAATGGACAGCACCGGCTTTGACTAGGGAGGGAGTTACAGATGCATGGAGAGGGTTTGATTATTCCTTGGAAGGGATATACAACAAACAAGATGCTTTGCAGAAGATTGAAAACTTGGGTGGTTTCGATGATGGGAACTCACTTACCAATCTTCTGTGGTGGATCCACAGCAGAGGTTAGTAAGTAGAGGAATTTGGAATTTGAAGTTAAATGCTTAGATGGCTGGTATTACTTTGCTAGAAATGTTATGTAGGGGTGTTAGGAGCTTTTTCTTTTCTTCTACTTCAATTTGATCACAAGGGTAACACAGAAACAAGGTGTTGTCTTTCTGTGCCTTAAAATTGGAGCTTCACATGATTCATGACTATTATTTCCAATAAAAATGATTGAGTCTTTAATACTGGAAAGATCAAAACATCATTTTAAAACTACTATTTCTGTGTTGATGACCTCTTAAAGTCTCCTGGATGTTTGTGAATCTAAGTAAAAGTGTTTGTATGAATTTAGGCTCACAACAATATTAATTCCTTCGTGATCTGGGTGAAAACTCATGGTATTAGAACCTTTTTTTTTTTTGTCTGGAGTAAGTTCGTGTGCAAGTGTGTGTTGTCCTCGACAATTAAAGTCAATTTATATTTTGGGGTTTTCTTCGATACAAAATTTTCTTTCCCAGTTCCGTGTAGTTAGTTGAAGTTATATGCTATTGTCTTCTTGAGGAGACCAGTATTATAGGTGGTGTACCAGTACTACCAGATTGGAACCAATATTTTGCCTGCAGACAATAAGGTGGTCTACCATCCTACCAGATTGCTAATAAAGCACTTTGGGTTTCTTCAATGATTATTTTCCTAAACAATGAGTAAATCACCAAAGTTTGCTATTGCTGTTGTCACTAATCAGCTACTTATGTTTACAAGTTCGATAGTTCCATATACTAAAAGATAAAGAATTTTATTGTTATTGAAACCAAGCTTAATAGATTAATCGAAGAAGCAACTTAAAGAAAATTCAAGTTTTTATAAGTATCATACATGTACATCTTGTAAGAGCATCTCTAGCCGAATCTAGATGTACTCAATAGTAATGTTAGAGATATCCATTAGCTCTAATTGATTAGTTAAAGTTGCTATGGAAAAAGATGAAGGGTTTTATTTATTTTCTTATCTGTTAAATGTATGCATACTGTCGTTTGAAAATTTTCAATGTCGATTGTTATTTATATAACTACTAACTAGCATCTATTTGATACGTGAAATGATTTGTGAGTAGTTTGGAAAAATTATTTGTCACGCGCGCAACATCAAAATTTGGCATGACTTTGACACATTAACTGTACGTTGTGGTCTGCCCCAAAATGATGCATGGCACTGGCTCTAATTTTTTGATCAAAAAAGGGGAAACATTTCATTTCATAATGGGCAACAAACCCAATAGGAGGCCTGCCCCAAAATGTGAGCACTAAATCCTATAATAGCTAGTTTGAGCTTCTCCAATAGGGATGACAAAAATCCCCAGCGGGGCGGAGCTCCATTGGATACCCGCCCCTAATGGAGGGAGAATTCAGGGACAAATGGGGAATGGGAATGGGGATCTCCAATCCCCGCTATCTAAGATTGGGGATGGGGCGGGGATGGTATTATGATCCCCATCTCCAAACCCGCCCCAATAATATATACATATATTTAACTTATATATATTTTAATTAATTTTTTAATATAAATCACAAATATATACATTTACTACTTTACTTTAATGGCTACACTTTTACTTTAATGGTGTTTTGACTTTTGCACTCACTGAATTATGATTTATGAATTTAATCATGTATTAAATTTATTTGTTGTAGATTTTGATTTTAAAAAAGGCAATATAAGAAAAAATTATTTTATTTATTAAATTCTTATTGGGGATTTGGGGCGGGTTTGGAGGCTTAGGGGGGTGTATTCAATTCAGATTTTAAAAGACTTTGTTTGAGTTTTTATAATCCATGGATTTACTTAATCCACGGATTGTTTAAATTCTATATGGACTCTGATTAATTCTAATGGATTGATTTACTAGTATTTGTTTAGATTTTACAAATCCTTATGATGTTTTTGGTAGGTTAATTTTTTTTTTCTTCTTCTTCTTTAATTAAGCAATGGATGTATGGATCCAACTATAATGCTATATCAATGACAAGAAAGTATGACAATCTACCATTCTTTATGTTGTGTATATTGATATATGAACAATAAGAGAAAACTAACCAGCCAAAATGTTACACAAAAAATAAAGTAGTAAACTAATGACATAATTTATTTCATATCTAATTTACAAAAGAATCATGTGTGTATGTATCATCTTAATAATACCATTGAAAGTGAGCTTCATTAGCTAGAAGGATTAAGGCTTCTAGAGCTACAGTGATAAAAATAAAATAAAAAATTATTAGATGAGAGCAGAGGTAGAGGAAGATAATGGGAAAATAGGTCTAAGACAAAATGGATGAGTGTCACCTATTGAGACTTGCTTTTTTTTTTTTTTTTTTTTTGGGTGAAGAGGTTCTTCATTTTTTGAGTGAGAAAGAATCCATCAAAATCTTTTGGGAAGTGGTTGGATTGTTTTTGAGTTTTGATATGTATAAAAAGCACTATAAAATCCTCAAAAATCCAGCATTTAATGAAATCCTTAAAAATCCGTATACTTTTGAATATCAGCAGATTTGAATGGATAATTTTAAATCTTAATTGAATACATCAAGATTTTAAATGACTGTTTAAAATCTCAGTTGAATACCCATAGACTTCTAAAATACAAAAAAATCTTGTAGACTCTTAATTGAATACACCCCCCTTAGTCCCCAGTGGGGATGGGGACGGGGAATCCCCAATATATTTTTATTGGGGATTTGGGCAGGGATGGGGTTAGAGAATGACCTCGGGGATGGGGATGGTATTGTGATCCCCATCCCCAACACAATACCATCCCCAACCCGCCCCATTGCCATATCCCTATTCTCCAATAAATGTGCAAGTCATAATATGTACCAAGTAATCATATGTCTATGGCAGTTGTACTACGCTATGTACATTCATTGGAGATGCATGCGCTATTGATCTTATGGCACATACCAATTTATATTTATGTTATTCACTCGTACGTACTGCATAACATACCTATTTACTAATGTTTATGGAAGTTTGGTAAAAAGATATCGCAAATCTTTATTCTAATGTAATTAAGGATCAACCTTACTGATCTTTAGTCATTAACCTTCAGAATTAATCAGGTAGGTACAATTCTTATGGAAGTTTAGTAAAAAGATATGGCAGAGATCTTTTGTTTCTAAGGTTTAACCTTTCTGATCTCTAATCATTATAACTTCAGAATTAATCAAGTATGTAATCACCTATAATTAACTTGTTTAATATAGAAAAAAAAAGGTTGTCGAACTAAATTCCAAACTCAGAGCAGTGATTGGAACCTAGTCGTGATTTCAGACGAGCAACCCACCAAAACATTTCTACTTACCAAAAAAAGGTCACCGTTACCTCAAACGAGGTTTTACCGCCATTTTCTCCTATAAGCTCTCGGAATCCTAATTGATTTCCTTTCTCTCCACAATCACCATAAGAGGCTAGCAAGCACCAAACAACCTTGCTATATTATTTAAACGGCATTGGAGAACCATCATTCACAAACCACAAGCACATTCTCAATGGCTTCCAATAATATGACTTTGATGACATTCTTCCTCATCATCTCCCTCGCTTTTTTCATCCTCCCTCAAACCCAAGCCAGAGTACTACTGTCCGAAACGCAAGCAACTCCGGCCACCGGCTTCCTCTTTCCGAAAGCTGAGTCCACAGTTCTCCCTGACCCTTCACCATTCTTTGCCCCAAGCCTCCTCCAAACCCCACTCCCCACAAACTCTTTCTTCCAAAACTTTGTACTCAACAATGGCGACCAGCCCGAATATTTCCACCCCTACCATTTCAGATCCTCCAACTCCTCCCTCTCTCTCTCCTACCCGACTCGCCTTGCCACCTCCGCTTCCATATCCCAGAACTTCACCCCTGAACTCACCATCTCCGCCACCCAAAACAACCAAGAACGCCATGTAGTCTCTTCCTTCAGTGACCTCGGCGTCACTCTAGACTTCCCCTCCTCCAATCTCCGCTTCTTCCTCGTCAAGGGAAGCCCCTACTTGACATGCAATGTGTCTAATCCCACCGCGCTTTCCATCTCCACCGCTAGTTCAATCACTTCTTTGTTTCCAAACGCTCAACGCAACAAGTACACATTAAAGCTCGACAACAGTCAGACAATGCTGGTGTACTCGTCCTCTCCGATTGGTCTCACCATCAGCAACCCATCACTGATCACTTCCGACGCATTCACCGGGGTTATAAGGGTTGCATTGTTGCCGCCGGGCTCTCAAGATCTCGAGGCAGTTCTAGACCAGTTCAGTTCTTCTTACCCGGTTTCGGGCGAGGCAGTGTTCACAGGGCCGTTTACATTGGAGTATAGATGGGTGAAAGAAGGAAATGGAGATTTGCTTATGCTAGCTCATCCTCTCCATCAACAACTTCTGTCTGTTCAGGACAGTAATGCCACTGTTCTTGACTATCTCAAGTACAGAAGCATTGATGGTGATCTCCTAGGCATTGTGGGAAACTCTTGGGTGTTGAAAACACAGCCTATTCCAGTCTCTTGGCATTCGATTACAGGTGTCAAGGACTTAGTACAGGCATTACCTGAAATAAAAGCCGCTCTTTCTGGTGACGTTCAGGCTCTAATTTCGACACCAGTATCAACAACAGCTTCTTATGAATATGGAAAATTGATTGCCAAGGCGGCAAGGCTGGCTTTGATTGGTGAAGAGGTGGGTGTTAAAGATATTCCAGCCATTACAAAGTTTTTGAAGGATGCAATTGAGCCATGGTTGAGTGGGACTTTCAGTGGGAATGGTTTCTTGTATGAAGGTAAATGGGGTGGACTTGTAACGAAAAATGGAGCAGTTGATAAAGGTGCAGATTACGGGTTTGGAGTGTATAATGATCACCATTTCCATCTTGGCTACTTTCTCTATGCAATTTCAGTAGTTGCAAAGCTTGATGTGGATTGGGGGATGAAGTTTAAGGATCAAGCTTATGCTCTTGCTGGGGATTTCATGAACTTAAACAGGCAGCCAGATTCAAGTTACCCGCGGTTGAGGAACTTTGATCTCTACAATTTGCATTCATGGGCTGGAGGGTTAACTGTATTTGCAGATGGACGAAATCAAGAGAGCACAAGTGAGGCAGTGAATGCTTACTACTCGGCTGCATTGATGGGGTTAGCCTATAGAGACACTAATCTCACCGACACAGCATCATTGCTTGCAGCACTGGAGATTCAGGCAGCTCAAAAGTGGTGGCATGTGCACCAAGGAGATAACATCTATGAGGATGTCTTCGCAAGTCAGAATAAGATCACTGGAATTGTGTGGTCTAATAAGAGGGATACCGGTCTTTGGTTTGCTTCAGCAGAGTCGAAAGAAATCAGGCTTGGAATTCAGGTGCTGCCGATTTCCCCTATCACTGAGGTCTTGTTCTCCAATGCCAGCTATGTTAGGGAGGTTGTAGATTGGACAATACCAGCTCTGAATAGGGAGGGAGTTACGGATGCATGGAGAGGGTTTGCTTATGCCTTGGAAGGGACATACAACAAGGAAGAGGCTTTGCAGAAGGTTAAAAACTTGAAAGGTTTTGATGATGGGAACTCACTTTCGAATCTCTTATGGTGGATCCACAGCAGAGGCTAGGAAGTAGAAGATTGGAGTTAGAACTAATGCTTAGATGGCTAGAAAGTAGTTTCTTAGGGCTTATGAACTTGTTTTAGGATTTGGTCAACTTAATGAAAAAGAGGTGGTAAGTTGATCACAATATAATAACCAGGGTGTTATCTGTATGTTTGTGCCGTAATATTGTAGCTTATCATGTCAAATAAATTATAAATTCAAGTGAAGCTTTGGTATGATTCATGCATGGAAATCATTCTTTACCACTATTTTCTACTGATGCATATGAATATTCCAAACATGACCCGGAAATAATTGATAAAGAGAAGCACAATTACTTCATTGCTTGAATCGAAAGCTTAAATTACACTTCATTATTTCTTTGACATTCATTACAATTGCAAAGAATCAATAATGGTGAATTCCAGATGTTGTGGAACATATTAATTAGAGCATGAATTTGTTAAAAACTAAAGGTAAAGGTTCTTAATCAATTAGTAGACAAAAAGCAGATAGGCTGAAGATCAAGTGAGCTCCAAAGTGACAACTCACCATCACCATTCACAGCACTCAGAGAAGAAAAAGAAGAAGAGGAAGAAGAAGACCCCATATCAGTTGATCTCTGCTGGTTCTCCTCTTCTTTCTTTCCTTCATATTCTTGTTTGGCTGGAGCTTCCTCTTTGTTTTTATTACTGCAGGCCCTCTGCAGGTCAGATATTCCCCTCATTCTCGTGTTTCCTGTTGTCGAAGATCCAATCTTTAACTTTAAGCATTCGGGTATGCCATTGAAGGCATAGAGAGAAGCAGAGAATTTCCTCTCATATTTCATTCTCTTCATGGCTGCTCTTAGCATAGACGGCTCATCTGCATAGGTCTCCGGCTCCACTGCCTCTTCTATCTCTTCAGCAATCTCGAAAGGAGAAGGAGAGTAGTAGTCTGATGATCCAATATCATCCACAAATTGGAAGTCTATGGCACCCACTTGACCATTCACTTCTTCTTCTTCCGCATCTTCCTCTGATCCACCTACAAAATTTGCATCCCCGCCGCTATAAGTAATCTCTGCCACTTCACTCAAATTCCCATAGTCCATTTGTTGTTCAGCTTCTCTTGTAGTGGTGTACTCTTCCTTTTCAGTCAAGCAGGACTCAAAGCTCGATGTCATGTAGTCGATGCTACTTGCACTAATCTCAGGGATGTTGTCATTGTTGCTTGTGATGTAATCTTCTGGATCATTAAGGAAATCAGTGTATTGGTTTTCCGAGAACTCTGCTGCAGCTTCTTCCTGATACTGCTTTTGTTGGTGGTTAACAGGCAAAGGAGCAGCAGATGGAGTAGAACAAGAGGTGTTGTTGTTCCTTGCTTTGAGCCTCTGGAGAAGAAGGTTTGTGATCTTTGAGGGAAGTGCTGGAGTTGAAGATGGTGATGGGGAGCAAGGCCAGAAATTTGTTCTAGTATTGGCACCGCGGAGCAAGCAAGCAGCCTCATCATAGGCCCTGGCTGCTTCCTCAGCTGTGTCAAATGTCCCCAACCACACCCTTATCTTCTGAATTGTGTCCTTAATCTCTGCCACCCATCTTCCGGAGGGTCTTTGGCGAACACCAACAAAACGCTTTCGAGCTCTTCTTGCTGCTCCTCCGAGTGCTGCAGCAGCTGAGGCTTCCTTCACCATCTCATCCCAAGCCATGGTTCCCTCAATGCAACTTTTGGTCTCTTCCACTCCTTCATTAACTTTTCTCTTCCTTGCCATATAGTCTAATGTCTTTTGTGATGTTATGTTTAGTTTCTAGGCTTTTGTGTACTTGCAAGTAATTTACTTGAAGCTGAAGGTTTGAGATGCTTTTGTGAGATCTGGCTTCTGTTGGCATGTGAATTTATATGTAGGGAATGGAAGATCTTGTCAAATGATTGGGGAGGGTTGAACTGGTCTTACTTGTTCTTATGTCTTTGTTTCTGGTAGCTCCAGCCTCAATCTAAACCAGATGGAGGTTTCTTTCTGTTTTGGAAAAGAAAAGCATACTTAATGGCACATTTGACGTAGCCAAAGATGCCGATATCTCTCTAGTTTCTTCTGTTACATTATTTAAACATCATGTCAATTCATTATTGGGAATTGTAGGCTTGAATGGGTCATATCTCATTTTTCTGAATATATATCACTGAAATATGTTTAAGCCAAGGAGATAGAAGCAGAGATGTAATCTTTGTAGAGAAAGGGACTAATTGTACTGAAGCAAACATAAATGATTAGCAAAGCAACCAAAATGATCTCCAAGAAGAACAAATGGAGGCTAATTAGCCAATACATACTATATAATCATTTTCCATACCAGTACATAGTTTCTAATAAATGGGATATCTCAGAAATTTACTCATCACAATTCAACTGAGACAATTTACCAAGTTGGACACTTCTTCACTACATTGAAATAGCCCTAATCCAACTTTTTCAAATTGATCAGGATTAATATTTTTTACTGCTATTCGGTCTATTCTAATACTCAAAGACAATCATTCTTTACAATGAGACTAGTCACTCTCAGAAAAGGTACATTTGAACTTAAGCTGATAATATATTCTCTAAAACAATGGGATTCCATCAAATACCAACAGCACTACTTTTCTGAGTACTTGTTTTGGCGATAGTTTCAATTTTCTGTTCTATCCCTAATCAAAACAAAACCAGAGGATCTATATTTTTCATCTGTTATAAGACAAATTATGCCAGTAATTTCCACTTAAAAAGACAAACACAGTAATACAGCCACAAGAATTATGGAATTTATGGGGCAAAATATTTTTCATCTGTGATGTGACTCGTGAAATACCGCGTGGTATGTCACTCTCATAGCCAAAATGATAACTAATAAGGTCAGTTTGGCTGCTTTGGATTGTTAACCATACAATAATTAACTTAACTCCCCTAATAACCTTATTAATTATTATCATTTTGATGACCAAAGTTAAAAAGACGGTTTCTCCAAAGCCTCCTCAACAATGAGCATGTCAAACATCATAGAAAATATTTAATTATATGATTAAGTTATGTATTATCATCTTATTATATGGTGTGTAATAATTTATTTATTTCATTATCTTTAATACGGTTTAGGTCACTCATCATGCTTTGTAACATGACATTGTTGGACTTTCCTCAACTAGTATCTATAAGATGGTAAATAGTGGAGATCTTCTAATGAGGATAATTAAAATGAGGATTTCATGAGAACTTTATCAACTGTTAAATGTTTAGATATTCGTGTGTAGATCATTTATGCAAATTTTCAACCAAATTGAAAATCCTTACGGCGTTCATAATTGTGATTTATCATTTATGAATATGAACGGTTCAGGTTTAGCAGATTTGGTTTATCCATTAATTTCATCCAGTTCGGTACCTCACTGATTAGCAATTTGGAATTGATCTACTCATACATGCATACAGAAACATCTAAAGATTGATTTGTGATAATGTCATTGAAAAGTGAGTCCCCTAAATCATTGATTAGAAAGTTCTCATTAGAAGCTCTCCCGTAAATAGTGATTTGTTATGTGATGGGATTTGTTGGTTGGTAATTACTTATGGAAAATTCTACAATGTGTTAACGTATGACATGCATACATTGCCTTAAAAGTGGTAAAATGAGTCCTCAAAATAGTAATATTAGTCCTCAAAGTGGTAACATGAGTCCTTAAAGTGATAAATTTTCTTAGTTACCACATGAGTCCTCAAACTAGTAATATTAGTCCTCAAAGTGGTAACATAAGTCCTTAAAGTGGTAAATTTTCTTAGTTTACCATATGAGTCCTCAAAATAGTAATATTAGTCCTCAAAGTGGTAACATGAGTCCTTAAAGTGGTAAAAATAGTTGATGTATGAGAAATGTTAACATACCATAGCTTTACCCATTACTTATATCTTAAACTTAGAGATGCAATGGGGGGATTTCTTTGCAGAATGAAGACTTCTAATTAGCCAATTTACTTTGATGCATTTACTTCGAGCCTTTTTGAGATATTTATTCAAACATCTTTCTGTAATTTTATTTTATCAGTCTTTTTCAACATTGTAGCACACATTTTGCGCCTACACTTGCGTAAAAGAAACCTTACTAAAGATTTTCTTGACTACATAACAAATTTAAAGGAAGAAGGCCGCGATCACCTCTACTGGAACACTGCCCCCAATGTTACAATATTACGATGATTGATGTTTTCTATTTGATATCATGATGAATACTATTGATTGATTATCAGATTTTTCTTATATTAGGACATTAAGATGATGATCACTTTGGATCAAACCAATTATTAACTATGTTAGGAAACGTCTGATAGTGACATCTTTTGAAGGACAACTTAGGTAGATCCGTAGAACACACCATTGATTGGACTTAAAAACGAAGTTAGATTGAACACACCATTGAAGAAGATTACAAAATCCACACAGAAAAAAACAAGAAGAAAAACCAAGATAAACGGGTAGCAATTCTGGGGCTGCACGGTGCCATAAACAAAACAAGTCCTAGAACCGAATCTTTATAAGTTCACACTAGTTTAATCAATCTTTTGCCACTTTGGAGCTCACCATTAAAACATTGATATGTAAATTAGAAACTTTTAACCACAAAACTTATAATATGTACAACGGTCTGGCCAAGAAATAACAACACTTCATCAATATGAACATTTTCTTCATTGTTCTGCATTTTTTTATGGAGAAGAAAAACAAAGATTAGACTTATGCACTTTTAGCTGATGCTGAAATCTGAGTGTGATGTTTGCATGGAAAGGGCGCTCTGATTGCGTCAGGGTAAACCAGAATTTGATGATCCTAAGAGAAAATGTCAGAAGCCCTTTGTTGTTGCTCCACGTGGAGATCGAAAACTAAGCCAAAGTCTCTTTCTCTTACGAATTCCAATCAAACAACTGAGCCACATGGTGTCAGCATGAATCACACATTTGCTCAATTATCATATGTTGGCTGCTAGTCCCCAACACCCAGAAAAGAAGGAAATGACTGTGATATAAAAATAGGTATGGTTGACAAATATGTCAAGGTTTATTATTCTTGAAAACGAAAATAAAAAAGAAAGAAAGGGTCTAATTCAATTGAGATTCCTGTCTCCATAAGATAGAGATGGAATGGTTCCAAGAATTTTTGCAGAAGAGGTGTGCTTTCAAAGACAGGTGTAGCTTCAGTATCAACATCTTTTTTAAAGTTTCAGCTGTTTGGAAACCAAAACCGTAAGTTAGTTAGTTAGTTGCCTATGTGATTATAAGAGTATTTTATACATTGTTAATAAAATTCATGTCTATAATACAGCAGTAAGAAACTAAGAATGAACAAATCAAAGACAAATGGTCACTGGAAAACAAGCCTAACACACAGATTACAGATCATATACTTATTCTACAAGAACACAGAGACACAGGGAGTTATTTATTGGTTTTTTGTTGTCAGTATGGCGAAAGAAGACAGATTGCTTACTTCAGACTTCAGCGGGAAGAAGTGGAGAGTTGTGATCATCGGTGCTTCTTCGATGTCGGATTGGCATCAAAACTGGATCCTTATACGCAGTGCTTAATTTATCATAAAATGCATCCATTGAAGGATCACTCTGGTCTTCTTTATCTTTCCTTACCAAACACTGCATAAATACAGTAAAGAAACCCTTAGCCAATGAGATAGAACAGAAGATCAAGGGTCCATTTGACGGTGCTTTTAGGAAGTGTTCTTTACTCGCTACCACATTTGTGGGAAGCACTTCACAAAGATGTGTCACGTTTTTGTGAAAAAAAAACAAAAAAGTTAACAGTAAAAGTGCTTCTTAGAAATGCACTTGAAAGCATTTAGGTGCTTTTCAAAGAAGTGCTCCACTTATAACCATTTCGGACAAACGCGATAAAACCACTTTCAGAAAGTTTTCAAGCTTTAGAAGCGATTAGCACTGTCAAATGGGCCCCACATCTTCTTAGTTTAAGATATAACCTAAGCAGAGTTGTAATGTTAGCTAATTTAAATCTTTTGGAATCTAAAAGAATAAGTTGATAGCAGTGGTTCAGACATACCTCAACAGGATATGATTTGAATATCGGTAGAAATCGTTTGCGGCAGTACTCATTGAAAAGAAGAGTGAGAATTGGAAGAGGAATCATCAAACTAGAAGCTAAGGGAAGCTTTTTAATCCCAAATAGTCCAATCGCAATGATGTGCATAAGTACCAGGGAAAATATTGTTGAATTGTGCACTATAGGCCAGAATTTTCCACCAGTTTCATACTTGGGTGCATATACATTCAATAGCTGTTCAAATTTGTTTACCAAAAAGTATCAGTAAATTTAATAACCAAAAATAGGTGATAAAAATGAATTATACAAAAAAAAAAAAAAATCCACAAAACTATACAATTTAGATGGTATAGAGCATGAAATAAGGTGGTTGAACTCAAACCAGGTTAATGTTTAAGTCAAGCAGATCAATCAATATGAAAAGGTGGATATTAAATTTAAAATGAGATGATGCAAATTTGTGAAATAAGTTCAGACAATAAAGGTGTGAGCATGGACTTGCTTCTTGTTAACCTTTAAAGAAGCATTAATTCACCAAGGGAGATGATATTCACACAACCTTTTGTGTTAGAAACTACTAATCACATACCCTTTTGTGAATTAATTAGAACACAAATGGGTGTCAAATAGGTGATCTAATCTACAAAACTACGATTGTAATAAACGGGCCATTTTACCCAATATGTTTTTAGATATGATACAATATATCAAGTAAAAGAGATAAGAGAAAAGTTTTCAACGGACCTGGTTGCGGTAGATTAGGTATCCCATACAACAGTAAACCAGAAGGAAAGGTAGAATTAATGGAGCCAGAAAGAAGTATGTTATTCCAAGGACTCCAAAAAATAGAATTCTAGGAATTTCACTGTGGTATGAAATTGAAGGAACCTCAAATTCATCACTATCTTTTCCTGAAAATAGTCTTTTTATCATACTGAAAATCAGGGGGGTCATGCGGAAGAGTTCTGATGATACACTGGTCCATCCAGATGTCACAACATATGCAATGAAGAATGATGCCTGCATCAAAAATAAAGAATCTATATGAAACCTTGGATCATGGTTTATGATATAAACAAATGGTTTCAAAAGTTTGAATTCTAACATTTAAGCCAAATATCAGGTTCCTAAGATATGGACACAAGCAAACACAGTTAAACAGATGTTTTATTGACAACAGAATGTCTTATGAGTTATGACATACATACACTCTTAAGAACATAAGTATTATCCAAAATCAGTATCGGAACAAGTTTTAGGTAGGAAGAAAATTTTACCAGCAAGTAGTTACCAACAAAATCACATCCTATTGACTGGGACCTTTAAAAAATTTGAATTGTCTTTATAGGGAATTAAATTTAAGAACAGGCAAAACAATGGTATACAGTGAGTCATGAAGTTTCAAAAGGCTTCTCAAACCTCCATATGATTATTTCAAAAAGATAAAGTACAAACTAATATTGTGGATGTATTTTCACCTGTGCTGGAACAGCATCAGCAAGTAGCCCAGGAATCTTTTTGGGCTCAAGAAGGATATCGACTCGATAGAGAGCTGTTCCTGATAGTACATTTGCAAAGAAAATGTTCCATATAGTAAACCACAACATCTTCGTGCATGCACCTTTTTGTATCTGGCTGAAAGAGATGTATCCTTCCATGGATGACAACACTATCATGATGGGTGGCACAAAAGAAAGGAACAACTGAAGAATAAGACTTGGAAGATATCCAGTTATGACTTGACTGACAACTGTTCTGCAAATAAAGAAATTGTATGATTCAGCATCATGGAATAAATCAGAGAGTCAATTTTTAAAAGTTGTAGATTCCACACTTACAAACTCAGTATGCTTTTGAGAAAAGGAAACCAGGTTTCTAACTGTGCAAGATTAGCAAGGCCTTGCACGATTGCAACCGGAATGAGGAATAGAATCGTAAGAGCAGCACATGCAACCACCACCACCAGCTTGAAGACCCATCTTTTTATAAAAGATGAAGAAAAGAAGGGCCAATGAACGTCCTGAGGCTCAGGAGCGCTCTCTGTGACCCACTCTGTGGGATTTGTTCCTTGTTGAATGTGTACAGCTATTGCAGCAGCAAGCCGGGACTTGAACGACACAAAGGCAGCTGAAACTTCCTGTTATTGTTTGTTTTCGCATCATGGAACAATTGACTACATCAATCCAAGGTCAGATCAATCAAACAATTAGACTTATCAATTAGAAGTAAACTTCTATCTTCCTAAACTTGCTGATATGTCTGTTAGAAATCAGAAAATGTCACATGTTTGCTCATACATTCACCTACTAAGAAGTATTAAACAACAAATATGAGGACGAGTGTGTCTGTGTGTGTTACTCATCTCTAACGATCTTTCCTAAATAATTTTATTTTACATCTATATGTCAATTTTGAAAATTAAAAATAAAAGTAAAAGAAAAGAAAAGAAAACAAAAAACATCTACATCTACGAATGATTATTGTCAAAATCTCCTTAATTAAGAACAAGAATACCACCCAACCTTTCCTGCCAACGATGATTGCTCTAATCTAACAGTATCGTCTAAATCATCCAATTTCTTTCCATAGTGATCCAACACATCGACTTTGCGTCCAAAAAGCCCATCACGCTTGAATCTTTGCTGTGGATCCTTTTCTGACTTTAGACGGGCAAGCGTTCTGTATACCTTGTCTGCATCACTCTAGAAAGAAGGAAAAAGTTATGAGTCTTTGCCGAAGATGTTATATAACAGAAAGTCTTAACTGGAACAACTTTATTATAAATTACAAATTTGTTTGATGCCTTCCTTCTGATGGTAAGAAACTAACAACAAACACAGAAATTACAAAAATCCCCAAGCCTTCAAAAATAACTATGAAATTATCACGCTGAGGCTTACAGTGAGACGTTGGAGTTTGCTAGTTCGACGAACCAACAAGTGTGAAAGATAAGTAGAAGAGTAATATTCTGTAAAGAATTTTTCAACAGTTTCACTGCAGCTGCTCCCAGATAGGACAGGAATACCACGAACCAATACTGTGAACTGATCAGGCTGAGGTTTGGATGAATAGAAGTGAGCAATTCTTCTTGATGAGATATAGCCGTACTCCTGCATAGTAATTAAGTTGAATACTGTTGATTCTATTGTTCTAAATGAACCACCAAAATCTGATGAAACAAAGCCATAGAAAAGAAACAAAATCTGACTTACATTGTAAAGAAGATAGCAGACGACTGCACTGAAAATATATGCTGCACAAAAATGAACCCATAACCTTGGGAAACCAAAATTAACAGTCAGGGTCTCCTCATAATAGGTTTACCATATGCCTACTATAAATATGATAAACATAAATGAACTTGGAAATATCTGGCCACAACTCCATTAAGAGGAACACACTGAAGTAAAGATTAAACTAATCTGCAAGCAGGTAATTCAATATCCTCCGAGTCTATGAATGTTCAGACACAATAGGTAAGTGAAAACTCTAAGTCAGGTGCCAAACACGGAGGAACAGATCCTATTTATATTAGCTATCATAATCTGCCAGGGGGAATTAGAATATTCACCACAGACCTAAACCCAAATCTCAACCTAAGATCAAGCTGCCCTCACCTCTCATTGATCAACCAACTCTAACTTAACCGAAGGACACACCGACTTATATGGCTTATAAATGCCATAAATTTGATAGAATTGAAAGCAATAGAATGGAAATGAACACACTGGGAAACAACGTGTGGAAATATGATAGATGTTATAAATGACCCTCAACCCAGTGTAGCTAATGCAACTATCAAAACCTACAACACCTAGTGTTTAACATTACAATTTCATCTCCACAATTTTCAACCACCATCCCATAAGAACCACATACATACCAGTTTGAGCCATCATCCACATTCGAAATACTAAACGAGTCCAAAGACTTGTGGGGCAAATCCCAAAAATCCACCTCCAGCTGGGTCCCCAGAAAATTTATTGGCAGAAGAACAAAAACCCCAATAATCCCACCAAACCCAAACACCTTCAAACTGCACAAAC
Organism: Rosa rugosa; assembly: GCF_958449725.1. Classification (NCBI taxonomy): domain Eukaryota; kingdom Viridiplantae; phylum Streptophyta; class Magnoliopsida; order Rosales; family Rosaceae; genus Rosa; species Rosa rugosa. Next base: position 67,746,532 of record NC_084820.1, read on the forward strand.
AAACAAAAACCCAACTTCAAAAATCAAACTCAAATTCAATATATACCCTTTTAACACTACTAGTCCATCCATCACTAACCTGAAGATGAAAATGCGCATAAACACCACGGCATCCAAACTGGTGACAGACAAGAGCTGATCCTCAGAGGGCTGCCATGCCCGTTTCACCCAACCTGCAGTGGGCAACAATCTATCGAAATCGAAGCCATTTGTTTCAGCTGGTGCTCCTTTTGCAGCAACAGAGCGCGGTGCATAAACCTTGGCGTTACTGGGTTGCTTCCTCAGAACAGAGTAGAGAGTGAAGAATAGCAAACATAGACCCAGATTAATTCCTACTGAGGTTAAAAGCGCAGAGAGGATCATAGCTAAAACCCCCAGAAACCTTAAACCCCAAATGAAAAAAAAGGCTGCAAATTTCTAGTGCAGAAATGGGATTATAATCCAAAGTTGGAAACTTTGTGTTTTTTTTTTTTTTTTGGCGAAAGGAGAGTGGAACCTTTGGGCAGGGGCAACAAAGGGAATCTTATGTTTTGGGGAGCAGGAAAGGTATTTGGTACCTTTGGGGATTTCTGAAAGTAACCGACTTTCTTTGTGCGAATGACGATAATGCCCTTCCAGCCGTTTGCCTCCCGCCATGTGGCCTGTCATTGCGGATCGGGATACGGTTTAAGTTCCCTTCCTTTTCAAGTAACCCACTTGGCCCATGGCCCAAAATTTCTTCACCATTCATCTAGTGTGAAACTAGGGCTGTCAGATGGCGCCGTATGGGCTGGGCCGATTTCGGACCGAGCCAAACCAGGTTGGCCCGAAATAGTCGATAAGCCGATGTTTCGGCTCGGCTACAGTACAAGAATGGTGTATACCAAACCTCAGTATCAGCATGTTTATTAAAGTTTAGCAACCAAAAGTTAGTTAGTTAGTTGCCTATGAGAATATAAAGAGTATTTTATACATTGTTTATGAAAATCATGTCTATAATACAGCAGGAAGAATGAACAAAATACAGCAGTAAGAATGAACAAATCAAAGACAAATGGAAACTGGAAAACAAGCCTAACACACTGCAGATTACAGATCATATACTTATTTTACAGGAACACAGAGACACAAGGAGTTGTTTATTGGTTTTTTGGTTGCCAGTATGGCCAAAGAAGACAGATTGCTTACTTCAGACTTCAGCGGGGAAGAAGTGGAGAGTTGTAGCCATCTCTGCTTCTTTGACGTTGGATTGGCATCAAAACCGGATCCTCATACGCAGTGCGTAATTTATCATAAAATGCATCCATTGAAGGATCACTCTGGTCTTCTATATCTTTCTTTACCAAACACTGCATGAATACAGTACAGAAACCCTTAGCCAATGAGATAGAACAGAAGATGAAGGGTCCAACTTCTTAGTTTAAGATATAACCTAAGCAGAGTTGTAATGTTAGCTAATTTAAATATTTTGGAATCTAAAAGAATAAGTTGATAGCATTGGTTCAGACATACCTCAACAGGATATGATTTGAATATCGGTAGAAATCGTTTGCGGCAGTACTCATTGAAAAGAAGAGTGAGAATTGGAAGAGGAATCATCAAACTAGCAGCTAAGGGAAGCGTCTTAATCCCAAATATTCCAATCGCAATGATGTGCATAAGTACCAAGGAAAATATTGTTGAATTGTGCACTGTAGGCCAAAGTTTTCCACCAGTTTCATACTTGGGTGCATATACATTCAATAGCTGTTCAAAATTGTTTACCAAAAAGTATCAGTGAATTTAATAACCAAAAATAGGTGATGAAAATGAATTATACAAAAAAAAAAAAAAAATTCCACAAAACTACAAAATTTAGATGGTATAGACTATAGAGCATGAAATAAGGTGGTTGAACTCAAACCAGGTTAATGTTTAAGTATCAATATGGAAAAGTAGATATTAAATTTAAAATGAGATGATGCAAATTTGTGAAATAAGTTCAGACAATATAGATGTGAGCATGGACTTGCTTCTTTTTAACCTTTAGAGGCATTAATTCACCAAGGGATTTGATATTCACACAACCTTTTTGTTAGAAACTACTAATCACACACCCTTTTGTGCATTAATTAGAACACAAAAGATTGTAATAAACAGGCCTTTTTACCCAATATGGTTTTAGATATGATACAATATATCAAGCACAAGAGATAAGAGAAAAGTTTTCAACGGACCTGGTTGCGAAAGATTAGGTATCCCATACAACAGTAAACCAGAAGGAACGGTAGAATTAATGGAGCCAGCAAGAAGTATGTGATTCCAAGGACTCCAAATAATAGAATTTTAGGAATTTCTTTGTGGTATGGAATTGAAGGAGCCTCAAATTCATCACTATTCTTTCCTGAAAATAGTCTTTTTATCACATTGAAAATCAGGGGTTTCAAGCGGAAGAGTTCTGATGATACAGTACTGGTCCATCCAGATGTCACAACATATGCAATGAAGAATGATGCCTGCATCAATGACAAAGAATGTATATGAAACCTTGGATCATTGTTTATGATATAAACAAATGGTTTCAAAGTTTCAATTCTAACATTTAAGCCAAATATCAAGTTCCTCAGTTATGGACACAAGCAAACACAGATGTTTAAATGACAACATAATATCTTATGACATACACTCTTAAGAACATAAGTATTATCCAAAATCAGTATCTGAACAAGTTTTAGGTAGGAAGAAAATTTTACCAGCAAGTAGTTTGTAACAAAATCACATGCTATTGACTGGGACCTCTAAAAAACTTGAATTGCCATTGTAGGTAATTAAATTTAAGAACAGGCAAAACAATGGTATACAGTGAGTCATGAAGTTTCAAAAGGCTTCTCAAACCTCCAGATGATTATTTCAGAAAGATAAAGTACAAGCTAATATTGCGGATGTATTTTCACCTGTGCTGGAACACCATCAGCAAGTAGCCCAGGAATCTCTTTGGGCTCAAGAAGGATATCGATTTGAGAGAGAGCTGTTCCTGATAGTACATTTGCAAAGAAAATGTTCCATATAGTAAACCACAACATCTTCGTGCATGCACCTTTTTGTATCTGACTGAAAGAGATGTATCCTTCCATGGATGACAACAATATCATGATGGGTGGCACCAAAGAAAGAAACAACTGAAGAATAAGACTCGGAAGATATCCAGTTATGACTTCACTGACGACTGTTCTGCAAATAAAGAAATTGTATGATTCAGCATCATGGAATAAATCAGAGAGTCAATTTTTAAAAGTTGTTGATTCTGCACTTACAAATTCAGTATGCTTGTGAGAAAAGGAAACCAGGTTTCTAACTGTTCAAGATTAGTGAGGCCCTGCACGATTGCAACTGGAATGAGGAATAGAATCGTAAGAGCAGCACATGCAACCACCACCACCAGCTTGGAGACCCATCTTTTTAGAAAAGATGAAGAAAAGAAGGGCCAATGAACGTCCTGAGGCTCAGGAGCGCCCTCTGTGACCCACTCTGTGGGATTTGTTCCTTGTTGAATGTTTACAGCTATTGCAGCAGCAAGCCGGGACTTGAATGACACAAAGGCGGCTGAAACTTCCTGTAATTGTTTTTTTGGCATCATGGAACAATTGACTACATCAGTTCAAGGTCAGATCAATCAAACAACTAGACTTATCAATTGAAAGTATACTTCTCTCTTCCTAAACTTGCTGATACGTCTTTTAGAAATCAGAAAATGTCATATGTTTGCTCATACATTCACCTACTAAGAAGTATTAAACAACAAAAATGAGGATGAGTGTGTCTGTGTGTTGCTCATCTCTAATCTTTCCTAAATGATATAGTTTTACATCTATAACTCTATAAGTCAATTTTTTTAAAAAAATAAATAAAAGTGAAAGAAAAGAAAAGAAAAAACATCTACATCTAAGTTGATGCTACAGAAATTATTAGGTGGTGGAGAATTTTATTTATACCATTTACTAATGATTATTGTCAAGCTCTCCTTACTTAAGAACAAGAATAGCACCCAACCTTTCCTGCCAACGATGATTGCTCCAATCTAACAGTATCTTCTAAATCATCCAATTTCTTTCCATAGTGATCCAAACCATCTACTTTGCTTCCAAAAAGCCCATCACGCTTGAATCTTTGCTGTGGATCCTTTTCTGACTTTAGACGGGCAAGCGTTCTGTAAACCTTATCTGCGTCACTCTAGAAAGAAGGAAAAAGTTATGAGTCTTTGTCAAAGATGTCATATAACAGGAAGTCTTAACTGGTACAACTTTATTATAAATTACAAAATTATAAATATGTTTGATGCCTTCCTTCTGATGTGTAAGAAACTAATGACAAACATAGCAATTACACAACTCCCCAAGCCTTCAAAAATAACTATGAAATTGTCATGCTGAGGCTTACAGTGAGACGTTGGAGTTTGCTGGTTCGACGAATCACCGAGTGTGAAAGATAAGTAGAAGAGTAATATTCTGTAAAAAATCTGTCAACGGTTTCACTGCCGCTGCTCCCAGATAGGACAGGAATACCACGAACCAATACTGTGAACTGATTAGGCTGAGGTTTGGATGAATAGAATTGAGCAATTCTTCTTGATGAGATATAACTGTACTCCTGCATAGTAATCAAGTTGAATACTGTTGATGCTATTGTTCTGAATGAACCACCAAAATCTGATGGAAAAAAGCCATATAAAAGAAACAAAATCTGACTTACATCGTAAAGAAGGTAGCAGACAGCTGCACTGAAAATATATGCTGCACAAAAATGAACCCATAACCTTGGGAAACCAAAAGTAACAGTCAGGGTCTCCTCATAATAGGTTCACCATATGCCTACTATAAATATGACAAACATAAATCAACTTGGAAATATCCAGCCACAACTCCATTAAGAGGAACATGCTGAAGTAAAGATTAAACTAATCTGCAAGCAGGTAATTCAATATCCTCCGAGTCTATGAATGTTCAGACACAATAGGTAAGTGAAAACTCTAAGTCAGGTGCCAAACACGGAGGAACAGATCCTATTTATATTAGCTATCATAATTTGCCAGGGGGAAGTGGAAGATTCACCACAGACCTAAACCCAAATCTCCATTAACCTAAGCTCAAGCAGCCCTCACCTCTCATTAATCAACCAACTCTAACTCAACCGAAAGACACACCGACTTATAAATGCCATAAATTGGATACAATTCAAAGCACTAGAATGACAATTAACACATTGGGAAACAATGTGTGGAAATATGTAGCTAATGAAACTATCAAAGACTACAACACCTAGTCTTCAACATTGCAATTTAAATCCGTATTTCCCACAATTTTCAATTACCATGTCATAAGAACCAAATACATACCAGTTTGAGCCATTATCCACATTTGAAATACTAAACGAGTCCAAAGACATGTAGGAAAAATCCGAATAATCCTCCCCCAGCTGGGTCCCCTGAAAGTTTATTGGCAGAAGAACAAAAACCCCAATAATCCCACCAAACCCAAACACCTTCAAACTGCACAAACAAGAAAAAAACCAAACTTCAAAAATCAAACTCAAATCCAATATACCCTTTAACACTACTAGCTAGTCCATCCATCACTAACCTGAAGATGAACATGCGAATGAACACCACGGCATCCAAACTGGTGACAGACAAGAGCTGATCTTCAGAGGGCTGCCATGCCCTTCTGACCCAACCCGCAGTGGGCAACAATCTTTCGAAATTGAAGCCATTTGTTTCTGCTGGCGCTTCTTTCGCAGCAACAGAGCGTGATGCATAAACCTCGGCGTTACTGGGCTGCTTGCTCAGAATAGAGTAGAGAGTGCAGTATAGCAAACATAGACCCAGATTAATTCCTACTGACGTTAAAAGCGCAGAGAGGAGCATATCTTAAAACCCCAAATGAAAAAAAAGCTGCAAAATTCTAGTGGAGGAATGGGGTTATAGTAACACCAGAGTTTCCAACTTTTAAGAGGAAGCCTTATGATTTGAATATAATAGTGACAGCCTTTGGGCAGGGGCAACAAAGGAAATTTAATGTTTTGGGGAGCAGGAAAGGTTGTTTCTTTTTGGTGTAAACAGGAAAAGGTTGCTTGGTATCTTGGAAATGTAGCCGACATTCTTTGTGAAATGACGCTAATGCTCATTCGAGCCGTTGGCTCCCGCCAGGTGGCCCTGTCGCGCTGCGGATCGGGATAGGATTCAAGTGCCGTAACCCAGTTGACCCATGGCCCAAAATATCATTAATTTATTCATCTAACAGTCCAACACTCGGCCGTCGCCCAAAATCATTCATCTAACAGTCCAACTTTCCCGAGCCTCTTCATGTGTAAATTGCTTTCATCAGCTTTGATCAAATGAGTGCAATTCATACTCTTCTTTCCTCCTTCATCTAGTTCTTTCATCCTCTTCTTCTTTCTTCATATTCCTTCCTCTCCTTCCATTTTCTCTAGTTCTCCGTCATCTCATTATCTGCATCACTTCATCATTGGATTGCATCCTCATCAGTGGCGGATCTAGGATTCAAAAATGGGGTGGGCTTTGTATTTATGTGTCTCTTTGGGCGAAGCCCAAATTTTTTTTTCTACTACAATTATGCACAAGTGTGGGGATGCAAGAGTAGGGAGATAAGAACTTGAGAGTTCAAGTATTCAACAATTAAATTTAGTATAGAATTTAGACCTTTTTAGGAAGAAGATGAAGAATGAGAGTTTGTGATGGACGAAGAGAATAAGAGAGTCAGAGAGGAGTTTGATTTCAATAATTCGGGAGTTCGGGTGGGCTTCGTCAAACAAACATACATATAAACAAAAAATATATATTATATATATAGATTTTTTTTTTCAACCCAAAAATCTGGGGAGGGTTTGAGTCCTCCCTCCCCTATACCTAGATCCGCCCCTAATCCACATCATTCGACTCCATAATGGGCTATTTCCTTAGATCTACATCTTTGTTGCTATGACTGAAATTCTAGCTGAACCGAGTAGCCATTTCGGTATACCGATTTGTCGGTAACCAACAGCTGCGGTTTCAGATTTTAGAACACCGACCAATATCGGTCGGTAGACGATTGACGGATATTTGACTCTATTTTCAATCGAATCCAGTCCTAGTAAAAAAGGGGTCAACAACATTTTCGGTACTCTTTTGAGTTGAAATTAGATTTGATATTGAATTTCCTCAAATAAAAGTAAGTGAAAAAATCACCAAATGGTCATTAAGTGATGACTCGACACTTAATTCACTGACTTTTTAAAAATATCACTTAACTCACTCACTCTAATATTTGTCTTTTACATAACTCATTTTCGTCTATTGTGTCGTTAAAATTTGTACGGATAGAGTTATTTTCATCGAATTACATATAAACATTTGAAAAAGAAATATTAAAATAAAAATAAAAAAGAATTTTTTGAAGAAAGCTATTAGATTTCTTTTTCAAATTTTTTTTCTAACAAGAAAAAAAAAATAAAAAAAATTTGAATTTGAATTTGAAAACAGAAAAAATCTGTCATTTTTTTATTTAGAAAAAATATTTTTCATGTTAGAAATGTATATATACTCTAGTGTTTAGATAAATATATTTTCAAGTTTAACGGTTTTTAAATGGAGATTTAATGACAATGTATTAAGTATAAGATAATGGTAAATATGAGTGTAAAAAGTGATATTTTTGAAATTAATGTGTCGAACAAATCATAACACAATGATAATTAACGATTTTTTTGCCTAAAAATAAAAGATCACACATGCATCGACTCAGACAAGTTGTTGGGAAAAACTTTAGAGTAAATTAGGCTGAGGAGATTTAGCATTGTGGTCGTAACCACAACACAAAATTCACTGGAGTCGTCATCACAACCAATATTATGGTAACATGACAAACTAAAAACCCGAAATTAACTAGTTACAAACTTTAACGGTTCTTATGAATTCCAATAAGAATTCGAAGACAAAGGCTTGTACCTGAAGGGTGCAAACAGAATCAATACACCTTTCCCGCGACACCCACGAGCTAAAGTATAAAACGGAGCGTACCACGTGGGGTAACGTTATCTCAAGGCGGACACATAATTGTACGCACCGCTCTCTCCCCACGCGCATTGTCGTTTATTGGAGACGATCAATTCTACAAAACATTCCAACACCGCCCCCGGCCTCCGGCGATCCATCCGACTCTCCGATATTCCCAGGTTCGTACAATCGATCGTATCAGATCGATGTAATTACTCTCATAATTCCCCAATTCAACATCCAAATTGTGATCGATTTGGGGGTTTGTTTTTGCTGATGAGGTTTCGATTTGGGGGTTTTGAATTGAATGCAGGGATAGATTTAGGGCAAGATGAGTGAGGTATTCGAAGGATACGAGCGCCAATACAGCGAGCTCTCCTCCAATCTCACCAAGAAGTGTACAATAGCTGGTGGAATTCATGGAGGTTAAGTCTATTTCTCTCTTTTTTATGAATTCAATCTCATGTGATTGTGCTGGTTAGATTGTTTTTATGCATAAAGTTTCAATCTTTTTGTTGATTTAGGCATGGGGGTGGCAAAAGGTGGTGGAAAATCTTAGTTTTGTGTATTGTCTATGGTATGATTATGATTAGGTTTTAGATGAGGCTAATCGGTATGATTATTTTCCGAAAACGGTGTGTTGCATTGTGCTAGTGCTTGTTTGTTTAAGGTGAAAAGGAGCAATAGCTGTAGGTTTAGTGATCGCTAACTATGTTGCACAACTGTTAGGCTGATCATGTGCCACTGGTTTGAATAACCTCATGCGTATCGGTATTATAGAGTTTGCCTATGGTTTCTTTTACTGAGAGGAAGAAATAAGAAAGAGAAAGGACTAAAGTGACTTCTGACAATTGGAGGGGATCCAATGTTTTGCATGTCTTGTATGCCTTATTTCAAATCAGCTGGACTTATACCATTGAAATGTTCAATATGTTGGATGGTATTGATATGAAGGGGAAATGAGTCCCCATTCTACTTGCGCTCAAAAGTTTCTGAGTACAGGCTTGCAGTTGCAAAGCTACATAGATTAGGGTTTTTAACTCATTTGAAATTATGTACTTTTACTGAAAGTACCTATTTTGTATCCGTATGAAATAAAAGGATTGAGAAAATAGTAAGGGAACCTTTCATGGAATTATGATTTGGTTACAGTTCTTGTTGTGAAGGATTGTTTTCCCACTTTTCGAGCAAAAAGATACTTACTTTGAATATACACGATTGTCAATTTTGATTTGCAGAGCAAAAGAAGCAAAAGATTTCTGAAATAAAGGCTGGAATAGATGAAGCAGAATCTTTGGTAATTAATTGCTTTATTCTCTTTACAGAGATTGGTTATGGTTCCATTGGCTTGGTACTAAATGTAATGTTTTTCGAAATTTCAGATCCGGAAAATGGACGTTGAGGCAAGAAATTTGCAGCCAAATGTTAAGGCTGTGCTTCTTGCTAAGTTGAGGGAATATAAATCAGATCTGAATAATCTGAAAACCGAAGTTAAAAGACTTGTATCTGGCAACTTAAATGCATCTGCCCGGGATGAGTTGTTGGAATCAGGCATGGCTGATGCTTTGACGGTATGTCTCAATCTTTATAACTTCTTCTCAAGTTTTGAATAGTATATGTGACGGTGGTTCAATACTTGGCAGTGAGTTTCTGATGGATGTTGTTATTATGTATTTGCAACTCTTCTTCAATTTTAGTCATGGTCATCTAATTTACCTACTCCAGAACAAGATTCTGAACACTCTCACCAGTATCCAAAGAAGCATCTTTGTGGATTATTGTGTGACTACTTTTTAGTACTCATAAGCAGCACCTAAATGATAAGTTGATAACAGATACAGTTCCTATGTAAATTTGTTCTTCATCATGCTCCTTTTCTTTTGTTTCTTTATTTTCTGCTATTGCTACATTTGATGCTACTATGCTTTCTTGCATTTGTTGATAATACTTGACACCAATACTTGATGCAAATGCACTAGGCATCAGCAGATCAGAGATCAAGGTTGATGGTGACGACAGAGAGATTAGACAAGACCAGTGATAGAGTTAAGAACAGTAGAAGAACCATGCTGGAAACAGAAGAGCTTGGTGTTTCAATCCTTCAAGATTTGCATTCACAGCGACAGTCTCTCTTACATGCTCATAGCGCGGTAATTATCTCTTTAGGCTTTATATCATTTTAGACTTCTCTTTGCTCTGTGTTTTTGAACATCCCACCTGTTGGACACAGTTTTTCCTATCACCGTTAGAATTAGTTTCAGGATCGCTAATTTTTTTCAATGGACCTCTGTTAACAACAAGTATTCTTTTCAAAGAAAATTATAGAAAAAGTAGTTTGTCTATTTTGCCATCTATACAAAGGTCAACAATCGTCACCACATCTATTTTGACTAGTTTGTCTTCTATTGTAGGTTCATGGAGTGGATGACAACATAGGTAAGAGCAAGAAAATTTTGACTTCCATGACAAGGAGGATGAGCAGGAACAAGTGGATAATTGGCTCAATTATTGCAGTTCTTGTCATTGCAATTGCCTTGATCTTGTACTTCAAACTTAAATAGACAACAGATGTCCTCTTCTTCAGCTTGCGGCCGGTGTTCTCAAATTGACAGATATCTTCATATTTTCTTGTTTCTCCCTACATTTCGAGTGTGCAAATTGAGTTGTTGTAATGGAGATCCTTGAGTGTATTAATATCGATTTTTTCTTTTGTTGGACGTATTCCACTATTTTAAGGAATGCTTGCTTTTGTCATGAGACAAAATTTTGGCCACTGATGCTAAATTTCGTCAAATTGCCTTGGAATTAGTTTCGGTTTCCAGTTTAGTCTAGCTCAGCCGGGGCACTACCTATTCTAATTTGACGGTAATTGCCGAATTAAAATCAATAAAACAAAATTAACCTGTGTATCATGATTCGATATATCGAGCTTATCTGTGTATTAAATAAGTCCATTTGACTTGAAGAATAGACGACCCATAAAAGGTTCATCAAGTTCCTCAATATAACTAGTCTTCTCTTCATCAGCAGTCTCAGCGCCTCTTTATGACTTTATGAGATGGTCAGCACACTCTGCCTTGACATTACTCTCCACGCGCCACCTCCGTTCTCTCGTCCAAGAATGCACGCGCCGATCCTCCATCGAAGCGGGCAAGAAGCTCCACGCCGCCATCATCACAAGCGGGTTCGCCGCCTCGGCAGACTCGTTCCTCTACAATGCCCTGCTCCATCTCCACGCAGCTTGTGGCAGTGCAATTCATGCGCGCAAGGTGTTCGACGAAATTCCCAACTCGCACAAAGACACTGTGGACTGGACCGTCCTCATGGGAAGCTTTGCTCGCCACGGCATGCATCAAACTGGGCTTCGTTTGTTTGTGGAAATGAGAAGAGAGGGAGTGAGGGTGGACGACGTTGCCATGGTTTGCTTGTTCAGTGGGTGTGCTCGGTTGGGCAACGTTGAGGTTGGGTTGCAAGGACATGGGTTAGTGGTGAAGGTGGGGTTGAGTTCTAGTGTCAAGTCGTGCAATGCGGCTATGGATATGTATGTCAAGTGTGGCCAGTTGAGTATGGCGAAGAGGGTTTTCGACGAAATGGGGGAGCGGAGTGTTGTGTCTTGGACTGTGATTTTGGATGGGGTGGTTTGATGGGAAGGTGTGGGAAGTGGGAGAGTGGTGTTTGACGTAATGCCTGAGGAGAGGAATGAGGTTGCTTGGACGATTATGATTGTTGGGTATGTTAGTGTTGGGCTTGTCCGGGAAGGTTTTTCTCTTCTGCAAGAAATGGTTTTTGGTTGTGGTTTGGGATTGAACTATGTCACACTTTGTTCGTTTTTATCGGCTTGTGCACAATCGGGAGATATGGTGACGGGCAGTTGGGTTCATGCCTATGCTTGAAAGACAATGGGGAGTGAGATGGATGTTATGGTTAGCACAGCTCTGGTTGACATGTATGCAAAATGTGGTAGAGTAGACACAGCGTTGAAGGTTTTTGAGCACATGAAGTACAGGAATGTAGTGACATGGAATGCTTTACTTAGTGGGTTGGCAATGCATGGAAGGGGCAGAGTTGTTTTGAAGGTGTTTCCTCAAATGCTGAAAGAGGCCAAGCCAGACGATTTAACCTTCACTGCTTTGTTGTGTGCTTGCAGCCACTCGGGACTTGTTGAACAGGGTCACCATTACTTTCGGAATCTTGAAGCATTGTATGGCGTAACACCTAAGATAGAGCATTATGCTTGCATGGTGGATCTTCTGGGCAGGGCTGGCCATTTAGAAGAGGCTGGGATTTTAATAAAGAGAATGCCAATGCCTCCGAATGAGGTTGTTTTGGGTTCGCTTATTGGTTCATGCAGTGTCCATGGAAAGCTACAGCTAGGTGAACGCATTCTGCAAGACCTGCAAGACCTGTCCATGGAAAACACAGAGTATCATGTCCTTCTCTCAAACATGTATGCTTTGGGTGGAAACCAGGACAAGGCTAATTTGTTGAGGCAGGGCCTTAAGAATAGGGGTATAAGAAAGATGCCTGGAATGAGCTCGCTTTATGTTGGTGGCCAAATTCATCAGTTCATTGCTGGAGACAAGTCACACCCAAAGACAATGGAGGTTTACATGAAGTTGGATGAGATGATACAAAAGTTGAGAATGGCCGGTTATGTCCCAAATGCTGCTACTCAAGTTTTCTCTAGTTTTGACAACACAGACGAGAGTAATGTGGATAAGTTGGAGGAGATAGAACAGGCATTGTTCTCCCACAGTGAAAAGTTGGCAGTTTGTTATGGACTTATAAGCACAAGAGCAGCTTCGCCGCTTCACATATTCAAGAATCTACGCATCTGCCAAGACTGTCATTCTGCGATGAAACTAGTTTCTCATGTTTATAATCGAGAAATTGTCATCAGGGATCGCAACCGATTTCATTGTTTCAAGCAAGGTTCTTGTTCTTGCTCCGATTATTGGTGATAGCAGGCTCCTAAACTTTCAGCCTTAAAATCTAGTACTACTTGAAGCCTTTTTTGTTTTTGCCAACAATGAGCCTGATCAACTTTCGCAATGTGCTAAGGAGTCATTCTTTTGGGAATCAGGAACAAAGTTATCTGTTGTCTTCATTGCTTAGAGGGGCAAATAAATATTAAAAATAAATGAAAATAAAACAGAATGCTCGTAGTCAAGTTAAATCCTTGGTTTGTGACAAAAAAGAAGTTAAATTTTGAATCGGTAGTTAAAGCAAGGACTCATCATTGTTAGACTAGGTGGCTTGGCTATACATGCGTAGATCGGTAGATGTATGCCAACCTACGTGCAAAATGCAATTCATCTAAGAGAAAGACTTGCGTGGGGCACCCACACCGCCATGTGATGCGGAAAAGAGAGAAAAATTTCTGATTTTTGATTGGAGGGCCGCACCTCCACGTGGTGCGGCAGCCCCTATGTGGATATTACACATGGATGAAGTAGCTAGATATTTAGATGAAGAGAAATTCTTGCATCGAGGGGGGGACATAACACCTGAACTACGAGTTACAGAGAAACAATTACAATAATCCTCATAGAGAACATCCTGAATAATAGCAGGAGTCTCATCTATCCAAACATCATCAAAGTAAAACAAACTAGCCAGATGAGCCAGCCGATCCGCAATACCATTTGCTTCACAGAAAATATGCCGAATTCTAACTGATTGAAAAGCCAACAAGTAATCTTTACAATCATCTAACACTCAACTTAACTCCGAATAATCTAAATATCTAACTACTTATATATGATTATAAGTAATACAAGTAAAAGCCAAACTAGTTTCCTTATTTGGTAAAGCTAATAAAAAGTAACATTTTCTTCTTCTGGGCTCTATCATTGTGATGAGTCACGTCCTCCTCCTATCAAGTAAAAGGACTCGGCTTCTCTGCTTGGATTCTCTTTGCTATAATCTGCTTGGATATCAATGTGAGCTCGCCACATCAGCACATCTCAATCCAAGGGCTATTAAGCTGACAACACACAAAGAGAGACTCTCTCTCTAACGATTTGAAATAGTACTTTAACGTCAACAAGTCCTCGACTCAATCCCTCTCTCTCTCACTTCGCCCAATTTCCTCCTTCCCCTCACGATCTAGTCGTGAACTGAATCGATAACGATCTCTCAACTCCTCACATCTCCCTCTCTCTCTTCACCCAATTTCCTCCTTCTCCTCACCATCCCGTGTTATGTTGTTCATTGAATCAAATTGATTTGGGTGTATTTCAATTTATTGGATTTGGGGGTATTTTGTTGGGAGGTTGTAGGAGTGAATTCTAAATTGTTTTGTTGATGCAGTAGATCGAATTTGAAGATGACTAGCTATTTTGTTGATGCGTTTTCTCAGGTCTGTTATGATTACCCTTTTGTTTGTTCTGCATATTGTTTCTGTTATACCATCTGTATTAAGCATTTTATCATTTGGGTTGGTCTGTTTTGAGGGACTTTCACTGTTGATTGATGGGTTAAGTGTGGAAAAAAATAATGCATTTGTACGCCTTGAGCTTTGATTTGGAGTAGGAGGGTACCATTGGTGTGAAGTAGAGGAAAGATTGGAAATTTGTAAGGATTTCGTATAGATGTTGTAATTTTACCAATTTCAAAACTTTTGGTCAGACTAAGAGAGAAAATGCTGAAGTTGGTCTGTAAGTTGGATGTTATTCATCTTCACCTTCATAGCTAATGTTATCTTGCATTTAAAAATCATGAAGTCTTTGAAGCTAATGTTATTCATCTTCACCTTATCAGGTTTATCATGCTCATGTTGTCAATGACAATTTGTACAAGAAGCCATGTTGTTGCAGGACTCACATTGATCTCTACAACGAAAGATTCCGTGAAGGAATGAAAATTAGAGCACCACATGTTGGTTAGGATATGGAAGTAGAGCTGATGATGTTAACAAATTAGAGCTAATGTTATTGTTGAAGGTTGTTGGGTTTTGGTGAATGTGTAAACTTTTACTTTTGGCCATGGCTCCAATTTGGAGTAAATTATTAAGTTTCTATGTATGAAAAGATTGTGCAAGACTCCAATTTGGAGTGAATTAATATGAAAAGTTTGTATGTATGAAGAAATTCTGCAGAGTATTATTTACATGAGATTTCAGCCATATGCCAATTCAAAGTTCTCAAGCTTGTTTAAGTAAAGTAACTAGCTTTGTCAATAAGTGTACCAAAGAAGCAGGTTTGAAGAACAAAAATGCTTGTTTTAAGTGATTGCCTCCTTGTTAAGCTACTGAATATGAACACTTCGAAACTGCAGAAAGTGGATCAAAACTAAAACCTGTACACAACAAATTGAGCAGAAAATGGCAAACTGATCTGGCTATTTGGAATTGGCTACGAAATACATAAAACTAAGGCTTGTACAGTTCATTATCAAATAGGTAATGCTTAAACTATAAAAGCACAGAGTTAAATAACTGGGATCAAAATAGCATCTTTGTTCCACTACATGAATGAACAACAAAAGAAGTTCCAGAAATTGATCAGCAGCCCCAAAAAGCCTAACAAACTGATGAAACTCCGAAACTGCAGAAAAAGACCAGAAACTTTATACAAAGACCATAAACTGCACAAAAATTCCAGAAACTGCAGAAAAGACCAAAAACTGCAGAAACTGTACAAAGCCTAATATCTACACGATTCTGTGATATGCTTCCCCACAGATGGCAAAAATAATGCTTGAAACTGAACTCATCCTTAAAATCATTCATCACCATCTTGTGTCCCATCATTTGGAAAACCTTGAGAGTTAAGTAATGCTTGGTAACTAAAACTGTGAGATTCTTGAAATGACATCCATAACATTGGAATTGGAGCACCACAATTTCCAGACTGCCAAAATGAAAAAAGAAAAAACATGAATAACTTTTAAGAAAACGAAATACCTTGGTTTTCTTGAACTAGATGAACAAATTTTACGAAAACAAAATACCTTGGTTGAATCAGGATTAGATGACTTTTCTGTATCAAGAGTTCTCCCTTTTCGATTCTTGGCCAAACTTTTTTCAAAATCACCTATAATTCTTTTTTTTCTTCCTCGAGCACTCTTCCTTTTCTTGAATCCCTTGGCTTGAACAACTTTTGCCTTATCCGAGTTACTTTTGGCCAGATTAATACCCTCAATCACATCATTGCTGGGAGGTGTAATATGGTCATCCTTAATTACCAAGATGTAATGTATCCATTTTTGAACATAACATGTCTTCAATAGCTTTGCTTAGTTCTCTCAATTTCTGAACAGCAAAATTAAATGTCTCTTCTCTCTCAGCTGCCCAAGATGAAATCTTGGTCGATATGGAACTTAGAGACTTGTACCAAGATGTTTGTTGTAGGTTGGTATCTACTTGGATGTCTTGGCCATACATGTCTTTCACTCTTTCTGATCTTGCTTTTCTTGTCCATCTTTTTAGTAGGGCTGGGCATATGTCGGGCTGGTTCGGTTTGAGGCCCAAACCGTTTCCGACCCGAAGTAATCGGTTGGGCCCAAATCCAAACCGACCACCGAATTAAAAAGCATTGGGCCGAATTTTCGGTTGGGCCGAAATTTCGGGTCGGCCCATTTCGGTTTCGGTTTATTTTTAAGGCCCAAAAATTCTCATTTTGGGACCTTTTCAAGGCCCATTTTCTGCTTTCGTGTTACATATTTCTGGTTTTAGATGTATTTTTAAGCCCAAACATTCATAATTCACATTTTTCTTAATTCAATAATTAAACAAGACATTCACTAATCTTCAAAAGTCCTCATCACCAACTAATCTTCACAACACATTCACTAAGCTTCAAAGGATTTTCACGAAAATTTGCATCTGCAAGTAACAGAATAACATAAGAAGTCAATTACATATCGAACTCCACGTTATAGATCTGTTCTCATCACAAACGAAGAACCCATTTCCAAACCTTTGTATCTAAAAAAACATAAACGCATAGAAACCAACTCAATTTTCAAAACACTACAGTAAAATTCTAGATCTATCAGAATGAAATAAACAACACTAGGTCAACTCCAGATCAAGATTTGACAAACCCAAATAGAAATTAGTTGCAGATGATTACAATTGAGAATCGAAATTAAGTTAGAAATTAAACAAAGCTTCTCAATTCCCAAATCGCATTGAAAAAACAAAAACTTCCAACTTCATCTCAACCCCTCCAGATCTATGATTCCATATCCTGCAATACATAAATTCAAAAATCAAAAACCCATAACATGAATCATATATTATTAACCCACATCGAACACACATGCAA
Organism: Rosa rugosa; assembly: GCF_958449725.1. Classification (NCBI taxonomy): domain Eukaryota; kingdom Viridiplantae; phylum Streptophyta; class Magnoliopsida; order Rosales; family Rosaceae; genus Rosa; species Rosa rugosa. The sequence goes on from NC_084820.1 coordinate 67,763,812, forward strand.
ATATGCAATACCAGATATCAATAAAATCAAATCCTAAGTAGAAGTACCTCAGATCTGGTGTTGATGCGGCTGACGTCGGCGGTGATTATCAAGTGCGGTAGGGATAGATCCAGACGCGGTGGCTTCGTGGAGCACTACTACTTGCAAGGGTGAGAGACAGTAAGAGGGGGATAGTGCGACACTGCTGTGAGAGAATGAGAGAGAGAGAGAGAGAGAGAGAGAGGATCTGAATGAGTGAAATCAATCGTGTAGTATGTAGGGTTAGAGAGAAAAGTGAGGATTTGGTGTGATCAGGTGCACGTGAAACCTGTTTCTCAGCCAATGATAGACTGAAAACGCATAAAAAAAATTATTTTTATATATATTAAAAAATTCGGCCGGTTCGGTTTTAAACCGGTCGGTCTAACAACGAAAACCGGTATCGAACCGGGTTTACTCAGTTTCGGTCCGGTTTTCCTCATTTCTGCTACTCTTTTCTTTGGTTCGGTTACCGAACCGGAAAAACCGGTCCGGTTCGGCCGGTTTTTAAGGTGTCTTCGGTTTTATGCCCACCCCTACTTTTTAGAATATACTGATCAGGAATTTCTTTGACATTCATGTAGTTAGTAAGGATTTTTATTGCATGGCGGCACAGAATACCTTTAATCTCAAACAACCTGCAACTACATGATACAGACTGGTCTTTCTTCACCCTAACACATCTCTTCTTTGGATGACCATTAAAGGCAACTTTATACACAATGTCATCACCATCTTGAATACATCCGACTAAGTTGTAATCAAGAGCCTTCTCATATTGAATCTGGAATTTTTCAAAAACAGCTTTAGTGTAAATATTTCCAGCCTTGATCACCATTGAAGAAAATATCCCAATAGCAGGTAACTTGTAGCACAAAGCATACTCGACCTCTAACTCTTTATACCGCTTATCATTGAGCAATCTATCAAAGTGCTTGAAAAACTGAACCACATCATAGTCTGACTTAACATATGGTTTTAGGCTAGCATTGAAACTCTCACTTAATTGGGTGCTATGCATTCCAGTAGACCATGCCCACTTGACATACGGTTTTGCCAATTTCTCCTTTAAACGGAATATACTACTTAACCAAGGATTTTCATGCGCACTATATTCATTAAGCATTGCTTCCCACACAACTAGGAACTCATCCTCCTCTTCATAGTTATTCATACATTTTGATAAGAAGGTGGTGACCCGTTCATCACCCTTGAATATACTACTTGCTTTCTTAATGGCATTTTGCATTATGTGCCATGTGCAAAGCAAGTAATATGTGTTAGGCATCACATTTGCAACAGCTTTAGCCATTGCAGCATCCTGATCCGTAAAAATTGACTTTGGAGCCTTGTTAGACATTGCCTCCAAAAATGTCTCAAATAACCATGTAAACGAATCAGCAGTTTCATCATACATCATTGCTGCCCCAAAGATTACAGTTTCACGATGATGATTAAATCCCACAAATACTCCAAATGGACGATTGGCTTCATTAGTTCTGTATGTAGTGTCAAAACTCACAACATCACCAAATAAACCATAATCAAGTATCATCCTAGCATCAGCCCAAAAAATATTTGTTATTTGCTCATCACTATCCAATTTCACAGCATAGAAAAATGAGGGATTTTCTAATGCTTGATTTTAGAAGTATTTTAATAAGCATCCTGCTTCTCCATATGCCAATTTCTTTTGCCTTTGAGATTGAAGATAATTTTTCTGATCTTGTTTAGTGAATCCAAGAGCCTCTCTTCCACCAACTTCTCTGCCCATTAACTCGAATGAAAGCTTCAGTGGGATTCCAGAATCTTGTACCAATTCCATCTCAGCTCCTTGTGAAGAAGTTACATTTCGTTGAGATGGTAGCATGTGAGCACACTCTTGTATTACAAGATCATGGCTGTGAGTTTTTTCAAATTGAACAACTTTGTACCTACCACTTGATTTATCCAACTTAATGATCATTTTAGCATCACAACTTGTTCGTGTCTCCGCTCGAGGATTCTTAGTCAAATGGTCTCGCTTATCTATTGTACGTAAACCTTCTTTAGAACAAACAAATATTCTTGAGCTGAGCTTACCAGAATGCTTGTTCTTGTAATGTGTATGTCTTCTAATACTAAACCCAACTCTTTGCCCATACATGTTATAAAACTCATATGCTAATTCTTCCGAGTCAAACTCCATACCACTCCTTGGCTTGTAATTTGGACTAGTCGAGTCATCTCTATCCATAGCCTCCATTCAATCATTTATTTACAATCTATAACATAAAAATCTGTATTAACGTTCCAATCAAATTCAGAAGCAAAATGGATCATGCTATGAAGTTTGGCTTATATGCTATGCTACTCTGTTTCGGTACTCTGTTCAGTTTTTAGCTTTGAAACAAAACAAAAAAATGGAAGTTCCTGATATGACAAACCATAGAATCAGATCAAGAGAATAAGAATGATTGAATCATGTCTTAGCTAAACATATATACATAGAATACTTTAATAGGATAAACACCCATGGATACAAGACTGAGATTTCAAAGAACCAAACTAAAAAGCTAAATGGGATAAGATCAGGATCCATAAGATCAATGCTAAAGAGCTAGATACAAATACCTGAATGATGAAATCAAAGTACCAGCACCTAAAGACCGAATCCAAAGATGAATGAAATTTGGACTGAGACAAAGAGTGATCGTCAGTGAAGAATAAGAGATGTATCAGTTGGGTTTGTAGAGGAAGTCTGATTGGAGGGAACTAGCAGAAGGTGAAAAATGTTAGAGGGAAACTTGAAAAAGCCTTAACGTCAACTATTTCAGATCGTTAGAGAGAGAGTCTCTCTTTGTGTGTTGTCAGCTTAATAGCCCTTGGATTGAGATGTGTTGACGTGGCGAGCTCACATTGATATCCAAGCAGATTATAGCAAATAGAATCCAAGCAGAGAAGCCGAGTCCCAAGTAAAAGCCGACGCCACCTCTTGCCGGGGAGTCTAGCCAAGCCACGCGTTGCCATCCCACTGAGCAAAGCAGTCCATGTCACTGCATTCCCCTGTATTTCATTTTCATAAGCTCGAAACTTTCAACGCTGTATCTCCTCTGCCACATATTGCATGCATGTCAACCAAAGCTGTGCCCACCAGGCTGCATGCATGATATGAATCTCACTCAGTCACTCCCCATTGTCTTAAAAGAGTAGGCATGAACCCTACTACCGGCTACCCGTCACCTTGCGTGCATGAATTGCACCTGCCACAAGCAGAGACGAGTCTGCTGACGCGTCATAACAGAGAAACGCTGAGAGACTGGGACAAGTTGAGGCGTAAGGGCAATTGACTAATTTTGACCACTATATAAGAACAATGTCCTCTACAGTAGTACAGTCTACCCTAGCCGTTCAGATAACATGGCGGAGGACCGCGGTAGTGGTGGTGTGGTTAAGCGAATTCGGAGTGACTACTTCGACGAAGATATAGTTTCCGAGATACTGGCAAGGCTTCCGGTCAGATCTTTACTTCGATTCCGCTGTGTGTGCAAATCATGGCGTGCTCTGATTGCGGATTCGCACTTTGTGAAGAAACACTCGAGCTACGCAGAGAGAGGAATCGGCGACAACAACTCCAAGCTCCTGTTTCTAATGAATCCTCCGCTATCAATAGACTACGAAGCACTGAAGGATCTGAAGGAGGGTGGTGATGGTTGGTTTGCAAGAAGAGAGCTCCACTTTCCGGTAAAGCTTGCTGCTTACCAATTTATGCATGAAAGAATTAGGATTTTGGGTTCTTGCAATGGGTTGATTTGTGTTGAATGCCAAGGGGTGGGGATTGTCGTATGGAACCCTTGCACCGGAGAATACAAGGTGCTACCAAATCCTCCTACAGATTGCCATCCTTCAGATTTTTATGGGTTTGGCTATGACTCCACAACTGATGATTACAAGATCATAAGGGGGCGTAGGTCTTCGGAGGAGGCCCTGATTCACGTGTTTACGCTGAAAACGGGCTCATGGAGAACCACTCGGGATCACGATTATGCCGAATTTTGGGGTAAAGGGTGCTTATTCAATGGAGCTCTACATTGGCTTGTGTCTACTTACCCAGGATCAAGAATTATGTCCTTTTGTGTGGCGGAGGAGAAGTTTGAGGAGACAGTTCCGTTACTAGATGATTATCATGTTTTTCATGGTGTATTAGTATATAAAGATCATCTGTGTGTATATCAGATCTTAGATGGCATCCCTGCTGTTTTATCAGTATGGTTGATGGAGGAATATGGGGCCAAGGAATCCTGGACTCAAGTTATAAAGTTTTCTTTGAAGAAATTACGTGGAGAGGAGTTGAAGCCCCTGTGCATTTTGCAAAATGGTGAAATTTTGATGCATAGGGTTATGTCTGATGATCCTTTTGAGTTTAATGATCCTGCTGATGTGTTTGATGTGGATCTTGATGAGTTGTATTATGAACAACTTATGCAGGATGATCCTGATGTGTTTAATGATGATCCTGGTATGTTTGATGAGGATCTTGATGAGTTGTATTATGAACAACTTATGCAGGATGATCCTGATGTGTTTGATGATGATCCTGGTGTGTTTGATGAGGATCTTGATGAGTTGTATTATGAACAACTTATGCAGGATGATCCTGATGTGTTTGATGATGATCCTGGTTTGTCTGATGAAGATCTTGATACGTTGTATAATCAACAGTGTATGTGGAATGCAGAAAGCCTATTGGTATTAACTAATCAAAAGACCTCAAAGGCTGTTTTTGAAGTTGACTTGGGTTTTGGAGCTGCCACTTACAGGCAGACTTTAGTTTCACCGGTAACAGGCATATGACGTCAACATTGTGAGTCTTTCCTTCTGCTCTTCTTTTATGTGATTTTACTTGTGTGCAAGTTTTTGTTTAGAGCATCAACAGCACAACGATCACTCTTTTAATAATAGACTTGAGAAATTACATAGCTAGCTGCCTACTAACTGTACAATGATCACTTACTATACTGAAGATGGCTTCCCTGCCTGTTCTAATTTTTCTTTAGAGTCTATAGTAGCTTGTGACGTGTTGATTCAAACTGTCTATGCCTTTACCTTACCCTCTTAGTGTGACTTTTCTACTGGAATTTTTCAAACTTCTGTCCACAACAATAATACTACTCGAACAGTAATCATTCAGTCTTTTGTCTATTAGTTGGTTTAAATGTGACTTGCTAAATATCATTCATTGCTACAAGTGTGATTCAGTTAGTTGTATGCAATTTTTTGTTTGGTAGCATCGGCAGCATAGTTGTAGATTATATGAGCAAGTAATGGTAATGAAAAGTAATTTTTGACAATAAACAATTTTGATGTTGTTATAAATAATTGTTTTTTACTTATTTGCTGGAGATGGGCTCACATAAATGCTGTGTGATTTCTCCAACACAGCTGTAACTTTTGTTTGCTTCTCTTCTTAACCATATGATGATGAGATAATACCATACTTTACTTGGGCCATTTCGCAATGAATTTTTTTTTTTTTATAAGTTTGTGGTCTGTAGCCGCAGAATTAAGAAGCAACTAGACCCCGGCTTTTTCAAAGCTGCATTTTCTCATCACAAGTAAGGAACCGGTACAGTATAATCAATTTTCTTGTATGCTTAAAATATCCTTACTCAATTTGGATTTTACACCTCGTGACCATTCTATCTTCAGCGCTTTCTTTCCTCTATACTTTTTCTTCCCCTCCTGTGCTCTCCTCTTTGATTATAGGCTTTTAGAGAGTCTTTGATTCTTTCATCGAGCAATTACTATGAGTTCAGGACACAGGTACATTCAACCCAGTGTTTCTTGCTTATAATTTTTCCCAATTTTCTTTCTTCTTCTGTTTCTCAAGTTCTAAGGTTTTCTGTTAATTAGTCTTCACAAACTCGGAGAAATTCGTCACCCTTTTTAACATGTATCTGTTTGATTCTTTTGGTCGTATTGCTATGCCATATCTCTAAGAATTATGAATTTTTAATTTCTCTTTTCTGATTCGTTGGGTACTCATTGGCGTATGCGGCTATGTATTCCAAAATAATATGAGGATATAAGTCTATCTTGGGTTTTGAGGGGTACATCAAACCTTAAATTTGTATTTATTCTATGCAAGGACCTAAGATGAATAAAGAGGAACTCGGGTACTTCTACTCATTAGAGAAGAAAAATGTGCTATTTCTAGTTTTTCTTTGTATAAAAATTTAGGTAACATGATTTCTGTCTAAAATGAAAGTGGGAATTCTAGTATCATAAATTAAAGAGAAACAAGACACTTATTGATCAGGAGTATCATGTGGAAATGGTTCCTTCTTTCTGTTACTCTTCCTTTGGTGTATGGTGCTTATTCAGAGTGTGTAACTAATGATGTTCAAAGCAGGGTGTTCCTTTCCTATATTTATATCATGTAGTTTCTTATTCCGTTATCATGTAGTTTCTTATTCCGTTTACTTTTATTTTTCAGATAAATCTTGTCGGCCATGTGGAAATGGTACTTAAATCGATGGCATTTTGCATTCGCTCTTAGTAGCCAAGACTTCTCATGTCTATGTCATGTGCTCATGGTTCCAAAATGCTTTGTTGTTACGAAGATGACATATAAGATAGATATTATTTGTATGTATATTATATGTTCTAACGACATTATTTTTGGTTCTGTAAATATATAAGGCGTTTAACCTAGAAGCAAAGCCTCCAGAACAGTAAGCAAAAACTATCCTCGAGTATGAAAATAGGGTTTTTGTTAGGCTGCGAGTTCTTAAATGGTCGCAACCTCCTAGTGGCAGGATGAAACTTAGTGTCACTGAAATTATTTTTCGGTGGCAACATAGTGGGAAAGCTGATAGTAATAGTAAATTATGGCTCCGCGTGAGCAAAATCTTTCCGGTATGTCACCACCTTTGTAAAGCGAATAGAGTAGCCAATGATGCACTCTTCGCTAATTGGTGCTTGTTAGAATACATATTTTCTGTAGAGACTCTCGTTATGATCTCGAGTTGTTCTCTTTATGCTTATTGTGATCTGGGGTTTAGGTATCATGTCTCCCCCATGTATTCTGAGGTTTCATTAATGGTCAAGGCTTGAGGGCAGCCGTACTGACCCTATTTCAAAAAAAAAAAAAAAAAAAATAGGGTTTTTGTTTGGGATGTGTTGGTACATTAAACAGGTCAATCAGCATGCCTTCTTTTCATTAGTTAGAACGGTACTGCAATGCAAAATCTGAAAAATTAGGGAACATTCCACGTATTCAGTTCTAATAAGAATGCACTAAATTAGGGAACATTCCACGTATTCCACGTAATCTTTAGCATAGTAGGACATGAAGAATGCATCAACTTTAAGTGCGGCGGAGATTATGTTAAAATTCTTCAGAGTAGAAAACAACCACACAACCAAATGGGTGATTGAATAGAAGTAAGGAATCCCGATCTTTCATAATTGTGTCATTATATAATGAACATTTTCCCTTATATAATTGGTTTTCAAATTATATAATTGGTTTTCAAATTATAATTGGTTTGGCACAGTTGTAATAGTATAGATGCACTTTGGGTGGAGGAGCCTCCCGTTATTATTCGGGATGTACTCTACGAAGATCTATGTAGTTTTTCACGGGGCTTAGGTATTATGTCATCCCCGTTGTACTTTGTTCCTACTTTTAATAATATGTCCGGACGTGGGACTGAGCCTCCCAGCTAGGCTGGGTTCCAAACTCCGTTTCAAAAAAAAAAAAAAAAAAAATTGGTTTTCAAATTAGCTCGGCAGAAACTATTTGGGTTAGGAGAAATTGGGCTCCAGTTCAGTCCAGTAAAGAAAATGTCCAACTTAGTTCTAGCCCAAATTCTTTTATGATCTTCATAATGATAAAAGAAAACGAAGAAGAAGATGGTGAAAGTATTTGGGCTCGAACCAAATTGTCTCTGGCCCAACTTGCGCTGCCACCTGGACATATAATAATAATATTTAAGGACGGAGCCGCAAAACCCTACTGTAACCAGCGTTCGGAGCAAAATTAGACTTATTGATCAGAATGGCCGACGAGGAAGAAAAGACGACGTCGTTTAAGAGTTTGGGTCTATGCGATGAACTGGTGAAGGCTGTTGACAAACTGAAACTGAAATGGACATCCCCTAGATTCAAGTGGAGACCATTCCTCACGCCCTTGCAGGCAGGTGTTCCTCACGCTGGCTCATTCATCTCGTTGCTTTTTCTTACGTCTCGAATTAACTCTGATGTCTTTATCAGGAAAAGACTTGATCGCACTTGCCCAAACGGGTAGGGGTAAAACCGGAGACTTTGCTCTTCCTATACTGCAAGCTCTGATAGATTCTCCCCAAAAAGCCTTTTTTGCTTTGGATCTCTCCCCAACAAAGGAGATTGCCGTTCAGATCAGAGACCACTTTGACGCCCTCGGGAAAGACATTGGTGCCAAATCTACTTCGGTGAGTGCACTTGAGCTTTTCTACCAGGCATTGTATTAAACTATATATTAACTAGCAAGCTTCTATCTAGGTTTTTTTTTTTTTTGTAAGGAAGCTTCTATCTAGGTTGTGGCATATTAGTTTATCCGAAAATGAAACCTTAAGATCTTGTTGTTTAGTTGAGGCTCAATAACTAGCTTTCTTTGTTGGTATACAGTATACTTATGTATCTAATCATCGGTTCTGCTCAGCTTATTGGAGGACTGAACATGGGGCAAGAATCTAGGGTTCTTGCAACGCGACCACACGTCATTGTAAGTATTCATTTTTCAACCACAAGAGACTAAACATTTCTTTCGAACTTTGTCTTTAAGTACTGCATTGGTTACTTCAGCACTGTACGTGGGCGGTGGTGCCTTTCAATAATTCAAATGTTATCTCAAGGCGGACACATAATCTCCCCACTCGCATTGTCGTTTTGATCGTCTCCAATATTCTACAAAACAGTCCAACACCGCCCCCGGCCTCCGGCGACGATTCCGGCGATCCATCCGAGTCTCCGATCTTCCCAGGTTCGTACAATCTCACCAAGAAGTGTACAATAGCTGGTGGAATTCATGGAGGTTAAGTCTAATTCTCTCTTTTTATGAATTCAATTTCATTTGATTGTGCTGGTTAGATTGATTTTTTGCATAAAGTTTCAGTTTTTTTGTTGATTTAGGCATGGGGGTGGCAAAAGGTGATAGAAAATCTTAGTTTTGTGTATTGTCTATGGTATGATTAGGTTTTAGATGAGGCTAACTGGTGTGATTTTATTTTGGAAACGGTGTGTACGTTGCATTGTGCTACTGCTTGTTTGTTCAAGGTGAAAATTAAGGAGCAGTGGCTATATATAGTTTTAGTGATCGCCAACTATGTTGGACAACTATTAGGCTGATCATGTGCCACTGGTTTGAATAACCTCGCGTATTGGTATTTCCTATGGTTTCTTTTACTGAGAGGAAGAAATAAGACAGAAAAAGGACTAAAGTGACTTCTGACAATTGGAAGGGATCCAATGTTGTGCTTGTCTTGTATGCCTTATTTCAGATCAGCTGAATTGATATCATCAAATTCTTCAATATGTTGGATGGTATTGATATGAAGGGGAAATGAGTCTCCATTGTGCTCACGCTCAAAGTATTTGAGTACAGGCTTGCAGTTGCAAATCAGAGATTGAATGCACTAGGCATCAGCAGATCAGAGATCAAGGTTGATGGCGACGACAGAGAGGTTAGACAAGACCAGTGATAGAGTTAAGAACAGTAGAATAACCATGCTGGAAACAGAAGAGCTTGGTGTTTCAATCCTTCAAGATTTGCATTCACAGCGACAGTCTCTCTTACATGCTCATGGCACGGTAATTATCTCAGTAGGCTTTATATCATTTTAGACTTGTTTTTGCTCTGTGTTTTTGAACATCCCACTTTTTGGACACAGTTTTTCCTATCACCGTTAGAATTAGTTCAGGAGCGCTGATTTTTTTCCAATGGACCTTTGTTAACTATAAGTATTCTTTTCAAAGAAAATTATAGAAAAAATTGGTATACTATTTTGCCATCTATACAAAGGTCAACAATCATCACCACATCTAGCTATTTTGACCATTTTCTCTTCTATTGCGCGCAGGTTCATGGAGTACTGGATGACAACATAGGTAAGAGCAAGAAAATTTTGACTTCCATGACAAGGAGGATGAGCAGGAACAAGTGGATAATCGGCTCAATTATTGCAGTTCTTGTCATTGCTATTGCCTTGATCTTGTACTTCGATCAAACTTAAATAGACAACAGATCTCCTCTTGTTCAGCTTGCTGGTGTTCTCAAATTGACAGATTTCTTCATTTTCTTGTTTCTCCCTACTTTTCGAGTGTGCAAATTGAGTTCTTGTAATGGAGATCCTTAAGTGTATTAATGACAACACATATCGATTTGTTCTTTTGCTGGACGTATTCCACTATTTTAAGGAATGTTTGCTTTTGTCATGAGTTGGATCTTGACTAAACAGAATTTTGGACACTGATGCTAAATTTCGTGAAATTGCTATTCGAATTAGTTTTGGTTTCCAGTTCAGTCTAGCTCAGCCGGGGCACCATCTGTCTTGCTAGCTACTTCAAATCCTAATTTGACGAAATTAGCCAAATTAAAACAAGAACGGAATCCAACACATGACCAAAATTAGCCTCCACAAGAACGGAATTCAATATATTTCTATATCAAGCTAGATATATTGCTAGTTTACTTAATGTATCGATACATTAAAATGAGGACACCTTCAATAAAAAGCTCATCTAAAGTTCGTCACTTATGACTAATGAAATGGTCAGCACACACTGCCTTGACCTTACTCTCCACGCGACACCTCCGTTCTCTCATCCGAGAATGCACGCGCCGATCCTCCATCGACCTCGGCAAGAAGCTCCACGCCGCCATCATCACCAGCGGCCTTGCCGCCTCAGCAGACTCGTTCCTCTACAATGCCCTGCTCCATCTTCACGCTGCTTGTGGAACTGCAATCCATGCACGCAAGGTGTTCGACGAAATTCCCAGCTCGCACAAAGACACTGTGGACTGGACCGTCCTCATGGGAGGCTTTGCTCGCCACGGCATGCATCAAAATGGGGTTCGCTTGTTTGTGGAAATGAGAAGAGAGGGAGTGAGTGTGGACGACGTTGCCGTGGTTTGCTTGTTCAGTGGGTGTGCTCGGTTGGGCAACGTTGAGGTTGGGTTGCAAGGACATGGGTTGATGGTGAAGGTGGGGTTGAGTTCCAGTGTTAAAGCCTGCAATGCGGCTATGGATATGTATGTCAAGTGTGGCCAGTTGAGCATGGCGAAGAGGGTTTTCGACGAAATGGGGGAGCGAAGTGTTGTCTCTTGGACTGTGATTTTGGATGGAATGGTTAGATGGGAAGGTGTGGGAAGTGGGAGAGTGGTGTTTGATACAATGCCTGAGAGGAATGAGGTTGCTTGGACGATTATGATTGTTGGGTATGTGAGTGTTGGGCTTGTCCGGGAAGGTTTTTCTCTTCTGCGAGAAATGGTTTTTGGTTGTGGTTTGGGATTGAACTATGTCACACTTTGTTCATTTTTATCGGCTTGTGCACAATCGGGAGGTGTGGTGATCGGCAGTTGGGTTCATGCCTATGCTTATAAGGCAATGGGGAATGAGATGGATTTTATGGTTGGCACAGCTCTGGTTGACATGTATGCAAAATGTGGTAGAGTAGACACAGCGATGAAAGTTTTTGAGCACATGAAGTACAGGAATGTAGTGACATGGAATGCTTTGCTTAGTGGGTTGGCAATGCATGGAAGGGGCAGAGTTGTTTTGAAGGTGTTTCCTCAAATGCTGAAAGAGACCAAGCCAGACGATTTAACCTTCACTGCTTTGTTGTGTGCTTGCAGCCACTCAGGACTTGTTGAACAGGGTCGCCATTACTTTTGGAATCTTGAAGCATTGTATGGCGTAACACCTAAGATAGAGCATTATGCTTGCATGGTGGATCTTCTGGGCAGGGCTGGCCATTTAGAAGAGGCTGGGATTTTTATAAAGAGAATGCCAATGCCTCCGAATGAGGTTGTTTTGGGTTCTCTTATTGGTTCATGCAGTGTCCATGGAAAGCTACAGCTAGGTGAACGCATTCTGCAAGACCTGGTTCAAATAGATCCCCAAAACACAGAGTATCATGTCCTTCTCTCAAACATGTATGCTTTGGGTGGAAACCAGGACAAGGCTAATTTGTTGAGGCAGGGCCTTAAGAATAGGGGTATAAGAAAGATGCCTGGAATGAGCTCTCTTTATGTTGGTGGCCAAATTCATCAGTTCAGTGCTGGAGACAAGTCACACCCACAGACAATGGAGATTTACATGAAGTTGGATGAGATGATACAAAAGTTGAGAATGGCCGGTTATGTCCCAAATGCTGCTACTCAAGTTTTCCCTGGTTTTGACAGCACAGACGAGAGTAATGCAGATAAGTTGGAGGAGATAGAACAGGCATTGTTCTCCCACAGTGAAAAGTTGGCAGTTTGTTATGGACTTATAAGCACAAGAGCAGGTTTGCCGCTTCATATATTCAAAAATCTACGTATCTGCCAAGACTGTCATTCTGTGATGAAACTAGTTTCTCATGTTTATAATCGAGAAATTGTCATTAGGGATCGCAACCGGTTTCATTGTTTCAAGCAAGGTTCTTGTTCTTGCTACGATTATTGGTGATAGCAGGCTCCTAAACTTTCAACCTTGAAATCTAGTGCTACTTGAAGCCTTTTTGGGAACATTCTACGTATTCACTTCTACTAAATTAAGTAGTAGTCTTTAGCATACTAGGACATGAAGAATGCATCAATTTAAGTGCGGCGGAGATTCAGAGTAGAAAACAATCACATAACCAAATGGGCGATTGAATAGAAGTAAGGAAATCTCAATCTTTGATGATTTTGTCATAATTGTTTGGGCCAGGAGAAATTGGGCTCCAGTTCAGTCCAGTAAAGAAAATGTCCAATTTAGTTCGTGCCCAAATTCTTTCATGATCTTCCTAATGAAAAAAGAAAACGAAGAAGAAGATGATGAAAGTATTTGGGCCCGAACCAAATTTGTCGCTGGCCCAACTTTCTCTGCGTCCTGGACATATAATAAATTAATAATAATATTTAAGGACGGAGGCGCGATACCCTGAAATCAGACCAGAATGGCCGACGAGGAAGAAAAGACGGCGTCGTTTAAGAGTTTGGGTCTATGCGATGAACTGGTGAATGCTGTTGGTAAACTGGAATGGACGTCCCCTACCCCTATTCAAGTGGAGACCATTCCTCACGCCCTCGCAGGCAGGTGTTTTAGGGTTTAGGGTTTAGGGTTTTGGCCTTTTGGGTCATTCACCTTCCGTCTCTAATGAACTCTGGTGTATGTGTATCAGGAAAAGACTTGATCGCACTTGCCCAAACGGGTTCAGGGAAAACCTGAGCGTTTGCTCTTCCGATACTGCAAGCTCTGATAGATTCTCCCCAGAAAGCCTTTTTTGCTTTGGTTCTCTCCCCAACAAGGGAGCTTGCCGTTCAGATCAAAGACCACTTTGACGCCCTCGGGAAAGACATTGGTGCCAAGTCTGCTGCGGTGAGTGCACTTGAGCTTTTCTACCAGACATTGTATTAACTAGCAAATCTTCTATCTAGGTTGTGGTCCATTAGGTTAAACTTTATTTTTAGTAGCTTGAGATATTGTTGTTTAGTTGAAGCTCAATAACTAGCTTTTGTTTGCTTTTGTCTCTAATCATCGGTTCTGCTCAGCTTATTGGAGGACTGAACATGGCGCAAGAATCTAGGGTTCTTGCAACGCGGCCACACGTCATTGTAAGTTTTCATTTTTCAACCACAAGAGACTAGAGATTTCATTCCCGCTTTGTCTTTAAGTACTGCATTGATTACTTCAGCACTGTACGTGGTGCCTGTACATAAACACTGCCTCTTGTTGCGCTCAAAGGCTACAACTTAATTTCCATGGCTTTACTTGGTTGCCTTTTAAGTTGTTTCTTTTCCTCTCTTTTTTCTTTCTCTTCCTTGAAGTAAATATTTGTTTCTCCATATATCTATGCCAACATAATGTGTAGATATAAAGTTGTCTAAGAATTTAGAAATTTACTGCATGAAGTTGTCTAACTTTGTTAGATAAGAATTTTTTTTTTTTTGGACGTTTCTGAATGTTATTTTTTTTAACTTTTAATTCTTTCTCTTGAAGGTTGCGACGTCCGGACGCCTCCTACATCATCTGCGTGACACGAAATGATTTTCTCTTCGCACGTTAAAATATCTGGTACTTTTTCAATGTCATCTTTTTCAGTTTTCTCTTTGGTTATGCAACTTACAAATGTCAATATACAACATACACCAGTAGATGCACCTTTAGCCAGAGAAGTAGAATGTAAAATATCAAGAGATGAATCAGAGAAATAAAAATGAAAAGATCTTATCTGAAAATTAGTTCCAATAAGAGACTCTCACCACTACTACATAAAACTAAATTGGGGACACATGGATTTTGGATACAATGACATCATTTTTAAAATGCGTCCTTGTATTATTCTTAGGACGTTTTAGCTTTTCCGAAAACACGGAGGGAGAGCATGGCCACCCACTCAGCTAAACAAAGGCACTCTAAGTTTGGTAAGGTCCTCGGTTCGATTCGCTGAAACCCAAACATAGGGAACAATAATATAGAAATATATATATAACAGTTTCCCAAATCACAGCACTGTGCAGCAAAATTGAAAGAGAAAACCCTAAATTTTCACTTTCCCGGGTTCTCCAAAATTTCCCTCTCTGAGTTTCAATTTCCCACCATGGAATCTCACCAAATTCACTTTAGAATTTACCCAATCACCCCGTTCATTTGCTCAAACCCAGGTATCAGAGCAGATCGATTCATTCGATCCCCAAAACAAACAGACCCAAGCCACCACAGCTCTTTGCTCGTCTTCGCTCTTCGCTCCCCCCCCCCCCCCCCCACCCCAAGCCACCGCAGCTGCACCGCGCCTCTGCTCCACGCCTCCATTGCGTCTCTACCTCAGACTCCCTCTGGTCCGCGCCTCTGCCTCTAAACGGTAAGTTCTAATTTCTAAACTTCAGCCGCAATGAATCGTGTCTGCTAAAATCAATCCCAAAACCATGTCATTGCTTGATGCCCTTTGAAACCATGATGATCTTCTGCACACAGGAAACTAATTTCGTTGTAAAGATTCTACCTTTAATTCATTTTCTGACAATTTCCATTGAAATCGATAGAGTGAGAGATACGATTGGAAGTTTGAATTGGTATTTCACTATTTTGGTTAGTGGGTAGTTGGGTACTGACTACTGAATCTACTGATCTATTTTGGATACGTGAATTGGTGTTGGTTGTTGAACTATTGATTATTGGTGTTGGTGTTGATTGTTCTTCAGTTCTTCGCAATGTTCTTCAATTAAGAGGAGGCACTATTTACTCTTGTTGCTCTGTTTTGTTTTACAGAGTCTATCACATGAAGTGTTTTCGTATTTCAAAACAACAAACCCTTGTTCCTCACCAACTCATCCAGAATTCATATTTCTGCAAGAACCAGGTATTGTTCTCTCTATTCCTCGATGTACATTTGTATTATTTTTGAGTATTTTGTTATAGCAATTTTTAACTAGTTTTATTGTGCAACTATCAAGTAACCTACTATCTGTGAGTTTAAGAATCGATTTTGTTGAGTTGTTATCTTTGTATAAGAATGACTTTATTGAATCACAGGTTTGACATTTTCAAATACTTGTCACAAATTTTACATGGAAGCAAATTCTGTTGGGATTGGGAAGGTACTTAAGTTCACTGTTGTTTAATTTTTCTTTTCTTTTCTAGTTTTGTTTTAGAGTGAGTTTACTCTTCTGCTTATTTAATTTTCATTGAGACCTCAAAAAAAGGCTGATAATTGATTTTGTACAGGCTCAGAAAGATACAAGTCCAACTACACTTTCATGGTTCTTCTGCATGCTCGGTAAGAACCCTCTAATAAGGAGAAAGTTTCACAAGAAGTGAGGGATGTCGTTGGTATAAATCATGAAGCTAACATTGATGAATTTGTGGCAGATATAACTGATGCAGCTCTCGAACAAATGCATCATCTTCACGCTGCTCTAACTGAGATTTTGAGGCTATATCCTGCAGTTCCTCTGGTACGTATGTGTTTCTTTTTAATCATGCCTAGAATGAATATATTTTTTGAGTTTCATTTTACTGTTTGTATGATGATATGAAACTTCTGATTTCAAAATTGCTTTCGCTTTTCCATTTATTGCACAAAGTAAGACTACAAGCTTTACCTTTCCATGTTGCAACCCACAGTTGGCTTATTGTTACTCTTCTTTTTCCTTCAATTATGCTTTGTTGATTCACTATTCTAGACCATGAACAAAAACATACTATTGATGGAAATTGTACTATTTAAGTGGAACCACACAATTGTACACTCCAAACTCCTTTCCTTTCTTAGTTAATATTGTTATTGTTACTATTTTATTGATTTTATGTCTTATCACCTTGAAATCAGTGGTAGGGTTGTGAATGGTTATGGTGGTGGCCGAAGCACACCTTTAGATAAACAAGAACCCACAGTTGTTCATCAAAAGCCAGGACCCCATCAAACCATATTTGATCTACTTCCAAATGAGGTGACTTGGGTTGAATTTTTGTATATGTTAATATGTGGAGTTATTTATGAGATATGTCTAATGTTTGTCCATGTGCATGGCTCTTTTAGTTTAATCCAATTTTTATTTTTTTGGATAATTATACTTTGTGTTTGATTGTTTCAGATTGTGGAACATAGTTATTCATGTGCACTTGAGAGGTCGTTCTTATATCATGGCATTCAACTTTAAGGCCCTTAGGTGAAGCCTATTGTCGCATGCTTAGTATGATTGGAATTTCAGCTTCTGATGTTGTGGACTTGTGTTTATGTTGTGTATGTATTTTAAGAGGGAGTTTTATGACTCACCCAAATGATGCAAGTTGAGATGGTTGTTATTTGACTGGAGAATGTTTATCTGAACAGAGGTGGCTGCATTACCTCAAATCACACAGAACTATCACATACAAGAGTAAAGGTATGAGAAATTCCATATGCTCTTTTTTCTTTTAATTGAACTTTTATCATATATTCTTCTACTATTATGCAAATTATGAGTTTTATTCAGCTTAGTAGTCACATAGTTGGTTATTTATGCGTTTTTATATACCACCTCCAAAGCTAGGAATATATTTTGTCTGCCTTTTTCATTATTATTTCATTTGGGATGCATTTAATTTAGGATTTGGTTGCACTTAATTTAATTGGATTAATTACTTGTATGTCTTTAGTCAGTAAGCTGTACTCACTCATGATTATTTCGTATGTATTAATTTTGTTTATAGTTATGGACTTATGGGTTTTGATTCTCTTTTGGTTTACCATTCTTAAACCCCAGTTTCTCTGCTCTCGGTGTTACCATTGTAATTCGTCTTTGTCTATGGGTCTGAGGGGCTGTGAGCATGGTTTTCTCCATTTGGTCAAGTGAATACTTGGTGAGTTATGCAAAAATCTATAGTGTATATTAAGTTGGCTTCTGTGGTGAAATATATCCTGTTAAGAAGATTTGAATGTGCTAAACTTGTAAATGCTACTTTAAGGAACATAGATCAGCCATATAGGAGATGCCGCTTCAGGGGGTGGTTTATCCTCTTAGTCACACTTTTATGACCAGATTCATATAAATCTACAATCTTATTTCTTAGTTTGATCAATTGTGTCATCATTAGTTAACTAACCAACTCTATTTTTTGTTCTGATTTCATAAAGCTTAGTTAATTGGCCAATGTGATTGTGGAGCTATCAATTTAGTGCCCAGAATTTTTTGAGTATTGTGAACTGAAAATACATTATGGACATCTCAGGTGATAATTAATGGAGATCCAACTAGCTCTAATGTGGTCCAAGATTTTTAGAGAAAGTAAGGTAAGAACCTATGAACCAAAAATTATGGAAATTTCATATCTGAACTCATTGAATTCATGAGTCTATTGCTGGGACTTAGTTGTTAGCAATTATAGACATACTTCTTATGACATTGTTGGCTTGCAACTCTCCCATAGACCTTATTATTTAAGATTCTAGCTTTCCTGTAGTTTGGCTCACATATTCTAGTTTCCATTAATATGCTGATTTAAATCTTTGGAATACATTTACTTCAGTTCTATTTGAGAGTAAGAATATCGGTTTTGATTGAGACTTTAATAAAAAGGCTTATGTTCGCACTGGTTATCATTTTTTAATACTATTTTTATTGATATTGCAGTTCAAGACGAACTCATGGATGCTCATGATGAATGTGATGTGGATTGAGCGAAGTTGTAGTTAGATTAGATTGTAACTTTTAGTTTACTGAACTTGGGAAAATTAATCTATGCTCATTGATTGTATACTTTGGATGTTGATATATAATTTTGGTTAGTAATCATGTGTAAATTTGCAGATTTTAATTTTTTTTTTTGTGTCATGGAAAAGATACAATGACGTTTTTTCTTCGTCCTCATATATGTTTAAGGATGTTTTTATGAGATACTATGACGTTTTTCTAGTGTCCTTATAGATATTAGATGACACTTTTTTTCGATTATAAAGACTTTTTTCGAGTGTCATTGTAAACATTAGAGGACGTTTATTAATAGAAACAAGGACGCTTTTTCAGTGTCTTTGTAGACATTTAAGGATGTTTTTTCAACGTCCTAAAAGATGACTTACTATGACTCCTAGATAGATGACGTTTTTTTAACGTGTCATCTAAAGTTTTTTAGGACGTTTTTCGAACGTCCTTAAATCTATTTTTTGTAGTAGTGCACGTACTCTCCATATAAATAATTTTCATTTAGCATTAGTGGATACTTTGATTGTTGTAAATTCAATCATTGGCTGTTATACATTTTCGGTCATCGATCCAATGCGCTATCCAATGGACTTGTCCAAAAAGTGGATTTTCCCATCACACATTGAAATATTTGGTACTTTTTAATGCCATTTGTACAGTTTTTTCTTTTGTTTTGCATAAGGTTAATTTGCAACTAATAAATGTGAATATAAGGTGAAGGCCACCAGAAAGGTTACTAAAAGTAGAATGTAAAATGTCACAAGATCAATCAAGACCAATTTGGCAAGAAAAATCGAAAGATCCAATAAGAGGCTTTCGATATGTAAATTTAAGGGCTAAATACAAATTACTACCCTATGGTTTAGGTCCAAAATCAATTCAGTCCCTGAACTTCTAATTTCATCAAAAACACCCCTGCACTTCAATTTTGATCTAATAGGTCCAATTTGTTAGTTTTCCGACAATTGAGTTATTTAACTTGTTAACGTGGCTCATATATGACCTATGTTTTATGATGTGGTGTCGAGGTGGTCTGCATAGTCAATTTAGGAGTGAGTCCTACTATTAAAAATAAATAGTTTTTCAACAAATAATCCAACTATAACTTGAACCCATAATAGAATATTAACGAATTGGACCTATTAGATCAAAATTGAAAGTGCAGGGGTGTTTTTGATGAAATTAGAAGTCCAGGGACTGAATTGATTTTGGACCTAAACCACAGGGTACTAACTAGTATTTAGCCCAAAACTGTTTAAGTATTTTGCTTATTGGTTGTCATACATTTGTGTAGACTGTATCTTGCATTTGCTTTCCCATCCAATGAGAATGGTAACACTTTCCAAAAGACTTGCCCAGAAAGTCTTAGGAAACCTCTAATTATTTTTAATTGAGCAGGTTTTAGACGAGGCAGACAGGCTGCTTGGTGATGAATTTCAAAAATCGACAGTTGAAATTCTGAAATCTCTCCCTCGTGGTGGTGAACGGATCACATATTTATTTGGGGTTTTGTCCATTTACCCCATTTCTAGGGATTTTTTTCCCACTTACCCTATTAAGTTTTTTTAATTCTCTCTTACCCAATACACTCTAAGGGAGTCTTCCCTAATACCCCATTAAGATTTTTTTTTTGTTTTTAATTTTTTTTTAATACCATTTTACCCCTCACCCCTTTGTTACTTAGAGAGAGAAATAGAGAAAATGGAAGAGAGAGAAACCATAGGAGACTTCGCCGGAGCCCGTCACCGGCCGCGGGAATCCGGTCACCGGTCGCCGGAATCCGGCCAACTTTCGCTGGAATCCGGTCACCGGCCGCCGGATTCAGGTCACCGGCTGCCGCCCACCGGAATTTGCTGAAAATCTCACCGGAAAGTTTTTTTGCCCCCAATAGACATCTATTGCCCCTAATAGAGGGGCAATAGACGTCTATTGCCCTCCAATAGACGTCTATTGCCCCAATAGTCTATTGCCCCCTAATAGACGTCTATTGCCCCCTAATAGACGTCTATTGGCCCCCAATAGACGACTATCAGCCATGTATTGCCCCCCAATAGACGACTATCAGTCATGTATTGCCCCCCAGTAGACGTCTATTGCCCCCCAATAGACGTTTAGATTACCGAAATGGTAATTAATCTTCCTAAAACTACACAAATAAAACTTTGATTAAAGAAAAAAAGAGAGGAGATTACATCAATTCAAAACGTCTATTGCCCCCCAATAGATGTCTATTACCCCCCAATAGACGCTTTAACAGATGTCTATTGCCCCAATAGAACTTTTTTTTCTTCATTTTTTCTTTCTATCCGGGCATTCTGCACCATTTTACCCAAAAAAAAAAAAAAACAGAGAAATTGATTGAGTCACCCAATGAAAAGCTCTGGGCACCCATGTCCTCTTCTCCATTCCTGTTGCAGTCGGAGTCGACTTCTTCTTCTTTCTATTTGCTGCTCACCCAATCTTCTTCTTCTCTCTTCTTCCACAGTTGCAGACCAGACCGGAAACCTAACAAAAGTAGCACCACTATTTTGATTTGCAACCAAGAAGCTTCATCCAAATAAAAAAATAAAAATAAAAAGCTTTTGTAAAAAGGAGACTGCTCGGGACTTCAGGGGGAATATATGGCCAGAAATGAAGAGAATGGGCCGGAGCGGACCAAACCAGGATATCCCCGCTTCGAAATCCCCGGAATCCGACATGAATCTCGCCGGAGATGATTGATTCGCGATGGCTGCAGTGGAATCGAGGCGAAGGAGATCGCCGACCGGGCTCTCCAATCCAAACCTTCTGATCGCAGAAGCCACCGTCGGCGAGCACGAAGATCAACGCCATCGTCTGTCCGACTACGACGAGGAGAGAGCGACAGAGCTTTCATGGCAGAGAGAGAGAGAGAGACTGGAGGGCAAGGACCCAAGGGGATCGGAAACCTTCGTCGCCGGTGAGGTCGATCTCGACCATCACTCACATCCTTGCCTTCTTCGTCATCTTCAAGCTTGGATTGCATCTTCGGCGTGGCCATCGCAGAGAGAGAAACCGGAGGTGGAGATCGGGGAGGAGAGAGAGAGAGAGGAGAGAGAGATGGGTTGCTGGCAGCGTGGAGAGAGAGCAGAGAGGAGAGAGGAGAGAGTGGCATCATGTAGTTTTTTAATTAGGTGAAGGGCAAAGTTGTCATTTCTCTTTAAATTGGGTTAGTGGGAATAAAAATCTGTTACTGGGGTAAGTGGGATAACTTTGGCTCATTTTGGGGCTTTTGGTCAAGGACCCTATTTATTTTCTGCTACAATGACAAAAAAGTTAAGTCCAACGATTTCAATGTGGTTGTATTGCTTACACTATTTTCATTATGTACGAATGCTGCAAATTGGATACAGTAAAGTGATGTGTTGATTGGACCTGTGTGTCTTAGTTTCTCTTTCTGTTATTCAGACAAAGCAGAGATCTCTTTCTACCAACATTTTAAACTATAGGACATTAGTAGAAATTCACTAAATCTATTCTTTTGAATTCCATTTTTCTTTCATGAAAGAAAAAAGATTGAGGAAGCAGTCCTGATCTTTCTTGCTTGTGATGCGAATGCATTTATGCAAAGAAGCTATGGAATATACTTTTACCCTCTTATTTAAGGTTGCATTACCTACTTCAGGTGCTTTTTTAAAAAGCATCCCATCAGAGTTTACATTACATAATTGGTTATGGCCACAAATGCCAAATTCTTGTTATAGTGGGATCTTGATCGAGTTGAGTCACCCTTATTTAGTTATTTTGTAGCAATGTTTGAATAGAGAGAAGTCCAAGATTACAGGCTGGAACTTTTTCTATGCTCTAGCGCCTTAACCCTTGAGGCGTAAAAGCATTAAGTTTTTGTGCAGTAATCATAATATTAAACATTATTCATCCTAGATGATGGGCACGTGCATTATCTAAGGCTCGATTGGAACTCATATATATATATATATATATAACTCTGTTCATTTTTGTTAACAGAGTTATGCTATTCATGTTGCAGGTTAAGAAGGTTGAAAGAGCTTGTCTATGCAACCCTGTGAAGGTATGATGAAAGAGTCTCTTGCACCATATTCATTCTCCACATATTTGTTTCTAAAGTAATAATGTCATTTCTTCATTCTATCTCAGATTGAATTAGCATCTAAGTACTCTACAGTTGACACACTAAAGCAGCAAGTTTGATGGTGCCGTACAAGCACAAGGTTTCTTCATATCTTCTTATTGTTTTTGTTTCTGATTTTAATGCTATAGGTTATGACTCTACGCATTCAGATTTTATACTAGTGTTAAAAAAAGCATTTTGTAATTTGAGGACATCTTAGGAATGGATCATGTTTAGTTGATGCTCTGTATTGGGTTATTATAAGAAAGGGCCTGATAGTCCATTCATCATTTCAATGCGTATATCTGTTTGTTTGAGTGTAGTGCAAATCAAAGAGTTGCAGTTTAAATATTTCCATGGAGTTTCTGCCATTTTGATGTTGTTTAATGTCTTGTTACCTACAGGATTGTTATCTCGTACAGTCGTACATATTCTTAACAAGCGCCCCTGCCCAACAATGGTTTTTACTGAACAATGCGCCACAACACCCTTTTTGGCTTATACGCTTCAAAATCTTGGAATCAGGGCCATCCCTCTTCATGGTGATATGAGCCAGGTATATTACATTTAGTTTACTTGAAGTGCTTGTGGCCTTGTGGGTATGCTTTATTTATTTGAAACATTTTAATTTTGTTGGGAATCTGGAGGTAATCTAACCTTGTTTGTATTATATTTCTGGCAGCAAAAAAGACTTGGAGCCTTAAACATGTTCAAATCTCAACAGTATGATGTACTTGTCAGCACTGATGTGGCAAGTAGAGGATTGGATATTCCGTCAGTGGAGATGGTTATTAATTATGATATTCCCAAGAACACTAAGGTGAGGCTTTATATTTACGAATCTAGTGTAGGGCTGGTTGTTTTTTTATCTGCAACATAGTTAGCTGCAACATACTGCAGCTCTTTGCATGTATGATTCAGAAAATTTGTGTTTCCTCATAGATCCCTTTTTTAATTTGATTGTTTGTTGCTCTGAGCTTTATCATTTTTCTTTTATTTAAATAATAAATAGTTAACTGTCCTAACAGAATTATGATAGGTATTATATAATCTGCAAATAGGCCTATCATTTTAACTGTTAAGGTTATTAACTTTATAAAATAAATGCCTATTTGTGGTTATTATCAGGATAGTCATACTCAAAAACAAAAAAACAAAAAATCAGTGTTGATTTCAATGAAAACTTGTCCTACAGCACCATGCACTTAGGCACGCACTCAAATAACATCCAATTCCAAGCAACTCTAAATTTGTCCTAGTTTGTGACATTTGTGCTGATGCCTTTGGCACAGTCCTTTCCCAATATTCCCTGTGTTCAGGCGGAATTGGCTCATTTGTTTCCCATTTCAATGAAATGTTTTCTCCATTGCACTCGTTTTTGTGTTGCATGTTTTCATATCATGTGTCCTTGCAAACCTGTATACTGTCAACTGAAAAGAAAAAAGGGCAACAGTTAGAAGAAAAACATTTTATTCAATATCATTGCTATCTATGCGCTCATTAACTGACAAAAAATGTGTCACAGATAGAATGGCTTATTGAGTAGTATACTTGACTTACCAGGGTAACAGTAGGAAGAACTGCTCGAGCTGGAGAATCCGGGGTTGCAATCACTTTCTTGAGTAGTATACTTGACTTACCAGGGTATTTCCAGATAGAATGGCTTATTGGTAGGCTACGTTTATGATTATTTGTGTTTTTAGACCAGAAAGTAGTGTGTTTTGAATGCTTACAGTTTGTTTACTCTTCAGGCAATAAGTCACCTTTATATCCTGATCCAGCCAAAGAAGCTTTACCATTTTTGGAAAGTGTCAGAGAGGCTAAAAGATTGGCCACCTCGGTAATGTTCAGCCTAAGTTGGTTTCCTTTTCAAGATAAATGTTTCGGGTATTTAGTTGGATTGATTTACACAGAAATTCAGTTGTGTCTGTTAAACAGCGACAAGCGTGGCCCGTGGCCCACCATTGTACCGATACTGTCCCAACTTAACCACCCGATAGGTGTTGGGTTTTAATCACAAAAGGCCTCGGTACAATTGGGTAAGAGCCACCCACTTATAAGTTATATTTTATTTGTCACTTTTCCAATGTGGGATCTTTCCTCTCCAACACGCCCCCTCACGTGCAACCTAACTCTAGGTCTGCACGTGAAATTAATTAATCCAATTTCCACATTGGAAATTGGGACACAAGTCTCATATCAGAGACTTGGTCGATACAATCCAAGGCCCACATTGGACACTTGGTAATTTCGATGGCAATACAGGGAACCCAATTTGGGCTCATGATACGTGCCTACGTGGAGACGCAATTGGAGAAGGACCCGCTCTGATACCATGTTAAACAGCGACAATCGTGGCCCGTGGCCCACCATTGTACCGATACTGTCCCAACTTAACCACCCATTAGGTGTTGGGTTTTTAATCACAAAAGGCCTCGGTACAATTGGGTAAGAGTCACCCACTTATAAGTTATATTTTATTTGTCACTTTTCCAATGTGGGATCTTTCCTCTCCAACAAGTAGAAAAGAATACTTCAATTCAGGGTTAATTCGATAAATCTATTCATCCCACAATGAGGGTATATATACAAGTACAAAGGAGTAGTCTAACTCTAATAGGAAACAATCTTTCCATAATTACAGGATATCCTAATTAAATAAAATCCTAATTACATACAGATTTACAGCGATTCTACACTCCCCCTCAAGTTGGTGCATAGATGTCTATCATGCCCAACTTGTCAACTGAGCTGTCAAATACCTTCCTGGACACTCCTTTAGTAAGAACATCAGCTAATTGTTCATCTGAGTTTACAAATGGAAAGCGAATAACCTTTCTGTCAAGATTTTCTTTAATAAAATGACGGTCAACCTCCACATGCTTTGTTCTATCATGCTGAACTGGATTATGTGCAATCTCAATGGCAGCTGTATTATCACAATGCAAATCCATAGGCTTTTTAAGCTTGTAACCCAGGTCTTTCAAGACATTACGAATCCACAACATTTCACAGACTCCATGTGTCATACCTCGGAACTCAGCTTCTGCACTTGATCTGGCAACAACTTTCTGCTTTTTGCTACGCCAAGTGACAAGGTTCCCTCCAACAAAAGTGAAGTACCCAGATGTAGAACGTCTGTCAGTTTTATCACCAGCCCAATCTGCATCTGTGTACCCAACAACTTCCAATTCATCTTTTTTCTGAAACAGTAACCCTTTACCTGGCGCCATCTTCAAGTACTTCAAAATACGAAAAACTGCATCCATATGCTCTTCACTAGGACAATGCATAAATTGACTAACAACACTCACAACATAAGCAATATCAGGTCTAGTATGTGAAAGATAAATCAACCTTCCTACAAGACGTTGATACCTCCCTTTGTCAGTTGGAACTTGATTAGGATAAATAGCAAGTCTGTGATTCATCTCAATGGGTGTCTCCATTGGTCTACAGTCCAGCATCCCTGTTTCAGCAAGTAAATCAAGGACATACTTCCTTTGTGAAAGCAAAATCCCCTTCTTAGACCTTGCAACTTCAATACCCAGAAAATACTTCAGTTGTCCCAGATCCTTCATTTCAAACTCCTTTGACAGATACTTTTGCAATTCATTCATCTCTTTCGGATCATCCCCTGTAACAATCATGTCATCAACATACACAATAAGAGCTGTAATCTTACCATTCTTGCGTTTGATAAACAAGGTATGGTCAGAATTGCTCTGTCTGTACCCAAAGGCTTTCATGGACTTTGAAAATCTTCCAAACCAAGCTCTTGGAGACTGCTTCAGGCCATACAAAGACTTCTTCAATTTACACACCTTGCCAACGTCACTTGGGTAATTCTTAACACCTGGGGGCACATCCATGTACACTTCTTCCTCCAAATTCCCATTAAGAAACGCATTCTTCACATCAAACTAGTGCAAGGGCCGATCTTTGTTTGCTGCAAGTGAGATTAGAATCCGGATAGTATTAATCTTTGCCACAGGTGCAAAAGTCTCCTCATAATCAATCCCATAGCGTTGTGTATATCCTTTGGCAACCAACCTCGCCTTGTATCTACTAATAGTTCCATCTGCATTAAGCTTCACAGTAAATACCCAACGACACCCTACAGTCTTCTTTCCAACTGGCATAGGTACTAGCTCCCATGTTGCATTCTTTTGAAGAGCTTCCAATTCTTCATTCATCGCCTTTGTCCATTTTGGATCCGTCAATGCATCCTGCACGTTACTAGAAATAGATACAGTAGATAATTGATCAACAACAAGTGCATGTGACCCAGAAATCCTATGGTTAAACATAAAATTAGCTATAGGGTATTTAGCTTTGGCTTTGATATCTGGTTCATATTGTTTCTTAGGAATTCCCTTGGTAACCCTTTGTGATTTCCTAGGTTCGACACTTTCTAACCCAGAAGATTCATTAAAGTTTAGGGGTACCTGAGGAGGATCATTCTGACCGGGATCTTCAGTTGGTGATGCAGAAGGGGGAATATCTTGTGTGTGAGCTTCAGATACGTCTTGATTTTGATTCAAACTATCCAGAAAAGTCATCTCTTCTGTCTCGGAATTCACAACACTCTGTTCGGCAGTTACATTTTCTGTTTCGGAATTCACAACACTCTGTTCGGCAGTCGCATTTTCTGTTTTGGAATTCGCAACACTTCGTTCGGCAGTCGCATTGTCTATTTCGGAATTCACAATGCTCTGTTCGGCAACTGCATTTTCTGTTTCCAAATTTCTACCCTCAAATGTATCCTCCAAATTTTCCAAGTCTTCAAAGACATCAAAGTCAATAATAGAACGGGGATTCTCTTCACAACCTCTCTCCCCCTGAAGGGAAGACTGAGAAGCTCCCCCTGAGTAATAAGGCTCGGATTCACGAAAAGCAACATCAAGAGAGACATGTATAGTGCCAGTAAGGGGATCATAACATCGATAACCCTTCTGGAAGTCAGCATAACCAACAAAGATACACTTACGGGCACAGGGATCAAGCTTGCTGCGTTGAGGCTTGGGAATATGAACATAGGCTGTGCAACCAAACACCCGGGGCTCCAAATTAGGCATAGAAGGGATGGTCAAAAGTGTATGAAGCTTCTGATGAGGATTCTGAAACTCAATCACCCGTGAAGGAGTACGGTTGATAAGATATGCTGCTAATTTTACTGCTTCTCCCCAATAGGACCGAGGTACATTCATGCCAAATAAGGAAGCACGAACAACTTCCATCAACTGCCTGTTCTTCCGTTCTGCTAAACCATTCTGTTGAGGAGTATAAGAATTGGAGGTTTGATGACGAATTCCATGTGACCGGCAAAACTCAATCATAGGGCCATTCACAAACTCTCCACCATTGTCAGACTGAAACACTCTGATGGATTGTTGATACTGAGTTGCCACCATTTTGTGAAATTCGGTAAACATTCCAAATACATCACTCTTATTCTTCAGTAATGACACCCATGTCATGCGAGTGCAATCATCAATAAACGTTACAAAATACCGAGCTCCAGAAAGAGAAGGAATTTTCGCAGGACCCCAGACATCGGAGTGAATCTTCATAAAAAGAACATGACTTTTATTAAGACTTGGTGAATATGAAATACGGTGACTCTTGGCCAGTTCACAGATGTCACAGTGGAAATCCAAATCACTAACAACTGAAAACAATTGAGGTTGCAGCTTCTTAAGATAACGAAAGGATAGATGACCTAAACGGCGATGCCATAACCATACAGCTTCCTTCGCATTCTCTACCCCGTTGATCTGATTAGCTTGTCCCAAAAGATGCTTCTGTTTCTTTCCAGTCTCTGTCAGATCCAGATAATATAATTTCCCCCTTCTAACACCATAACCAAGAATCCGTCGAGTCAGAATGTCCTGAAACACACAGAAAGACGGATAGAAGGTCACAATACATGCAAGAGCTAAAATAACTTGACCAACAGACAGGAGATTATAAGCTAGTGATGGAACAACTAAGACAGATTCAAGGGTTAAGGTATCAGATAAAGCAATAGAACCTTCTCCGGTGACCGGAGTTGGAGTACCATCAGCAATAGAGACAACGGCTTGAGGGGAACGTCTAAGGTTTTTCACAAGACTTGGGTCATTGGTCATATGGTCAGATGCACCTGTATCAATTATCCATGTACTATTAAAAGTAACCTTACCCTTCATACCTGACTGCGCTACATTAGCAGAGGCATTGTCTAGGTAAACTTTCTCTGTAGTAGCAACAGCGGCCTTGCCCAGATTCTTTCGCGGTTTCTTGGTGAAGTCCCACCAATCACTTCATAGCACCGCTCCTTGCTATGACCTAATTCCCCACAGATAATGCACCTTTTGTTTGCATATGGATTTGGTTTACCTAGAGGACGGTGTGGAGAAGGTCCTGAGAAGCCTGGAGGACCCTGTTTGCGTTGAGCCATAAAAGAAAATTCGGTAGTCACCGAATGCCCCATAGCCTGTTTCTCTGATTGCATCATTGAGGAATTCATGATTTTCGCAGGATTGGATTTTCAAGGGTTTCAAGATGGATATGAATGTTTTTGAAAAAAAAAAGTTTTTTTTTTTTTTCTTCGAAAAAAGGTAGGGTGATGGTGGTTTGAAATTCAGGATGGTTTGATTTCAACGGTGGTGGTACGCAGCGGTTTGTGGTGTTCTTCGGGATTCAGGATTCAGGATTCAAAGGATGCAGCGCAAGTTCAAAGGATTGAACCTGCTTTGATACCAAGTAGAAAAGAATACTTCAATTCAGGGTTAATTCGATAAATCTATTCATCCCACAATGAGGGTATATATACAAGTACAAATGAGTAGTCTAACTCTGATAGGAAACAATCTTTCCATAATTACAGGATATCCTAATTAAATAAAACCCTAATTACATACAGATTTACAGCGATTCTACAGTGTCATTGGTTGACACAATCAACGTTTGATTGACTTTTGCAGAAAATGAAAGAAAGTGGAGGCAACTCAGGCAAGAAGAGAAAGTGGGGAGAAAACAATGACGAGGATGATAACTAACCAGGATGGAAAGTCCAAGAAGACGTTCAAAAAAAGGTTCAAGAAAATGATGAAAGATTGCCTTCATAACTCTGAACATGGAGTCTTTCTTTATGTAATGTGAACGGCATTTTTCTTATTCTCCTTTCTTCGATCTGACTTCTGGAATTGGGTTTTTATCTCTGCTTTCGCGAGGAAACTAATTTACTGAGATTTAATACACCTAATTTGAATAACTTATTGCTCGTATATTACCACTTGTCGAGTGTAGTGAACTACAATTTCATTCATAAATTGGTAAAAATGGTAAAAAGCAAAAATATTTGGTTTTTCCATAGAACAATCTATTTCTTGTGGGAGTTTTTTTTTTTAAATTTTATTATTATTTTTTTATGAGAATAGTCTAATGCATGAGTGATGTAGGATGAGATTTAGCGTCATATTAAGAAGAACGATTTGAAGATTGAAAATTGGTATTCAAATCGTTCTTCTTGATATAATGTCACTTCTTGATTAGCCTATAAATTATCCAGTTTTGTCATTGTTGGTTGACGTAATCCACTTGTCTATTTTACTTTAGTTTATTGCTTAATCTTTCCCACCGGTGATAAAAACGGAAATAAAAAGTTCTCCACTTTCAGATATAGCTTCCAAGTGTTTGAATTGAAATCTATATTTTTGAAACGCAATTGAGAAGAAAATAATAAGGGGGCCAAACATAGGCAATGTAGTAATTGATTTCCACTCTTACAAAACTAGGGATGAAACTGTTAATGGTGCATTACAAAATGAAAATTTCAATTTTCAACCAAAAACAGAAGAGGAAAACTTCATTGTATCATTGTGTGGAAGAGCCTTTCATCTTTTTTTGAACTTCTTGGACTTTCCAGACTTCCCGTCCTTGTGACTCAAACACTTTTCAATATCCTCCTCATCGTCGTCTCCTCCTCCTCTTCTCTTCTTTTCTTGCCTCCACTTTCTTTCATTTTCTAGAAAGTCAAATGTAGATTGCTTCAACAATGAAAAAACTAAATAAATGTTATAATATTAGTCATGTGAAAGGTCTGCGCTCGCGCGTGCGATTAGCTTGTTTCTTTTACTACTTTCGGTTTAAACACTTTCGGGTCCACGAATGTTCTAAACAACATCTCTTTAGGTTAAACCATCAAGACTTTGTAACTAATTGCTTATGTTTTTTTCTTAATGTCAAAGTAAACACATGACAACTCTATAAACTTGAATATAAGTAGTGTGGAAATTGTGAATGATCACCATGAGCGAACATGGAAACCTTGCAACATAAGCTAAAAAGAATCTATTACTAAACTGATATCATTAATCTCTGTAACATGGAAGAAATGCATCAACCTCTATACTCTTGCCAATGGATGACATTTAATGACTTTCACTTCTAGCATGGTTTTCAATAGACATCAACTTTGGTAAACATTTGACCTCCTATGCATATAGCCATATATATGTAGATCAATATCGGTTAGTTTTCAACCCAGCCTTTCATCAACTTCTTTTGCCTTCCCTTCTTCCTTCTCATTTTGCTTTTCTTTTGTGTCCTTAATTAATAAGGATTTGGCGTATTGATCACTTCTTCTAGCTAGGTTGATTTTCCAAATTTTAGCTTCCTCTTCTTTGATCAACTTTTGACCTTAGCTTCCACTGGATATTTATATTCACCATTAGATGCTTCAGTTTAGCTGGCTTTCTCGCCGAAAAATGAACAGATTCTGAGTTTGACAAATGTGGTTGGGAAAGTAACCCATGAAACAAATATATTCATATTAAGATTGTTCAAGACCAATAGTAAAAATTAGCTATTATTCAATGGGAAAACACACATGAAGAAGGAGATCCCATGAAAAAATTGCATGCATAATGAAGAAGCTAGACAGGCGTATCCAAGGAATAATAATTGCAAACAGGACGCAAATGCTCACTTAGCTTAACAAAATATTGAACGTTTGGAATAGATCAGTATGTAGGTACAACATCTGAAAATCATATCTTAGAATCATCATATTGACACACAAATGAAATAATATAACCCAGCTAGCTAGCTATACAGTAATGCACCAGCCAGTGATCTGATGGTCTGATATGTATCAAGTCTTGAAGGTTTCTTGTCTTACAGAGGTAACCATTGGCACTAATCTCTTGGGCAATCTAAAGCAAGAGATTTAAAAAATGAATTAGGACTCCTCTGTAACACAAAGAAATTACAATTAAATTTCACTCCAAGTTGCGTGTATAGACAGAGAAGCTAGCACAAACTTGGAAATTCCCATAAAGTCTTCCTTCTTTCTTGACTTGTTACATAAACCAGATCTTCAAATCCCTCAAACTTTCATCTATGACAAAAATCTGAATACCCGAGATGATTTAGATTTGAATTTAAATTCCATGGTGCGAGATGGAAATACATGACACACCGAAATAAGAAGAGAACCTAGAGAATTTGATGATGAGAGTGTTGGAGTAGAACGGACGTGGGCTTCTGGTAACTGTTTATGTTGAATGTCTGCGTGGGAGAGGAACACCATGTACCCTTATACCCTTGCTTGATTGAATCTTCTGTAACTAAGCATACTCATCTGCTTCCCTTTTACATCTACATATATTTTGTTTGTGTAAACAAATAGGAAAATACAATCCCAAAAATTGTGTATAACAACCACTTGAACCAGAGAGAATTTCGATAGGAATCTACATATATTTTAGTTGATTTTCTATCGATGAACTTATGCGTGAGGAGATCGTCTTCCACTTACCAACAACCGGGTGAGGAGATCGTCTTCCACTTACCAACAACCGGGTGAGGAGATCGTCTTCTACCTACCAATAACCGGTTTGTGCACGATCTAGAAGAGGGAGAACGGTTTTCGATTTTGCTAGACGTGGGAGACGATTAGCACTGATCCTCCTATTTATGTTGAACTATTAGGCGCACATTTAGTACCTGACCCTTTACACAATGGCATTATATAAAAGACTACAAAACCAAAAACCCAAGATAGAAACGAAAGCAGAGTCATAGCAGAAAAGAACAACAGGAAACAAGAAATGTATGTATATAAGAGGTTCTTCATTACCAGAAGCTTCTGTACTAACGTGCACGTTTCTTGATAGCAACACTTCAGCCTTACTAATATGAACAATGTGGCATAACAGATAATGGTCTGTAAGGTATCGAACAATTAGGGGCAGTCAACAAAGAATCAGTGAATTGCAGAGTAATATTGTAACACACATCAGCATACACCTAGAGATTTTATAAGCATAGAAGGCACGTTATCTGTAATACCCCGAAAAATCCAAATTAATTTCCGTGGATTTTTAGAAATGATTTCATGATAGTGGGAGCGAGTACGAGGCTTGGAGAAGTTATGGAATTAGTTCGAACGATTAATTTTCGAAAACGAACGTTATTTAGGAGGTCTCAAAAAGTGACTTTTTATACATTGGGAATTTGGGAAAACTTCATTCATGAAAGTTGTAGAGCGCGTCGATACGAGTTCGTGGACATATGGAATGCGAAAATCGGAGTTCGTATGAGAAAGTTATAAGCGATTGAAAATCGGGAAAATTCTATAAATACAAAAAAAAGTTCCGGAAATTGCATTGGAGGACAGAAATTTCAGAAACCTATATTTTCTCCCCAATTCTCTCCCGAGCCCAGATTTGTTCCTCTCTCTTCCACCGGCCATATCTCCCTCCACAGACCTCCGATCGACTTGATTCCAAAAGTATTTTAATTCGCCTTGAAGTCAGTTAAAACTTCCTAGAAGACATCAAAGTGAGAAAAGAACCATGGAAGGTGCTAGGAGGCCGAGAAGCTGCACAGCTCGAGCTGGAATTCGCCCGATGCTGCTCTTCCTTCACCGGCCGATATCTCTCTCATCCAACCTCGAATCGAGTTGATTCCAAAAGGGATTTTTCTGGGCCTGAGCTATATTACAACTTTGTAGAAGACATCGAGGGGAAATAACCAACGTGGTAGCCGCTACAAGTCGAAGAACACGGTGCAGTCGAGCTGGAAATCACCTCCTTTCCCCACCGTCGTTCTCCCTCCTCCGGCCACCTTTTGCCGTGATTCTTGAGAGGATTCTGCACTTCTGAGGATGTAGATCATTTCCCCTAAGGTGGATTGCATCGATTTCATCTGTGGAGATCGAATTGGAACGAATTCAAAACTAGGGTTCTTCGGGTTTCAAACCTTATAAGGTAAAATTCTACTTTTTGGCTTATAATCTGACTTTGGTGTAGTTATGAAAGTTTCAATTCGAGTTAAGATGAAGAACTTTCGTGTTGGGAGTTTTGTCTAATTTTGACTTTGGATGGGTGGCGGTGCCGCCACTGTGATGGTGGTTTCCGGCGACCTCCGGCCACCCCAAGGACAGTTTCTGTCCATTTTTGTGTTCTACGTGTCGATACGATCGTTTGCATATATAATTCATAATTTTTGGATATCGTATGATTAAGTTATGAATTTTTAAGTTTCGATCGATTTCGATCGTTCGATTTGTGATCTGTGAAGATCAGACCGTCCGATGGACTTGTAGTTTTGTTATGTTGATCTTATGACTGTCCCAGTGGCTTTGTGTAGTCATGGGCGAAGATCCGACCGTTGGATCTTCGTATAATTGTGAAATAGTGATTCGGAAGGCGATTCGTGAGAATCTAACCGTCGGATTTTCGTATAATTTTGAGGAGATGTTTGTTAGAGTGATTCAAGAAGATCTGACCGTTGGATCTTCGTGATAATTTTGGAGGATGATCCTAAGGGCGATCCGTGAGGATCCGACCGTTGGATCATCATATAAATTCGATCTGGCCGTTGGATCATCATTAAATTAGAATCCGACCGTTGGATTTCCGTATATGTGTGGTTTATGAATGATTGCTAAGTTAAGATCGTATCTGACTAGGTGATTGACGGTTTGAGTTAGTGGACGATTGTGGATCGTATTTTGAGCGGAATTGAAGACGCAGCGGGATTATCGAGGTGAGTAAACCTCACGTGGTTCATATTACGAACCGAGTACTTTTAATTAATTTATTTTTTGTCGTCATTGTGTGAGCTATAGTTGGTATTAATGGGCATTCCTGTGTGAATGTCTATCTATATATATATTATTTATGTGAAATAATATGTATTGTTGAAATTGTGAGATATTATGTACTGTTATGGTTGTGTTGAGTTTATTGTTGAAAAGCAACAATATTGTGAGAGGTATTAAATTTATTGTTGAGAAACAATAAATTGTTGATTTGTTGAGATATATTGATCTGTGGAGATCAATAGGTCACGGGGGTGACCATGACATCTATTAGTGAACCACGCCCTTGTACCGGGTAGGTGGAAACTAATAGCATTAAATCGTGAACCACGCCCTCGCGCCGGGTAGGTGGAAACGATCAGTTAGAGCTCTAGTCTGTCTGCCAAATGTTGAGTGACCTTATGAGGGTAACGGGGAGTGACTCATAAGTGTATAATATTTATATATATATATATTTATATATATATGAGAGTGAGAAAGTGAAGTGGTTTTGTGGTGATCATTGTAATTGTGATGTTTCTACATTTCTATACTTGAGTTAAAGGAAATGTATTTTATTAAATCAACAGTTCTTCTTGTTTACTCATACTGGCTGTAAAAAGCTTACCGGGTTTTGTGTTGTTGCAACTCCCGGTACACTATTCAAATTGTGTAGCGGGTAATCCTACAGGACAGGAGAACCAGGACGGTGATCGTGCGGTTAGGGCAATTGTTAGAGTTTTACAGCAATTGTACGTTGTGAGGTGTGTTATGCTCATTTGAGCTTTACAATATTGCTTGTGAGAGTGAATTGTAATAATGAACTCGAAGTTTCGAGATTTGGATTTTGTAATTGTAATTATTCATGTTTCGGATTTGAATTTATTATTCAAAATTCGGGGCGTGACGTTATCACTCTATATCCATATATTCAGTGCCCTCCTATCAAAAGCAAATACCAAATTCCAAAACACTTTCGGGTCCATGTATCCCAAGTATATCATGCTTCAAACCCAAATACCACCAGGCATACAAAATTATCCAGAAAACTCACTAAATTGTCCAGAAAACTCAAAAGGGTTTGAAGCTTAATGAACATTGCTCAGCTCTAAGTCCTAACTCCTAACCATGAAGATGAGCTGATCTGATTAGATTTTGTCCAGATTTGGATTTTGTGCATTTCAAAAGGTTCAAACAATCGATCCTATATATATACACAGGGAGACTAGCTATTATTTGCAGAACCACAAATAGGAATGTACCAGGAAGAACTGAAACAAATTGAACAAAATCATAGAACAAAATCCAGAAATGCATAGAAGAAGTGAACCCTTACACTCGACGAACAAAATCAAAGAGAAATAGTCGAGCTGAGCGAAAATCAAGAACGTACACCAAGTGTTCGACGAAATGACTATAACAAAACTTCAAGAATCAACCGCAATTACTTGTAGAAAACCACAATCGAACACCAAGTATGTAAAATCAAAGCTTCGAAGCTAACAATCACAGAAAATTTCAGCAACAATCACATAAGAGTTGTGGATGGGAGAGAAGAAAGAACCTACTGTGGTCGGAGCAATGGGAGAGCGGAGGAGGCCGGAGCAATGTACGTTGTGAGGAGAGTGAGAGAGAGAGACGAGGGAGAAGTCTGAGTTTTGTAACGGGCTAATTTTATAAATGGGACAATTTTTTTTTTGTGGGCTGAAATTACAGCGTGCCAGCGTGGCAACGGGAAAACGCCCTAAATTTCAATAAAAGTGTGATTTTACGGCGTTCTTTACAAACATGCCGTAATTTTCTTCAAAAATTTACAAGATTTACTGCACGCATTTAATACACGTCGTAAATGACACTCATTCACTGCACGCATTTGATGCACGCCGTAAATCTTGCGTCGTGAATAATCAATTTTCCTGTAGTGGTACATTAAGTGATTGAGTGAGCGAGCGACAAAGGAGCATCATAATTTGACAATAAAAACGTGCCGTGATCACAACTAATGAATACTGGGACAAACTTAAAGTGGCTTCGTATTATATAGGTGCTGCAAAATGCAATTTCGTAAGATACTAAATAGAAAAACAATAAAAAGGCACTGAAACATGAGCAATTGCTACACCATATATATATGAGGCAAACAGCAAACTAGGTAGCAAGCCTAACCTTAGGATTCTCGGGCATATTATAATTGATAACCATATCCACTGATGGGATATCCAATCCTCTACTTGGCAAATTAGTGCAAACAAGTACGTTATTCTGTCCAGCTTTGAACACATTTAAGGCTCCAACTCTTTCCGACTGCCAGAAGGATTATATTATATAACAAGGTTAGATGAGCTCCAGAATACCTGCAGCCAAATGAACATGCTTCAAAACCATGCCCACAAGGCCGCAAGAGTACTAGTTAACTGACTGTAATTTACCTGGCTCATTTTACCATGAAGGGGGATGGCCTTGATTCCAAGATTTTGAAGCATACAAGCCAAAAAGGGTGTTTCTGCGCATTTTTCAGCAAACACCATTGCTCTGCGTTGGCACTTCTTCTTTTTTTGGTCAGTGCGTTGCCACTTCTTAAGAAGACATACGAGATAACATCCCTATATGCACAATAATTGTCAATTTATATCCAAATATATACATTAAACAACAACAGGAACTCCATGCGAAAAAGTAAAACTGCAAATCTGATTTGCACCAAATAGTGATACATGCATCTTACTTATAGTATGACTGATATATTCAAATGTTTTACAGATGCTAGCATTTCCACTGCCTGTAGACATGTGCATACTTCACATCTACCCTTCACTCCAGGATGTCCACTCGTATTAACCAATCCAGCTTAGGAGCTAGCTCTATCTCATCGATCACCAGAGGTTAATTTACTGGTCTTTGATGTTTCTTCTCAAATACCAAGTTTTCTCAACTTTGGTCAATTGGCCAAGTTTTCAACTGGCAAATAAGGTGTTATATCTACTACTCAAAACAGATAGATATGCATTAAAAAAAAAATGATGAATGGTCTTTCAGGCACTTAATTTTCTTAAAGCTGATCTGAAGTTGGGCAAAAGAGATGCATGTTCCTGGATAAAGCAGCAACTAAAAATGTCCTCCAAACTGCTTTTTCCAAAATATGTACAACATTTGAATGTGTAGAGGTAAAATGCTAAATTGAAGAACAACGAGACAGGAAGAAACCTTGTACTGCACTGGTGTACTCATCATTTGCTGCTGTAGGGTTTCAACAGTAGAATACTTAGATGCTACTTCAATCTGACATAAAGATGACAATGTTACTACAAAATAAACATCCAAACAAAAAAGCTTCTTGTGAATCAGGAAACTATTTCATCATACCTTCACAGGGTTCCTTAGACCAGCCCTTGCCACCTTCTTGACCTGCAACATTACAAGCATATATAACATTGTTTACTAACATGAACAATTTATCATAAGTTCATAACTGCCTATCGATCTCTCCTCTAGGAGCTAGCACACTGTGCATACATAGGCTACCTTTCTAGGTATTACAACAGTCCACTATATGAGAGAAAGGCAGTTATGAGAGATAGGCAGAAAGCTCAGGACTGCTTCCTCAGAATTCTTATTTTTTATTTTCATGAAATAAAAATTTCCAAAAAGTAGTTCTAGTGAATTTCTTGCAAGTTTCTGTATTTATAAAGCGTTGCAATATACAAACACTTCTAGCATCATCAGTTTTTTGGTAAAAAGAGACTTCTCTTGTTATATGAAAGTACTGAAAAGAGAAACTAAGACACATTTATATGTCCCAATCAACATCACTTTACAGGATTCAATACACAACATTCAATGGTAAACAAGGAAAATATATAGTATCAGCATTACAACCTATATTTAAATGTTTATATATACCTTGTTGGTCATAGTAGCGGAAAATAAATATGTTCTCCGTTCACCACCATGAGGAATGACCTTTAGAATTTCATTTGTTGTTTTCTCAAACTCCTCACCAAGCAACCTGTCTGCCTCATCTAAAACCTGCTCCATTTAATGTTACTATTCTCATTGGATAGGATAAAAGAAGCTAGACGAAAGATTCCACTAATGCTAGATGAAAACAATTGAATCTCTTATTAAATCTTTTTTTTTTTTAATAATATCCTCTAATTTTTCTTTCAAATTTAGTCTTGGTCCATTTCTTGATATGTTACATTCTTGTTTTAATAGTCTTCCTTCTGTGTTACGATTGCATCGATCTAGTGGTCTAAATTTTATATGTTCATGCCATCTGTTCCATCTGTAAGTTGAAACTACCTTACACAAAACAAAAAATGAAACCTGAATCTGACATAACATTATCAAATCCTACCAAATATTTAATTGTGCCTAGAGAGAATCCCCTTGTCTTGGTTAGATGATGAAGAAGGCGTCCAGGTGTTGCAACCTTCAAGAGAAATAATCAAAAGTTAACAATAACAAACATATACATAAGTTTTCAGTCTACGCAGATCTACACACAATCCATAGCTTTAACTATATATTATGTTGGTGATTTGATGCCAATCTATAGCGAAATGAAACTTGTGTTTCTTACAAGAAAAAATCAACACAATTAAGAACATCAATTGAAATCTTTCTATAGTCACAAGCCAAAATGATGATATCTGAAGTACAAATGAAAATAATAAATAAATAAACACACACACACACACACACACATATTCAGACACACTTGCAAAACACAAAAAATATATATACCTTCATTATTCAAATCTCCCTAAAAAATGAGCAGTACCAAGTCTAGTACATATTTTAACTGATCCGATTCAATTCTAGTTTTTCAGGTCAAGAAGGGGCTGAGAAACTGCCCTGAGCCAATATTGGAGTACCAGGAGCCATGGTGCTCAAGTAACCCATGTCATATTCCAGGAAAAGGTCAAATATGAAACCAAGTCTTCGATACTAGAAAAATAAAAATAACTTACAATAATATGCGGCTGCTTTGCAAGAACAGTAGATTGTTGCACCTCACTCTCTCCTCCAACAAGCTGAAATGATTTTGTCAAGAAGCTAAGCAGCATAGATGACGTCGTTTAACTAAAGACAACTAAACCGACAAAACTTTGATCCAAAAGCTTCCTAAGCTTTAGAACTGTGCTCAATGCCAAAAAATCAGAAAAAAATATACCTGATATAACTTGAGCTCTATGAAGCAACAATAAGAAGATGATATATATAAATTTCATTAGTTTGTGGTTTAAACCTTTATAAACCAAGTGAAAGATCATGCATACAACTAATCTAGAAACACTTGACGAATAAAAAGCATGCATCCAATTAGATTTCACATTCAGATCAACTAGGAAAATCACCAAAGAACCACCCATGGGACAAACTGAGAGTGTAGACATTCAATAAAAGAAGACTGCTTGAGAAAAGCACTAAAACATATATAATACCAAGAAACCACACACTCATTACATGATGATGCAACAATGCAAAGCTAATACAAATCCAAAGCGAGCAAAAGTCAGCAAACCATAGACACCAAATGCTCACCGCTACAGACTTGGCGCCAATTCCAGGCCCAAGAGCTTGGAACTGCTGATCAATCTGAAGTGCAAGCTCCCTGCAGCTCGGGCAAGTCAGTTTTTCATTGTTCTTTCAAAAGAAAAGAAACAAATTAACCACAGATTTTCCCCATTACATTTAATTTAACACAAGTATCCAACCTTGTCGGGGACAGAACCAGAGCAAAAAAGGGTTGGGGAGAATCGAATAGAGCTTGCAATATTGGAAGGGCAAAGGCTCCGGTTTTACCCGAACCCGTTTGGGAAAGTGCTATCAAATCTTTTCCTAATACAATTAGGAGACAAAATCAATACACATATTGCAAAATTCGAGTTCGGAAATCCGCTTAAACATAGTAAACGAAACAGAGTGTGACGTCACCTTCGAGGGCATGAGGAATCACTTCGGCTTGAATAGGGGTAGGGGATTTCCATTGCTGTTCAGCAACAGCCTTCACCAATTGATCACACAGCCCCAAACTCTTGAACGACGTCGTATTTTCTTCCTCGGCGGCCATTCTCAATAGTTTAATGTATGCCTGAATTTGCTGATCACCGTTAAAACGCCGGCGTTCCGATCGCTACCAGTAGGGTTTGGCGGTTAGGTTGTCGTCTGCTCACTCCTTGTTGACTGTTACCAACTTTTCACACGCTTTTCATCCCTTTAAAAACCAGTATAATTGGGCCTTTATATATACTGGATATATAAAAAGAATAATCAAGGTGATCTTTTGGCCGAACCGTCCATTTAGGGTTTAGGGTCTCAGGGGCTTCTTCCTATAGCACCAAGCTAAGAGTTTCCAAACTTTAGGGTCTCAGGCGCTTCTTCCTTTCGCACCAAGCTAAGAGTTTCCAAACGTTCTAATGCCCCAGGTTTTTGTCTTTCCTCCTCTTTCATGTATTGTTTGTGCTTTGTACGTTCTGCACTTCTGCTTATGATTTTGCCTTAATTAGCAATGCTTTGACTGCATTTTTCACTCTCTTCAAGACGATCATCTACAAATATAAAGTGTTCCATGTCCATCAATCGGGGATGTAGCTCAAATGGTAGAGCGCTCGCTTTGCATGCGAGAGGCACAGGGTTCGATCCCCTGCATCTCCACTTAATTTCTTTTTTCCTCTCATCTCCTTTTTTTTTTTTCTTTTTTTTTTCCTCTCCCTC
This sequence comes from Rosa rugosa, assembly GCF_958449725.1. Taxonomy (NCBI): domain Eukaryota; kingdom Viridiplantae; phylum Streptophyta; class Magnoliopsida; order Rosales; family Rosaceae; genus Rosa; species Rosa rugosa. Next base: position 67,805,116 of record NC_084820.1, read on the forward strand.
TTCTTTCTCACAATCTCACTCATTTCTTAACTTGTTTTGTCATATATAAGAATATATATTTCAAATTCTTATATTTCAATACAACGAATAAAGAGATACAATGAATCAAGAGTTAAAAGATCCTTGTCCAAGGATCTTTCACGGAGTACTAAACCACATTCTTCGTTTTGAATACTTCATAGTCTTCAAGCAATCTGGCATTTGATGTCGAATCCGCCATCATAGTCTTCACCAGCTGTTCATAGAAAACAATACAGTCAATGTCAATCGACCTGAAAATATTACTTGTGGATGGAAATTCCAAATACATATAGATACTTATGAAGTGGTTTCGAAATGAGTGACTAACCGATTTTATGAGGCTATGCATAACACTTTGTGGAACCCAACCAAGCAGAGGTGAAACAATGAAGCTTAAGATTACGTCAATCTGGGTTCGAAGCCTGCTTTGTGTTCCTTGCTTTCTATCAGGATATACGGTTCCTTTAGCAGATATGCTAAAGTCACGTGGCCGGTACTCATAGGGGAAGCCCTCAAGTTCCCACCTTGTCTATGAAAAAAGAAAACATGCGACTGATCAACTAAGTACATCAAATCATTTATAACACTCACCAAAAAAAAAAAATCATTTATAACATGAAGAGGGAATAAGTTAACTTTTTGGTCTAATATATATGTACTTGCATAATGTATGTGCATGCTTACAGCTTCAAGCTCAAGGACCATGGGGATGTGATGAGGAACATGAGGAGGGTAGTCTTTCCCTTTGGACTTGTATCTTAAATTGATGTATAATACAAGGCAGACAGACATGAACAAGAATTGCATGGTTGGCATTTGAATCCTCCACTCTTTCTGCATACTTAACTTAATAAGCAGTTAAACACTACAGTTTCTCGATTGTAACACTGTCAAACTAAAAGTTCGAATGATGAAAGGAAGAACTTGAAATGTAACCATCAAATTCTAAAATGAGATTAGATATAGCAGTACACACCTTGTTAAGTTTTCTTGCCTCTATGCCTGGAAATAGGGCTTTAATAACCCTTTGTTCATCATCCAAATATTGATCAAATGAAGCCTGGAAACCAAAGTAGCATCACTCACCATTTATATTTAAGAAACATATAGAAATAAAAAACAAAAAAAAAAACATATAGAAATAAATATTGTTACCTTGGAGGACTCACAGAGTAGGGCAACAGTAGTGATTCTGTGGTGCAAGGTTAAAGGTTTCATCTGGTCATCCTTTTTCGGCAAGTTGAAACTGTTGAATAGCGCCTTTGCATAATGGCAATGCCTGTCCTGCTGCTTCTTTTTCAGCTTCACCTTCAGCTTTTCTGGGCGAGAAGGCATACCTCTATCAAGAATTCTGCAGACAGCAATTGCCTCAACCATTTATTTTATTTTATTATTACAATGAATTGTGGATTTCTTCTGCCTTAACTAATGTTTAAATTAATCACAGTTTTGCAAACCATTTTCGTATACCAACATATCTCTAACCATATGCAACACTCTAAATGAGCATCCTCACTACTAGAAATCTGTTCATAGACATCGCATGTTTTAAATCGGTCAGACTTGCACACGATGTAAAAACGTAATCTAACATCGTTTTACGAAAATACCGATTTAAATGTATATCATTAACATCGGGTCTTAAAATGACCGGTGTTAAAAGTTTTGTTTGAAAATTTGCGGGAACCTATTTTTGCAAAACGCGCTAAGTGTTTTAAGTGAATTGAAGAAGCGGGTACTAAATCTAAAAACTTTTACACTTAGAAAAAAATTTGCGCCCGACCCCAAAACTGAAACAGAAAACCCTAGCGAGACTCCTTCATTCTAAACTCACCCCAAACTGGATCTCCTCCCAAACTCAACCTCCATTCTGGACCCTAAGCTTACTCGAACTCGATCGCCGCCATTCTAGAGCTCCTCATTGCTTCCTTCTTCTACGTCCTCGGCTTCTTCGGCATCGACTCCGTCCAGTCCGTCATCTTACGCGCCTCCCACTACGACGGTGACGACGTCCTCATCAACTCCCGCTGCTGCCCTCCCCCTGCCAAACCCAAATTCGATTTCTTCTGCTTGAGGGATTCGAGTTGATTTTGCTTCCTCCAAAACCCTTTTCAACTCTTCACAGTTCGCCCTCCAAAGCGTTTTGTCCGAGCTCGTTGAAGGACAAGGTTTATAGGATCTTCTGCAGGGAAAAGCGTAAGCTCGCCGGTAGAAAGGGTAAGCTTCGTGATACTTCGCTTTTCTTTTAAGCTCTATCGTGAACTGGATTTTTCGATTTCCGATTTCAGATTTGTTTGGAATCATTCGGTTGTAGAGAAACTGTATTAGAACTATGTCTCCACTGGTCAGTCGCCGCTCTCTCACTCATCAAAACCCTAACTTTTTCTGCTTGAAATTTTCTAAATTCGTCGCCATTGTTGTTTGATTTATAATTCTGCATACTTGTTTGTGCTGTTTATAGGTGTCTATGTTGAGAATCAGTGCTCGGATAAAATCACTCAGCTCACGGATAATGTCTACGTTTGTCGCTCTGGATCGGTACGATTCTCATCTTCGTTACTGCCTAGACCTATCTTAATTTGTTGTCTTTGATCGAATTTTTGAGCATGTGGAGTTTTCGCAATTTGCAGGCTGCAGATTCTCAGGTTGTTTCCGACTATGTGAGGCACTTTCTTCATCAGCACACGTGAGTCTTTTTCAGCCTCTGTGCCTTTTATTTCACTGATTCGTATCGATTTGTATTGCGGTTTCGGGTTAATGGTTTACTGGATTTAATTGTGTATTTGTGTTTGTACAGCGTTCAGCTATGGCAGCCTGCTACTGTCAAAGTTGTTGCTAATCTCATCAAGCTACTGTCATATGGCAACAAGGTTAGGTTTGGTGAATTTCTCGCTTATTGATACTATTGTGTGAGCTTATTTGTAGTTCAATTAGTTGTTTGGGGTTTAAACTGTTGTTTTTTGGGCTTGGCAGAATATGTTGCAAACTGGGTTGATTGTTGGAGGCTGGGACAAGTATGAAGGGGGAAAGATTTATGGAGTTCCGCTTGGCGGCACAGTCATAAAGGTGCCATTTGCCATTGGAGGTATGCACGCTAAAGCTTTTTTATGACCCAGTTCTACAATTTCCTTTTCAATATAGGGAGTAGACATTGTGTGAGTGAATTTGTCTTTGTTTGCTTTGGGTGTGTAAAATCTAGTACTTGTGCAAAACAGTACAGCATATTGTTAATTGGTTGGAATTAGATGCTTAGTGAGTTATGGTCTCAAGTTAGAATACTTGTGAACTTTATGGATTATCATAATCTTGGATTTGGCTAGTATACGTCTGGATTACATGCCAGGAATTCATCTTGTGGTTAATGATATTGGCTTGTATCTACTGCATTGAAGGCTCAGATCAGGATGTCATAGCCTTGTTCTCTTTATATCGTGAGAACTGATTTCAATAGCATGCTTTGGTTCTAACTGGATATGATTTCCACTTTATGAAGGAGGTTCAATTAATGCGATACTTTTGCCTGTGGTTTGACCTGACATATTTTTCTGTGTTATAGGTTCTGGCTCCAGTTACTTGTATGGATTCTTTGATCAAGCATGGAGAGAAGGAATGACCAAGGACGAAGCGGAGGTATGAGTCTCTTGATGTTTGAAGTTTATTTGTTCAGTAATTAGCTCGAAACAAATTGGTCATGAAAAGTACTTGAGTTTCATGGGACTTGACCTGGTTTTATTTTAATCCCCTAAATGACTTGAAAAAATTAAAGGAGATTCTAAACTTTTTCATTTTTATGGATCTGATACACTACATTTAGGTAGTGATGATATCTTTCAAGCTTCTGCTGTGATAGCTAATGTTCAGTAGTTAATTAAGCTAATGGAAAAAAAGGATTGCTTTATGTGCATGATTAAAGACTTGAGCTAATCTCTAGCTTTATACTTCCTTTCCATGGGAAACTTAATTCCTTAATCTCAATGTGGTCCTATCACTGTTTCTCTGGCTGTAGTTCTTCTTTGCACTTGCGTGGGAATTGAGATACAATTGTGTGTGATTTCATTTGTTGGTTAGTTGGTTTGCAGGTTGCTTAGTTAACTGATGATGTATTTACTTTTGGCGTTATCATCAAATTATATTAGTACTCCAAAATGGTATAACATAAATCTGATTTTGAACAGGTTATTTAGCTTACATAATTGTTTGTTATATCAACTTTTTTACTTGAAAACAAGATATTAGTAAGTTTAGGAAAGACCTCCAAAAGTTACAGTTCGCAGTTCTGTTGTAGATTTGACAAGTCTGCAATTCTCTAGTTGCACTTTTCAAGTTACAGTTCGCAGTTCTGTTCTCAAGTTCTTTTGCCTCTTCGAATGAATGATATTCTTACTTCTCTAAACAAGGCATCTGATACCTAATATTTGTTCTGGCAAAAGAGGTTCCATTTTATGCTGCCGCTGATGAGAGGATTATTGAAATGCAGGGAGAAACCTTAAAGGTGCTCAAAGCTCTAGAAGCAGTCGTGTCTCACCTGAGGAAGTTTTTGGTTGATCATAGTGTTCTTCCTCTTTTTGAGAAAACTGTAAGCTTAAATTCTGCTGATGTTTTCTGTGATTTAATTTCTTCGCATTGTTGTTTATTGACTATGGGTGCATCTTCAGTACACTGCTCCAGTTTCTCAAGAACGCCAACCAGATCCCTGGGCTGACAAGTCGTTGCTTCATACTGCAACTCAGCCGTGAGTCGCAATTGGAATCACAACTCCCATCCTCTGGACTTTCCATTTATGGACAAGAGGCTTCTCTTTCTTCAATACGTTCTTCAGGACTTGGCCGTCCTGGTGCTCCTATTGTTACTCAGGTTCGTCTTTCTTACTGTTTCATCCTTTTAGCTTATACTTCTTACGTTGCAGTAACAAAGCTCATTTATGTCTTGACTTGCACTATAACACACAACCACAATCGACTTTATTCTCTTAGCTTTGGCTTTTCTAGTCCTAAACCTGATTTACATGGTATCATTAGTAATATTTGTGTCATGTTTTAAGCTCTAAATCTGAGGTCATGCACTCACTATGAAGTTGTATGTTTTACAAAAGGACTCGGTGTATTTGAGAACAAATGTCTTGATGTCGGTATTTCTTTTTGTTGAGTTTAGTAATACCAAAAATCACTGTCATTACGTTTATGTTGCACTGTGAAACTGACTTTGTCATTCTCTTGCAGGGCCTTGGATTACAAGTTGTGAAATATTTGGCTGCCAAATATGAAGAGCTAGGGTGTGAAGTGAAATGGATGGGCAAGCCTGATAAGGTGATCTAGTCACATTGGTCTGGTTACCGGTGTTAACTTCACTTCATGTGAACCTTTAGCTTAATACATATTTCTCTTGCACTTGACTGCCAAGATCAATTTTGAGCAAGGCTAGTTTTTGCTTTGAAGCAAAGTTTGGTGTTGAAATTTTGTAGATTGTTGCTCATATGTTTCTAGGCTAGCCTTTGTAGGTTTTGGGGTTTTCTTTTGTGACATATGTTCAATCATGAATTTGGAAAGAAAATTAATGGAAAGCCCCAATTTTTGGATGATTATGAAATGCATTTCTTTTCCTAGCAGCAGCTAGATGCAAACTTAGCTCATCACGCTTGTCAAAATGAAGTGAAGTATATATATAAAAGCATAACAAAACAGTAATGCCAAGGAAAACGAAGTCACTTGAGAGTTTAGAAATCAGTATCAAAATGAAAATCGATGTCTTATGATTATCAATGTATCGAGTTGTGTCCGCAGAACCGATGTACTCAAAACCACTGCACATCGATTTTGCAAAACAAAAGCGATGTCTACAATGAAACAACACATCGGTTCTAGAAAAAGCAAGCGATGTACATAAAACCATTGAACATCGTTTTGCTTAAATGAAAACGATGTACTGTGTTAAATGAAACATCAGTCCTTAAAAAAAAACCGATGACGCCTAAAGATACAGACATCATTCCTAAGAAAATAATGTGCCAAACTACATGTAAAAATGCCCACGAACAAACAATACTCATGGCAACTGATGTCTACAAGTGTACTAGACATCGCTTCTGGAATAGAAATCGATGCAAATGTTCACGTAGGTATTGTTCGACATATACTTTATTAAGCATAAAATGTGAAAATATGAAGAATTAGACATACCTAACATACAAAAATATGATGATTATAACGATTATACATCGATTTGTTTTTTAGAATCGATGTTGGTTGTTGTCTGGGACATCGGTTGAAAACGCGCTTATACTGATGTCTATACTTTTCTCTACACCCACTAAGACATCGGTCGAAAATTAGTTTAACATCGGTCCAGAACCGATGTCTATGAACAAAATTCTAGTAGTGCCTCAAATGCAAGGGCAACCTAACCATATGCAGTTGCTTTCTCAAATTGAGCATTTTGAACTTTATCCATATGCAAGTCCATGTGTGCTCACCAAATGCTACTACTCGATCTATCTTCTCAAATAGTAGAACTCCAAGAATCCCACATGCATTTCTGATAAGGTGGTTCACACAACCAATATTTACTGCAGTAAATATTGGTTGTTGTCCCCCTCTAGCTGAACCAATGTTTGGTTTAGGAAAAATTTCAGTTTACTACCCTGTGGTTTGCACTCAATATCATGTCAGTCCCTCCCCTTTCAATTTGATCAGCAACACCCCTGTGCTTTCAATTTCGATCAGCCGTGTCCAAATTTTACTGTGCCGTCCAATTTGAATTTTTATTTTGACGGAGGGGCCCATTTAAAGGGCTAAATTTGTCATTTCACACAATTTTTCCAGAAAAAAAAAAAAAAAAACTAATCGAAGGACCAATACCCAATCCCAACCCATCTCTGATTCCACTCTCTCCGACCTCCAAATCCTCTTTAAGACCAATGACCCTGACCCCATGGACTGCTTCTCAGACGAGCTCGCTGCCAACTCCCTCTCCTTCTCCAATCTAGTCCGCCCGATCGCCGCCGCCATGGATTCCGGCCCGGCACATTTGACCCTCTCCGCCCCATCGCATCAACAGGGCCGTCCCGTGACAAAGTGAGGACTGAGGCAAAATTTAGAGAGACCTTCCTCATAATTTTGTCAATTGAAAAAAAAAATGTCAGCAAAGCAAAACTCAAACTAAAACACAGTAGATTATATAAACAAAATAAAAAGTAACAATGCCGATAAAGAACATTAGAACCTGATTTTCTAACCACAAAATTTTGGACTTCAGGCCTTGACGGTTTGTTAAAATTGTATCAACTATCTGAATTATGATTACGAAATTAGAACAGAGGGTGAAATTCAGAATTGAGTAAGAGGAAGAGAAAGATTGCTTCTATGCGTTTATGAGAGTCTGTCAATGGCTTAAATAGACATAAAAGGAAAAAATGTTACCGTTTGTCTTTGAAAGAATCAGAGGGCACTACTAGAATTTTGGTCTTAGACATCACGACAATTACATCGCTGAGGAATTCACGCGATGTAAAATAATGTCATTAACATCGATTCCTCAAATACCGATTTCTATGCATATTACTGACATCGATATTTACTGTTGACTGATGTCTAAACTTTGATTTAAATTTTCGCGGAAAGGCTGAGCGGCTAAGTTAAATTTTTTTTTAAGAAAAGCGGGGATGAAAAGTTGTTTCCCACACTTGATATATTTGGACTAAAATTGACTTAAGACTGCCCTAACTATTCGACAGCCTCCTTTTCCTCCTCTTCGTTCTGCGCCTCAAACCAAAACTCTCATCCTCTTGGTTCTTCGAATCCAACCAGAACTTGACGCCTTGTTCTCCTTCTTTTTCGCGTCACACCAGCTCCTCTGCTCTAAGACAGTGAACATGATCGGAGATCGAGACTGTCGTTTAGGAGAAACTTTGAGCTTCTGAGTCATAGGTAATTCACGAATCTGTTCAGTACATGTCTTTGAAGGATTTGTGAGTTCTGAAATCACCGATCTGAGCTTTTTTTTCTTAATTTGCTTCCAAGGATTTGTGTTTCATCTACCGAGGATTTGTTTGTTTCTTGATTTTTTTTTAGGCTCTTGCATGTCGGCGGATCTAAGCCCAGATTAGCCTCTCCTCACTCTCCTCGCACACATCTCTTCCTCGCTCAAATCACACCAGATTTGGTGTTCGTAGTACAACTTCGGGTTGGGCTCGGAGAACTGTGTAATTTCCCGTTCTATGCTCAGCTTCGGAGCCCGATCAGAATGCCGAATCCGAACCGAAAACGTCGTCATCTCCGCCATCGTCTTCGTTTGATTGGGTTTCTTGAAACGACCTTCTTGACCTTTCAGGATAAAGGTTTGGTCTTTATGATTACGCCATCGTTTTAGCTACTTCCCAACTTCATAACTATCTTAATTCAAACACACAAAACAAGGAAAAAGAAAAATTTCCATTATTTTTCGAGAAAAGTTTTGGTTTTTATGATTGTGATTTTCCTTTTGGTTTTTGTCAGTGTTCCACTTCCATTGTTTTGAATGCTTGCACATGGATTAGTTGCCACACAGTGTACAATATATTGTTGACTGCAAAGAGTTTACCTTATGGATTTGGGAATTCTGATGCTAGCGTGGTTTTACTTGGGACTACAACCTCCATGGCAGCTGCTAGTGCTTGTTTCTTATACATTCTTAGCACACAGTTTTCAGGAACTTCGTGCTTCGTATTGTTTGTGATCGGCTTTCCTTTCCTTCAGCTTATTTCATCACTTTAAAGGTTAGCTATGAATGCTATTTGATTTCTTTTCTTTGGTTTGATGTTGTTGTTGAGAATGACCTGATTTTCTTTCCTATTATTGAATTGAATTGAAATTTTGCTATCATTGTTTTGACTCTCACCATCACCTTGCAGGAGTCAATCATTAAGGACATAACCGAAAACCCTTAATATGATGCTGGCAAGCTGCTATTAAGTCCTCAATGTACCAATTACACTGTAAGCCTTTAACTGTTGGCATCTTCTCTGTGATAATTTAGAAGATTTTCCTCTTTCTGTCTCTGCACTCTCAGAAATGCATATATTGGTTTTTACGTTTGACTCTAACTCTCAAGATTTCCTTTTCCTTGCACAGGTTGGTGAGTTTATGCAGCTTCTATGAGTCAAATCAATACCTAAAAAGGAGTTGTTGGGTGTACCAATTGTAAGTCATCCAAAATCTTTCAATTAAAAACATAAGGTTCTGATTCTTTGCCATTGCCATTTGTATGTCAAATGCTGGATCAATTTCTTTAACGAAGATCAGGTCATAATTTTTGTTTACATACCTGTTATGTCTTGCTTTTGGACTAGGTTGGTCAGTTTTCTTTTCCTTTTGTGTACTTTTATCGGTCCAGCCTGAATATGTAGTGAAATTAGCTGTGCTTTCTCTAAAAGTATTACTCACTCCCCTGTTTCGTCACATCCTTAATATTAAGGCATTTACTTTTCAAATATTCGTAGGTTTCTCCAGTATTGATCTGTACATGTACCCTAGTTATTTCTCAATTGCTATCCAAGATATATGGAGCATTTTCAAATGTCGATACTGGCATCCAGTGAGACCTTTATGTTGCAAATGGCTCTGAACAGCTAGCAGGCATCATCAACCTCAATATGCTACTCTGGTATGTTCTCTGGTTTTCCATTTCATCAAACCTTATATGTTATCCATGTCTGAAATTGATATATCACTTCTGGCATGTTAATATGGCTTTTTTCATCTTATTTGCAAACTGGTTTATCTTTTGTATATTATTGCTTCTTGATACCCTACATGTAAACAATTGTTTGTAATTTATAATAGTTTGAATACTATGACAGTGAGCAGTGGCTGACATGAGCGATTGCTTTTGAGCATTTACAGAGGCATTATTATTCTTAGTTTAGACCTTCAGCTATGCTGCTATAACTAATGCTTAATAACTCTAGCCAGGAGTCAAATATTCTCTTTGACATAGCTTGACTGGTTAATGGGGCTTGAGGTCCAAATAGATGGTGTTCCCCTTTAAATTTGGTAGAAAGCAGAAACAACTACATGCACTCAATTCGCTTAGATTTTTATCCTATAGCTCACTTGCTTGGATTTCCAGTTGTTTACTCTTAAAATTGTGGAATTTGATAGTTCGTTGTGACAAGTGACAAGTGAGTGTGATTATGGCTTTTAATTTTTTTTTTTTTTGAAATATTTGTGAAGGTGGGAAGGTGAATGAGGTACCTGTAATAAGAATTTACGGCTCTACTCCGGCCGGTCAGAAAGCTTGTCTGCACATTCACAGAAAGGTATACCATACCTAATTTTTTTGGCGCTAATTTTTTGTTGTTTATTTTGCAGGCATTACCATACCTATTTGTGCCGTGCAAAGATATACCGATTCAACCACATCAGAAAGGTATATAGCATGTTTAGAACTAGGGTGATATTGAAAAATGGATTGAGTAGACTCCTAGTAAGAAGGGGTTAAGGCCTTACTAGGTTGATAATGCAAGTTTTGTATTTATGATTAGGCTTAGTGTCCTTTTGCAAATTTCTGTAATGGAGTTGTTGAGTTATTTTGTGTACCTAGGATGTGCCCCGTCGGCATTCTGATAATTCCTCTATATTGAAGTTGAAGCTCTTTTATTTGATTTTTGCTGTGATTATGATTTAGGTACCTTTGTTTTGGAAAACAGATGTGATGCTGGAATGCTTCCTCTTTTTTTTCCCCTAAATGTGCAGGTGATTCGTACACATATGATATATCTCTTGCATTAGAGAAAGCTTTGAAGGTATGGGTCATTGCTGTGGAGAGGGTGCTCTCTGCAATAATGTTGTATATGTGTTTGTGGTGTACGTTCTGCTTGACATAGCTGGGATAGGAATGTTAACCAACAGATTGTGTTATGGATGCTAGGATAGGAATGTCTTGTAAGCTCAATGTCTTTTTGTCTTTCCCTTTCCCTTTCCTTTCTTTCCTTCTGTTTTTCTTGTTATAGCTAATTGTTCATTTCATTTTATTTGCAGGTGAAAACAGAAGAACAAATGGGATATAAGTATGGCGAGGCTTGCTTTCATTTATGTTTCTATTATTATGTACCATTTACACTTGAATTTTTGTTTTATTTCAACATATTATGCATAGAAATACTTGGGATGTTGTTATGTACTTTGAGCATCAATATTAATCAAAATTTATTTACTTACGATGTGTATTCTCATTAGATTTCCTAGCAATAGTTACAAATCAGATTATAACTATAAAAATGAAGTCATATAAGAACTAATACATCAGTTCTAAAAAAAAAAATTGATGTCCCATTAGCCAGTGGATAACAAAATATTAAGTAAGAAACGATGTAAAACAACGCAATGGACATTGAGTTATTAAGTAAGAAACGATGTAAAACAACGCAATGGACATTGAGTTATTAAGTAAGAAACGATGTAAAACAACACAATGGATATCGACATTGTATAAGAAACGATGTAAAACAAATCAATGGACATCGATTTATTAAATGAAAAACGATGTCTAGTATAAGTATGAACATCGGTGCCAACCTCAAAAACTGATGTTTAATAGAAAAATAGACATCACTTCATAAAAGGAAACGATGTTTAATAGAATAATGAACATCGGTCGTGTAATACAAAAGAATGTAGATTCAATCTTAAATAGTGTGATATATGGCAAGTACCCATAAAGCTTATAAATAGCAGGCAAACTTCAAAAACACCGATGTGTAAGAGAATATAACACATCGTTTCTAGAATGAGTAACGATGTTAAAATGAATATTAGTGCTGTTGGACCAATATTTCGTTAAGCATTAAATGCATAAATATGAAGGTTTAACAATATCTAAAAACACCAATTTGTGATTATAATAGCAGTTTAACATCGATTCTGGAACATAATCCGATGTTATTATTATATGGGACATCGGTTTTTAACCGATGTCTATTTTTTTGCGATCTTTTACATCACCCACTAACACATGGGTACAAATTTTTTTTTACATCGGTTTCTGGCCGATGTATATGTGGAAAATTCTAGTAGTGGGGAAATCAAAAATTCATGTTTCAGCCGCCAATGTTTCATTTTTGCCCAAATTAGTGAAAGTGAGAGCAAAACTTTTGGTTATCTTCTTTTCTAATCCCAAAGTGATGGAGAAAGAGGAAAGCTTGGGGTGTTTAACTTACAAATACAAAAGAAAAAGAAGAAATTTTGAGGCCTCATGGAGTCATGGGTTTGATTTCATTGGCCTCAACGTCGTCTTCTACAAACTGCATGTAGTTTTGCGTCTTTTTTCTTTTACAATCTTTTTTTTTTAAACATAGAAGCAAGTCAAAGAAGCAGTTTACTGAAAATGAATGGCTTTTAACAGTTGAACAATGCTGTTATGTTTTTTTTTTACCAACCCAGTCTCTGAAACTATGTTACATTAAAGCTAATAGAACTCCTTATAACTAATAAATTTAGAAGGGCACCAATTAAGATATAACCTATGAAATTTTAATTTTAGAAGGCGAATATAAAAAGTAGAACATATATATATATATATATATATATATATATATATATATATATATATATATATATACAGATCTTATCCAGAGCGGAGCTCCGCTTTGAAAATTAAAGTGTGAAGTTCGAGTTTTTGGTCACTTTTCAGTCGCACATCCACATCTTGACCGTTCAATTTTTAGGTCCTAGTGTATAGATCGTCTCTGCAAATTTTCAGCCAAAATGATGATCGTTAAGACATTGATAACTGCTTTAAAGCTAGTACGGTTCAGGTTGACAGATTCAGTCCGTCCATTGGTTTAAGCGCGTTAGATAACTTAACGATCATTAATTTGACTGAAAATTTGTAGAGATGATCTATACACTAGTACCTAAAAACTGAACGGTCGAGATGTGGATATGCGACCGAAAAGTGACCCAAAACTCGAACTTCACACGTTAATTTCAAAGCGGAGCTCCGCTCTGGATAGGATCTGTATATATATATATATATATATATATATATATATATATATATATTTTTTGAGATGGAAGCCTTCCCCAAACTGAGGCCCAAGGCCACTTCCTTGGTTGCCTTGGTCAAGGGACGGCTCTGCGCATCAGTCGCCCTCATTCTCCACTCTTGTCCTCTTCTCCTTCATCACAATCTCTTCATCCTCCTCCTCATCATCTACAATGGCCACCATACCTGATTGCTTCACGACGAACATCTCGAGCTCAGAGTCTCTTCGTCAGGCTGCACTGTTGCTGAGCCCGACCTGCCTGCTCCTCCACCTGCACACCGAGCACCATCGCGAGCCCGAACTGCAGCTCGGACCTCTAACCCAGACCTGTCCTGGTCGTTTAATCTTGCCACTTTGCATTTTCCGGAAGGCTGCGACGACGAGGAAGATCGCTGTGATATAGCCGGAGGAGCCATGACTGATCCAAATTGAGGTCAGGTCCGGCTATGGTACTGTATACTCGTTTGGAGATCTAAAACTAAGAACAAGATTTTGGTCACTGAGACTTGTTTTGTGCTCGACGGCAGCAAGAAGAAGCTCTATGATTTGGCAAATTGGGTTTCTGGTAAATTGGGTAATTGCCAAATGAATTGGCGTTGCTTTTGCTGGAGTCTGCACTGCTGCTTCCCATGAAGCATCTGATGTTTTGGGGGACAGAAGATTCATGCTCTTGCGATCAAAGCAGTGAGCTTTTTCGATGTGTTTGTTGGGAGTTCTTTACTTGATATTACTGCAAAATGGGTCTTGTGGGGGATGCACGTAAGGTGTTTGATAGAATGCCTGAGAGGAATTCAGTTTCGTGGGCTACTGTGATTTCTGGGTATGCAATGTAACGCCTAGCTGGAGATGCGTTGGAGCTTCTCGGGTTGATGCGTAGAGGTGAGGAGAGTGAGGGAGAGAATGAGTTTATTTTGAGTAGTGTTGTGAGTGCCTTGGTTGTTCCTGAGTTTGTTGATACGGGGAAGCAAGACTTGAGGCGAGGTAAGAGGAGAACGACCTTGGAGAGCTCCGGCAAGGCCAAGGTGTTGATCTGAGGGTCGAGGGAGAGGAGGTGGGTGGAGATATATGGAGGAATGGGGTTTTCGATTAGTTTTTTTCTTTTTCTTTTTTTGTTTTGGAAAAATTGTGTGAAATGACAAATTTAGCCCTTTAAATGGGCCCCTCCTTCAAAGTAAACGTTCAAATTGGACGGCACAGTAAAATTTAGACACGGCTGATCGAAATTGAAAGCACATGAGTGTTGCTGATCAAATTGAAAGGGGAGGGACTGACATGATGTTGAGTGCAAACCACAGGGTAGTAAACTGAAATTTTTCCTTTGGTTTATGAGTAAGTTTAAATTTGGTAAGTTGATTAGGTAGAACGAACTTACCAAACCAATGTTTGGTTTATGAGTAAATACTGCCGTCTGCAAATAATTTCTTTGGATTTTATTCTGTAAGAATAGATACATTACAAATTCTTTCACCAAATAAGAAATGGGCCATTTTCTATATAACTCGTTAGGTTGAAAAAAGTATGGGGTTTTGCTTAATTGCTTGCAACAACAACAACTCTTTGCGGCATAGTCATGGTCCTCGATCCCCTGAATCTCCACATCAATGTTTATCATGGTACTTTGGCTATGTTCCTTCTTAATTAATTAGGAAATTGTTAACTTATCCTAAACGTCGAGAGATATATTGTTAACAAGACATATTCACCCTGTCAAATGCTTAACTAAACAACATTCTTGAGTTTCTCCGTCTTGAATTCATCATAGTCTTCTACCAATCTGGAATTTGATGTCGAATCCGCCATCGCTTTCTTAACCAGCTGACCATAGAAAAACAATAGAAAGTCGATGTCAATCGGCTTGAAATGATTACTTGGCCTTTCTACATCAAATCATCAAGTACATATGCAGTTTTCGGGAAATGGAATCACTAACCGCTTCTGCAAGGCTCTGCACGACAGTATGAGGAATCCAACCAAGCAGATGTGATACAATAAAGCTCATATTTATGTCAACCTGACCTCTAAGCCTGCTTTTTGTTCCTTCCTTTCTATCAGGATATATGGTTCCTTTGAGGGAGAGGCTCAAGTCAAGCGGCTGGTACTCCTCAGGGATCCCCCCAAGTTCCCATCTTGTCTAGGAAAAAAATAGGACATTAAGGAAAACATGTGACTGATATACTGAGTACATCAAATCGTCTACAAAATATATTTGACAATTTGCTTACAATTTCAAGCTCAATGATTTTGGGAATGTGATGAGGAACATGAGGAGGATAGTCTTTCCCCATGGATTTGTATCTTAACTTAATGTACATTGCAAAGTAGATAGACAGGAACAAGACTTGCATGGTTGGCATTTGAATCCTCCACTCTTTCTGCATACATCAATTTGATTAGTACGACTGTTTTTCAATCGTAATACTGTCAAAAACAGATCGAGTATAAGCATACGATAACTGAAAGGACTTGAAATGTAACCATGAAACTCTAGGATGGGATAAATAGACCATTAAGCACCTTGCTAAGTTGCTGGTCCTCAATGTCTGGAAAAAGTGCTTTAATAACCCTTTGTTCATCCTCCAAATATTGATCAAATGAAACCTGCAAGCTAAAGTAGCATCACCATTTAGTGCTTTAATAAAAGATAGATAAATGTGAATATTATTACCTCAGGGGACTCATAAAGAGGTGCATCAATAGTGGAACTGAGGTTCACGGTTAAAGGCTTCTTATGATCCGAGTTCAATACCGCTTTTGCATAGTGGCGCCGTCTGCCCTTCTTCAGCTTCACCTTCAATTTTTCTGGGCGAAAAGGCATACCAGTACCAAGAATAAGCAAGGGTTGGCATAAAGCAATTACCTCAACCATTTTCCTTTTGCAGAGTTCTTCTACCTTGACTAGTGTTTATAACTTTATATCACAGTTTTTTTGCAGTGTTACAGCTAAGAAATAAAAAAAAAACCCAATACCAGTCTAGTAGTGAGTAGTGACCAAGACGCAAGTACAAGTTGAAATTAAGGTCTCCTACATATCTTTAACCATATGGAACCTGTGTACTCAAAATGAGCATTCTAAACGCAAGTAGTACTAACCATATCCAACTGCTTGCTCTGAATGAGCGTGTTGAACTCTAAACATGTTTCCTCACCAAAAGCTACTATTTCCTAGCTGAAAGGATAGTGGTGAGTGGTAAAGACTGGAACAAAGCCATGTTCTTCTTTTTTGTTACGTTTGCAACGATCGAACCTGTGACCTAGACTAAAATTACTTGGTTTCCCACCCTCTCACCACTTGGACCAACTCCAAGGGCTCAAAGTTCCTTTCTCTGTTTTTTTCTTTTGGTCAAATGTTCCTTTCTCTGTTACTAAACGAAATATGTGCCAAAATTGAATGCAATCTGCATATAATATCTGAATCAAATGGATTGTTTAAGAACTGATTGTCGGGTTTTTTTTTTTTTTTTTTTTTTTTTTTTTTTTTTAAAAAAACCCCACCCCATTCCCATCCTTGATGGGGCTCGAACTCCTGACCTCTTATATATGAGACCAAAGTCTTACCACCCCACCAAACACACACACCCATTGTTGGGGTTCTTCCCCATGTAGTTTATATCTAAACGTCTATGCAGAATATGGTATTCTTAGGGCCATTCTCTGAGCAAGCCAAGGCCTTTGGGGGTCTGGGTCGATGTAACCATGCTTGAGGAACTGGTCTGCTTCCTCATCTACCAGTTCTCTAGCCCATGTCACTCGTCTTGATGGGCAACTACCCGGTCCAAAACACCTGCAATTTTGATTCAATAATGCAAGCTTTATCAAATTCAACATCTAGTCACTCGTGTAGAAAGAAATGTTTCTACAAAAACAATAACCGGTGCTTCAAGATATTTTTCTACATCAAAGATCAGATAAAGAAAGTATAAACTTGAGGGCATCTTATTATCTTCCACCAAAAAGGAAAGAACAAACATTTCACTTATGAATGTACCGAAAAAGAATGAACTCAAATATTTAGACCAAACTTATAATTCTAAGCTTTGTTTCGTGTTATGTATTGGTACTATCCAAAGTAGCATATACATTTCACTTTATATATTTCTAAACTTAACAAGGACCCCTTCCTTGTTAGGTTTTCTTGCCTCTGCCAGGAAAAATGGCTTTAATATTGACGCAGTCGGAAGTAATGGGATTTACAAGCGATAAACCCTAAAACACATAGTTCTGGAATCCACCAAAGAAATAGAGAAAAATCTCTTAAATTTGATATGATAAACTGATTTGTATGATGGCCTCCAAGACCTCAAATTATAATCTAATAAGAAATCCTAAAGAATCCAAATTTAAAAGGAAACTAAAAACCTAAAATAAAAGAATTTTAAAACAAATGTAAAGCTAGCCTAAAAATATTAAATCCCGAATCGGATAATTAAGACGATATATTTTGGCCTAAATCTAATAGGGCTCACTAAAGTGAGTCTTGAAGATCTCGTCGTTCCCATTCTGGAAATGTATCTTGCGTCTCAAACAGACATTCTGGCCAAAAGTTGACCAAATCTGATTCACAATCAAAACCTGAAAGTTTGTGCGAGTAACCTGAAAGGTCCAAAACCAAATCTTCTTGAATATTCCAGCGGCTAATAATCTCATTACGCTTGAGTTATCTATTTTCCAATCACTCTCCTTGATTCTACGCTGCTTCTTTGCTTTTATGGTTTTCCGACTAAACCGGGCCCATTCTCGTCCTACATCAAATATCCCTTTGTTTATCCTCTAAATATTGATCAAATGAAGCCTGGAACCAAAGTAGCATCACTCACTATTTATGTTCAAGAAACATATAGAGATAATTATATATAAATATTATTGTTAGGATTGTGATCAAATATATCTGTTGAATATTGTTGCTTTTCTGCTATTAGCACTATTAGCTTAATAAGGTCAGTTAGCAATCAGTTTCTTTGTGGCCATCAGTTCTCTTACACGTGTACCTCATCTGTTCTTTTCAGCTAGTATAAATATGTACTCATCTTTCATTTTGTAATCGACCTGATACACAATACAATTTCTCTCTCATTTCCTCTGTATTTTCTGGGCTTCTCTATTAGAGTTTTCATGGCATCAAGAGCCAGGTTCGATCGGGATCAGATTTTGTGCCTAGCTAATTGAGGTTCATGGAGCTATCGTTCTCTTCTAGTTCTTCCTGCTAGTGTTGATTTTTGCAAAATCGAAGATTTCAAACTTGAGATAAGTTCATTCTTCAGATCTGAAATTGTGAAAGTTCTGATAGTTGATATTTGTTGCTGATTTTTTTGGTTTCGAAGCTTTGATTCTAAGTTTGAAGTAGTATGCTACTGCTCTTAGTCAAAATTCATGAGATTTGTTGAAGTTTGCTTCAGATTGAAGTTTGATGAAACCCTAGTTTTCACTTATTGAAGTTTCAGTACTTGCTTTTGTGCAATTCTCGTTGACTTACTGTGAATAGAAGATTGTGGAAGATCTAGTGGTGATTTTGGAAGATATGGAAGTCTACAGATCCTAGCTTCTCATCAGAATTTGTTCAAGATCATATTAGAAATTATTGAAGATCATAGAGCTGTTTTGTTGGAATTTATTTGTTCCTAGTGTGAAGTTGCTATACATTGCATAAGCCGGAAGTTGTTAGTTTTTGGTTATGTTCATCAGTTCATCATTGGAGATCATCAGTGGTGAATTTTGAGTGTTGATCTGTGTTGCCTATCATCATGAATACCGATATTGACTTAAGAAATTGTCTACTGTCCAACTTCTACAATTTGATTCTGGTTCACTTAGATGGCTCTAACTATGTCACATGGAAGTTTTTGTTAGAGACAATGTTAAGAGGTTGTGGCCTAATGAAATATGTCGATGAATCATTTCCTTGTCCTTCACAATACATGATCACAAAAGAAGGTGTTGTCTTATCTGAAATGACAGCAGAGTACCTTGGAAACAAAATGATTATGCTGTTATGACTTTGCTTGTTGCTACTCTATCCAGTGGTGTACTCTCTTTTGTTGTTGGCAGTAACACTTCTAGAGAACTTTGGTGTTTGCTTAAAGAGATGTATGCCTCTACTTCTTGGTTTAACAAAGAGCAACTAAAGAGCAACTTTTACAAACTTCAAAAAGGGTCAGATTCTATTGACAACTACCTGGATCGAGTGAAGATTGCTTGTGATCAGTTGGCTAATGTAGGGATTCATATGACAGATGAAGACATAATTGTTTCTGTTCTACTTGGTTTGCCATCAGCCTATACTACCATGAAGACTATAATCAGGGCTAAGCATAACCCCATTTCAATGCAAGAGTTAAGGTCTCTTTTGCTCATTGCTGAAGCTGAACTTGAAGAGGTTGACAAGTCTCTTTCCTTGCCTTCCACTACTGAAATCATAGCACAAGATGATAATATTAGAGGGTCTACTCCTACATCAACTCTTATTACAAATGCCAAATCTGATGCTAATTCTATGATGCCTACAAGTAGTGTTGCCTCTTCTATTGGATATAATGTGCATTCCATGTCTAATTCTAGTCCTTCACAATCTGCTGCTAGTCCTGGACCTCAGCCTCTATACATGACAGATGCTTCATCACCTTGTACTCCCACATTTGTTGATTATTTGCAGACATCATATCTGGGATTTCCTCAACCAAGTGCAAATACATGTCTCACCCAACCTACTGATTTCTTTGCTCACAACAATGGTGGTATGCTTCAACGATTTGGTGCTCATATGCCTCAAATCAAACCAATAGTTACTTATTGCAGCTTGTAGCTCCTTCTACTTTCACTCGTCATGCCTCAAATGATTATGCTGTCATGCCCTCAGTTTCTATCAGTAATGGTGCACCTCATTCAATGCCTAACTCTGGATATGGGATGAATAATGGGACTTGTAATGAAAATTTCAATGGAGGATGCATGGCTCAAAATAGTGGTTACAATCCTGTCCCTCAGTACAACCATTCACAGCAGCAAGGGTTCTTTCTCAACAATGATTCCTACAATGGCATGCCACCTCAGCAAGGTTTTCACTCATTGTCAACCAATATTACCTACTCAGCTGCAGGGTACACTGAAGACAAGATGAATTCTCCTAACTTTTCAAACAGAGGTACAAACTACTTCAACAGAGGCTGTGACTACAAGGATGACAACAACAAACCAAGAAGCAACAACTCATCTCCTCACAATCCCATTGTGTGCCAAATCTGTGGAAAAAGAGGACATTGTGCATACAACTGTTATCAGAGAAATTCTCAGCCCCATAATATTGCTTTGAGCTCATACGTGAAATGTCAAATCTGCAGGACTTCTGGACACATTGCCAAACTTTGCAGATACAAGCAGCAGTCACAAACCTCCTTTCAACCCAAGTCTGCTTCCATTGCTGCTCAACCAAGTTCCTGTTCTTCCATGCCACTTATTTCTCCTGGTTGAAGTACACATATGGTGTGATAGCTTCCAGGTTTATTCACCATGGTTTTCTGCTCTTCTCAACAATTATACATATGTTCCAGCTTGATGATAGCATCCTCCCATCAAGCTGAGGAGGGGTGTTAGGATTGTGATCAAATATATCTGTTGAATATTGTTGCTTTTCTGCTATTAGCACCACTACAAGAAAACTAATCATTCACGACGATGAATTTACGGCGAGCATTAAATTGTCATTTACGGCGTGTTTTGCACGTCGTAAATGGCTTGTTTTCCTGTAGTGCACTATTAGCTTAATAAGGTCAGTTAGCAATCAGTTTCTTTGTGGCCATCAGTTCTCTTACACGTGTACCTCATCTGTTCTTTTCAGCTAGTATAAATATGTACTCAGCTTTCATTTTGTAATCGACCTGATACGCAATACAATTTCTTTCTGATTTCCTCTGTATTTTCTGGGCTTCTCTGTTAGAGTTTTCAATTATTACCTTGGACTCTTGGAGGACTCATAGAGTAGGGCAACAGTAGTGATTCTGTGGTGCAAGGTTAAAGGTTTCATCTGGTCATCCTTTTTCGGCAAGTTGAAACTGTTGAATAGCGCCTTTGCATAATGGCAATGCCTGTCCTGCAACTTCTTTTTCAACTTCACCTTCAGCTTTTCTGGGCGAGAAGGCATACCTCTATCAAGAATTCTGCAGACACCAATTGCCTCAACCATTTTTTTTATTTTATTATTACAATGAATTGTGGATTTCTTCTACCTTAACTAATGTTTAAATTAATCACAGTTTTGCAAACCATTTTCGTATACCAACATATCTCTAACCATATGCAACACTCTAAATGAGCATCCTCAAACGCAAGGGCAACCTAACCATATGCAGTTGCTTTCTCAAATTGAGCATTTTAAACTTAATCCATATGCAAGTCCATGTGTGCTCACCAAATGCTACTACTCGATCTATCTTCTCAAATAGTAGAACTCCAAGAATCCCATATGCATTTCTGATAAGGTGGTTCACACAACCAATATTTATTGCAGAACGAATATTTATTGCAGTAAATATTGGTTGTTGTCCCCCTCTTCTCAAATAGTAGAACTCCAAGAATCCCATATGTTGACCAAAAAAAAAAACCCCATATGCATTTCTGATAAGGTGGTTCACACAACCAATATTTACTGCAGTAAATATTGGTTGTTGTCCCCCTCTAGCTGAACCAATGTTTGGTTTATGAGTAAGTTTAAATTTGGAAAGTTTTTTTTTGAGTTCACGTGAATTAATCCATTAATAGAACGGCCAGAACGACACATACAAACGGTCCATAAGGACACCCGGTACCATTCACTGTTACAAATCTTGCTCGATGATGCAACGAGTTTGCTAAACTAAACTTAACCTAGGCTTCCGCAAAATACTTTTGACTTGAACCTCCCTTTGCCAATGCACGCAATTGTGGTGCGCCAGGAGGTTCAAATATTTAGGGGGGTATATTGTATATGGAATTAGTGGAACTTTTAAAGAAATCTATGAAATTTAAAAGTCTGGGTGTATTCAATATAGACTTTTAACAGTCCATGAAAGTCTTGAGGTATTCAATTAAGATTTTTAAAGACTTCATGAATTCCACCAAAATCTAGGGGTATTCAATTAGGACTTTTAAAATTGAATAAAAGTACAGAGGTATTCAAAATATCATTCATACTTATGGAATTAGAAAATCATGGACTTTGTAGTGTTAACTATACATACCAAACTCCAATAATTTTCCAGCCTCCAGACCAAAGATTTCAAAAAGTCTATCAAAGTTTCCTCTTCAAAAAAAAAAAAAAAAAGGTCTATCAAAGTTATTCTCTCTACGCACGAAGAAGTTTGTCATTCATCATCTCTCTTTCTTAATTTTTTGTCTTTTCTCTAATCTTTTATGATATCAACCTTTTTTGATACCCAACATGTTCATTGTAGTTGTTGAATGTGATTTTTGTTTTTTGTTTTTTTTTTTTTTCCAATTGTGATACTTTGAACCCTAATAACAATAAAAATGATTTATGAAACCCTAAACTCAAATATTGTGGTCTAACCCTAAGACCTTGAACCATACTAAATTTTATCTTATTAATGAATTATTCTCATTAATTTGAAGTTATATTATGGTTCAAAAAAAGGTTGAACAATTGAATTTCAATTGATTGATTATAGATCAAGACATTGATCAATATTGCTACAATATATGTTAATCGGCGAAAACAAAATTGATGAGAATAATTAACCATAAACATCAAGTAATCTATATTGTATATTTATGTTGTTGGGAGATTAGGAATGAGAACAAACTCGCAAGACAGACTAACAATCATTTATTTGAGTCAATTTCTATTAGAAGATACTGGAGCGTTGAAGAGACAACAAGTTATTATTTTGTTTTGTGTTTGGGCTGCATTTGTTTTATTTGTTTTTTTGTTTTTTTTTTTTTTATATTTTATACATCCTAGGAAATCTGTAGAAGTCATTCATAATAAAGTATATAGATTTTCATAAATCAATAAAAGTCTGTTGCTAAAATCAATGGTTTTAAGAAATCCATAACAGTCTATCAACTTTTTAAAGAGTCTGTGGATTTTTCAAAAAGTCTGTCATTTAAAAAAAGTCTGCACAAATCCAAATACAATACATCCCCCTTAGTGTAACACATAGAAATTTTAGTGTGCAAGCTACAACCAAACATAGATTGCACAACAAGTGCATAGTTCCCTAGAGACAAGTAGGGAAATTTATTGAAAAAAGAAATAGCTAAAAAATAGTTAAATAGCAGCCCAGACCTAAGGTAAAAACCCTAGGCCCAAAGGAGAGCAGTACCCAAAGCCCAACATGAGTGGCTCGGCCCATCAAGTCTTCACCCCTCTGATCAGAACAGTCGCATGCACCCGGAAACCTCACCGCCAAGACCAGCAAAACCTCCGACGCCACACCTCACCGCCACGATGCCGCCATCTAGAAGAGTTCTATCGAACCAGAGAGATTCAACAACCCAAACACCCAGAGCGATCCGGCAAACACTAATCACCCGGACATGCGCCCTTTGCTCCCTAATCCTCCAACAGATCCTCGAGAAGTCACTATCGCCGCCGCCGGGCTGAAACCAGATCGCAGCAGTGCCTGCAACGCTCAACCTCAGAAGGACCTAGAACCTGAGTACCACCGCCCACTCACTATCTGTCACGCCCTTGATTTTTAACACAATAAAAATCGATATATATATAACCCCATAATTATACATGCGTGATCGTTCAGTTATCAATACCAAATACCTAGAAACTTTTTCCCTTTAAACTACCCACATATTGATGTCCTGAACCCACTATGCCAATATTGACCCGCTCCACAGAGTCATATATTACATAAGCTTATGAATTAAATTATCAACAACAAAATAATAAGTAAAATGCTCCTCAGAGCTTACTACAAGCAGAAGTCATAACAACGGTAAAGTCACAAAATTTACTTCCTACCGTAATGCTGTCAGCACGCCACCTCAGCTTCAGCCACGATTACCCTGACCTGCAGGATTAACCCCTACACCATTCCATTGAATAGTGCACCGGGTTGCCACACAACAAACCCGGTAAGCTTATGAAAGCTCGTATGAGTAAACTCAAAACCACAAAGCAAAACACATTTCTTAAGTCACCACAACCTAAACAACGATAAGCGCACATCTCACACCTACAACCATCAATTCCATATCGTGTTTACATAAGTCAACTGGTGACTAAAGCCTCATGCTCAAATCCTTAATCCTAGCATCCAATTACACAAATTTCAGTCAAACAAGACTTCCTCAATCAATGTTTGACGCCATCCTAACGCCCTATGGCGAATTCCAGAATCACACTCATTCCCTCCCCACTGGAAGCCTTTGTCATCAACATAACATCAAAGTTGAAAAGCAATGAATCACCTTCCTATCCTCACCACAGAGTACTATTCGTCACCACTATGGCCCTTAAGATAAATCAAAGCATCAATCAATAAATCAAGAAGAAAACAAGGCAATTACAATTCAAGCAGCAAGCAAAACAATTCATAGTAACCCCTGCATATAATTTAGTTCAGGGAGTCACATTAAGTCAAGCAATTCAAGTCAAAGTAGTCATCGTAACCCTACACTCTGACGTTTGTAGGTAATCCCGACCATCACAGCAGTCTTCTCGATTATTGTTAACTTAATAACAATTCAACTCCGCTACCGAGCAGTCATCACACTGATCATCGCACAGATTCCACCGGTCATCACGCAGATATTCATCATCCTACTGATCATCACACAGATTCTGAGGATCATCACACAGATTGCAATTGTCCAGCTGATCATCACACAGATTTCGCCGGTCATCACACAGATATCAATCATCACAAAGATTCATCACACTAATGTCAACGATTCATTACACAGGTATTCCTACACAAGCTTCACATGGCAATCATCACAAAGATTCATCACACTGATTCCAACGATTCATTACACAAATATTCCTACACAAGCTTCACATGGCAATCATCACAAAGATTCAATACTTAATTTTACTATTTCCAACGATACTGAACTCAATACGTCATATGCTGCCCATATCACAACAATTGCACCAATACATATATATTCCACGTAAATATATATATATATATATATATATATATATATAGTCATTCACTCAGGAATGTCACCAATACCAACTACAGTCATAGTTAACCTAATAACTCCAAGACAATAGGGTAATCGTGCTCATAACGAATATCGATCATGCTCATAACAAATATCGTGAGATTTACTCACCTTGAAACTCCAACTGCGTCTTCAATATAGAACAAAGCAGCCAATCCCCAACATAACCGTCCAAAAATACTTCGTCAAAGTACCTAATCACATACAATTTCAACTTAATAACAATTCACAAACGATTTAAGTCCGAAACCCCTGCTTTGAACTAAAATTCCCAAAGTGGTACCAATGGAGGCGAAACTACATCCGAGACCTCCCAAAGTCTCTGGAATACTTCCATGATTGATATGTCCAAACCACAAGTCATTCGGAAGCTCGAATCCTCACGGATCGAATAAATCCACCGGTATGAAACCATAAAAATCATAACAATTCCATTCGAACTCCAAAATTTGCATATTATATATCGAGACGCTCGTATCAACGAGTAGAACATATATAATACCAAAAACAGTTCCTTACATGGCCGGAAAGCCACAAGAACCGCCACCGCCGCCGGCCAAAACTCATTATTTCCCAAAACTCCCAACATAAAAAAGTTTCATCTAAGCATGCTTGTGAATTTTCATAACTAGCTCGAAGTCAGAAAACAAGCATAAATGATCGAAAACTACCTCACAAGCCGTGGATTACTGTTCAATCCTAGTTGAACCAAGTTTCACGTGAATCGATCCAAACAACCACCAAGGATCGATCAAGGAGGCTGCTCTGAGCTCCTCAAGCTCGGTTTGAAGCCTCGCCGACGTCGGAGATCGGAGAACCGATCGGGTCAAATTCCTCCAAAAGTCGCCACCTTGCTACACTTCCTCCGCCGAGAATCTCCGCAAGAGGCTGCCACAGAGACGACCGCACGAGAGAGGTGAATCGATCTGTGCAGGTTTCGGGGCCGAAGGTCGCTGAATATCGCCAGAAAAGCCGGGTCGGATCACCGGGTCCGGGTCGGGTCAGACGCGGGTGAGGAGAGAGAACGGAGCGTTTCTGATTTTTTTTTCGGAATGGTGAAAGTAAAATGGAAATAGTAAATTTCCAAAAGTGAAAACTCCTATTTATAGAACTTTTCCCAAAACTTCCACATACCATAACTTTCTCATACGAACTCCGATTGAAGCGTTCTGCATGTCCACGAACTCGTATCGACACGCTCTACAACTTTCGTGAATGAAGTTTTCGGAGAATCCCAACGTATAAAAAGTCAACCTTTGCACCCCCTTAAAACCATACTTTTCAAATAATTAATTCGTCCGAAACACTTCCGCTCGGTCCACGAGCCACGAAACCGTCCTATAACCACAATTTAGATTCCGGAAAATCCTCAGAAAATAATGAGGAATTTCCGGGGTACTACATTCTACCCTCCTTAAAGAAATTTAGTCCCGAAATTTACTCGTACCACGCCAACAAGTACGGATAAATCGTGCTCAAATCCAATTCTCAATCCCTAACAAAAATTGCCCTCACTACGAAGCCTCCACTCGACATTGAGCTAGTCAACCATACAGAATGAAATTCAACCACCAACAATGGTCGCACTCGCTCCTTGAGTGATCCATGTGCATTTAGAAACAGCCTCCACATCTCAACGCATCACCTGCCTTGCAAAATCATGGATACGGGTACCCCACCTAGTATCGTCACCCTGGTACATTCTACCATTCCACTTGGTGGTAATCCAATTATTTCATGAATCTCTTCCCTGTGCACCATACCAAAATTTGCTAACTATAGCATTTCACACAGACTACACAAGAATTCAGAATCTTGTCATCAACAGTATCTGCATCAACACATTGATAACGCTACACTAGCATTCCTAGAATTGAAATGACAGCATCACTTCAACTCAATCATCAACACACAGTACCTTCACAGTCAACCTTTCACAATAATAACACAAAGTCTTCTCCATAAACCAACCTTCACAGCAATTTCTACCATAATAGAAAAGAAATATGCATCACACTCCATGATGTACTGCTGTCTCAGAACACATTTCAGATAAGGTCTAGCATCGATCGATCAATCCACACGTAAACCATTACATGAAATCGCACACACAGAGAGCGTTGCAAAGAATTTCAACTACCACAAAGTGAAATATGCAACACACAATACACAATGCTCAGTAATCGCTCTACAAAAGGATGCCACACGCAAAGGTCTAACTTAGACATCAGGCAACCCAACACCATGCAGTCACAAAGAGATAAGACACGCAAACATCACACTTCATCTACACAAGATAAGTCCAAGCAGATAAGGTACGTTCTTATCCTCACACACATCAGCTTGAGGAAACCATGCAACCATGAGTCTTTCTAACCCTCCATATCCTTTCCACCGAAAGGACAACATAAGTCACCGCTGTGACAATGTTCTATTTGCTAACTTAACCATCAAGAAGCAATTCAAGTCTCATCTAGACAATAAAGGAAGAATACTCTCAGAATTCTCCTATAATTACATACTTATGAGTCTCCAGCAACCTCGACCGTTACTCCCATAAGCTATAATGGCAGACAGACAAGAACTCTGACTGACATCGTAACCACTCGTCCGGCCAAGGACGTGATTACCGATAACATGCCTTTGTCACCATTTATGACCATCTGTGATTCAATCTCGATCACCATCTGTGATCAGTCACCATCTGTGACTCAATATATCACCATATGTGATCAGTCACCATCTGTGACTTAACATCGATCACCATATGTGATCAGTCACCATCTGTGACTCAATATATCACCATCTGTGATCAGTCACCATCTGTGACTTAATATTGATCACCATCTGTGATCAGTCACCATTTGTAACTCAATATTGATCACCATCTGTGACTCAACATCGATCACCATCTGTGATCAGTCACCATCTGTGACTCAATATCGATCACCATCTGTGATCAGTCACCATCTGTGACTCAATATCGATCACCATCTGTAATCAGTTACCATCTGTGACTCAATATCGATCACCATCTGTGATCCGTCACCATCCTCAAAAATCTCCTCAACAGGAGGAATCCTGCCCCTACCTCGGGCACTACCCCTGCCTCTGGGTCTACCTCGACCCCTAGCTCTGCCTCCTGGTGAATCCATTACCCAAGGAGCAAAACACACTTGATTAATACTTGCAAAATCTCTAAACGCAAGCATAAGTCAATGCTATGACTCGATCAACCACAACACTACGTCAGAGGAACCATCCCACCCCCCACGTCAATCTAGAGTTAAATCTAAAGGCCCTCACTCCTCAAAAGATTATAACTCCTAGAAGCTACTCTAAGCTCCTACACTTTGTTCACTGAGCCAACACTGCACTGAAGACTCACATTCCAATGCTCATTGCATACCCAATGACTATATCAATACCGAAGAGCATCAGATGGGGATCCACTGCAGACGGGCCATCACTCGAGGAGTATTGATTGCCACCAAATATGCACCTTACGCTCTGATACCAATCTGTCACGCCCCTGATTTTTAACCCCATAATTATACATGCGTGATCGTTTAGTCATCAATATCAAATACCTGGAAACTTTTTCCCTTTAAACTACCCACATATTGATGCCCTGAACCCACTATGCCAATATTGACCCGCTCCACAGAGTCATATATTACATAAGCTTACGAATTAAATTGTCAACAACAAAATAATAAGTAAAATGCTCCTCAGAGCTTACTACAAGCGGAAGTCATAATAACGGTAAAGTCACAAAATTTGCTTCCTACCGTAATGCTGTCAGCACACCACCTCAGCTTCAGCCACGATTACCCTGACCTGCAGGATTAACCCCTACACCATTCCATTGAATAGTGCACCGGGTTGCCACACAACAAACCCGGTAAGCTTATGAAAGCTCGTATGAGTAAACTCAAAACCACAAAGCAAAACACATTTCTTAAGTCACCACAACCTAAACAACGATAAGCGCACACATCTCACACCTACAACCATCAATTCCATATCGTGTTTACATAAGTCAACTGGTGACTAAAGCCTCATGCTCAGATCCTTAATCCTAACATCCAATTACACAAATTTCAGTCAAACAAGACTTCCTTAAGCAATATTTGACACCATCCTAACGCCCTATGGCGAATTCTAGAATCACACTCATTCCCTCCACACTGGAAGCCTTTGTCATCAACATGACATCAAAGTTGAAAAGCAATGAATCACCTTCATATCCTCACCACAGAGTACTATTCGTCACCACTATGGCCCTTAAGATAAATCAAAGCATCAATCAATAAATCAAGAAGAAAATAAGGCAATTACAATTCAAGCAGCAAGCAAAACAATTCACAGTAACCCCTGCATATAATTTAGTTCAGGGAGTCACATTAAGTCAAGCAATTCAAGTCAAAGTAGTCATCGTAACCCCACACTCTAACGTTCGTAGGTAATCCCGACCATCACAGCAGTCTTCTCGATTATTGT